>NC_141049.1:48118032-48238032 GCF_041138505.1 Cibotium barometz
TATGAAACTATTTAGTACAAAAAGTCATCTCCTGTACAAAATGTACATGGCAAAATGTGAAGGGGCAGGGCCTAGGCTATGTTGTCCTTCTCATCGTCCCCGCTTTACTCTTTCTTATCTTCTAGATCTTCTTGGTCTCCCTACACATCCATGCATCAAAAATGAATACAACACCGTACAACAATGTAAATACAATACCACTAATATGATTTACTCACTCATCTCTTCATTGGCAAAGACCCTTATTGCTTGAGTCCAGTGATCTTGTGTGATGATCCCAATATCCAGATAATGGTTCCAAGCATCTATATTACAATGGTTCATACGGTAATTGACCTACATGCATGCATATGTATATATGTATGTGTGAAATGCATGCATGTGTAAATATGTGTTTGTATATATGGATGCATGCATTATAGTATCTGTTTCCTTGCCAAAATACAGAAGTGTCAATTTTTTGAGTCGCTGTTTCCCTCCCCATTTTCTAATCTTCTCTCAAGATTTCTGTCACAAAATTTTTCCTTCTATCATCCACCCCTTGTTCTTCCTCTATTTCTCACCATTCATGTGTAATATATATCTAGCCGTTTTTGTTTCATGTAACCATCCACACACAAAAAAAAAACATATGCATTTACATTGTGGTACATCTATCTATACATATAAGCACATTCAATTATGCAGAGACTTACATTCATATAAGCATATTCATTTATACACATACGTGTAACGTACATACACCCATACATGAACAAACATACATAGGTACATATGCATAGATGCTTCACACATAGGCACATACATAGATATGTATGTGTGTACATCCATCCGCACATGTACGTGCACACAGATATTTATATGTATACATCCATCCGTGCATGTATGCACACACACACACGCGCGCGCGCATATATGGATACATGTATACATATACACATATGTGGACACATAAATACATACATAGATACACACACATACATACATGGATAGGTAGGTAGGTAGGTAGAGAGAGAGAGAGAGAGAGAGAGAGAGAGAGAGAGAGAGAAGGTACTTACATTTGTTAGGAAGTATTTACACTTGTGGTTAACACACATACTCTCATCATTTATTCTACATTGAAAACATGTCTTGTATGACTGTTACTTTTGTGTATAGGTCACTTCTGCCCTGCGATTGGGAGAGCCATAAAAACAATGAGGAGAGGAGAGGTGGTTTCCTTGAATGTGAAACCACAATGTACGTGTCCCAGTTTTGGTGTCTAAAAACCCGGTTTGTCATTTCAGCCATAATTCTGCAATCGGGTTTCATGTCACCACGTCATAGTTGTTGACGTATTTGAATACATAGTGTTTTGTTTGGTTGCTGCTTCTCTCAGATGGGTTTGGTGAGAAAGGATCTCCTGGTACTTATCAGCATGCAATGGTTCCTCCCTATGCCAAACTGACCATTGATTTAGAGCTGCTCGCTTGGAAAAGCGTTGAGATACTAACTGACAATGAGAATGTGGTGAAAAAAATATTGAAAGTTGGAGAAGGCTATGAGAAACCCAACGACGGAACTATTGTAAGAGGTGAGTTGGAAATTGCATAGCTGGCTTAATAATCTGTCTGTACTTGTGTTGGCTCTGTGCTCCTCTCTCTCGCTCTTTCTTTTCCCCCTCAACCCCCCAAGTGCCCCCTCATGTGCGCTTGTGTACAGAACACCTGCACCCTCCTTTAATTCCCTCTTTTGTTCTGTGTGCAATGAGGGGCTGACTTATTTTCTGAGTTGACCTCTTTTTAATGATTGCCAGTAAAGTATATAGCCAAGTTGCCGGATGGGACGGTCTTTGAGAAGAAGGGTTTGAATGGAGACCCATATGAGTTCATTATTGATGGAGGTGATGCCTTACCTGTGGTTTTAATTTGTGGTTTAAGGCCTCCAATACTGTGTTTGCAGTAACCATTGTGAGTATGTGAAACAGATCAAGTTATTTTGGGATTGGACTTGGCGGTTGCAAAGATGAAGAAAGGCGAGATAGCTTCAATAACTATCACTCCAGAGTATGGGTTTGGTGCAGTAGAAACAAAGAGAGACTTGGCTGTTGTGCCCCCAAATTCTACTGTGGTGTATGAAGTGGAGCTTGTTTCATTTACGAAGGTATCTTCAATGGCTAAGTCTTGAAACACTGGATGGGGAACCATTCCTGCATCTCAAGCATTCTCTTTGATCTTGCTTGTTCTCACAGGAAAAAGAGTTTTGGGAAATGAATGCTGCCGAGAAGCTTGAAGCTGCAGCCAAGAAGAAAGAGGAGGGCAATGCACTCTTCAAAGTCGGGAAGTATTGGCGTGCTTCGAAGAAATATGAGAGGGTATGGTTTTTCTCTAATTTTGGACAGCACAATGAGTGTAATGGGACAACGTGTGTAGCTCAAGAGTACGATTTAGCTGATATGTACCTGCAATACATGTCATTCTTGAAAACTGCTTGGTAGGCTGCAAAGTTCATCGAGCAGAATCAGGCGTTCTCTGAGGAAGAGAAGAAGCAAGGGGAAGCTCTAAGGGTCTCATGCTATCTGAACAGTGCAGCGTGTAAGCTCAAGCTCGAAGACTTCAGGGTGGTTGTGGATCTCTGCTCAAAGGTGGATTCCATGCCAGATTCCCTAAACCAGTTTAGGCTTTGTTGCCATTTAGGGCACCCTCCCAATGGAAATGATTGATTCTCCTCATGGCTTGTTTCAATGGGAATTTGCAGGTTTTGGAGTTGGAGCCAGAGAATATGAAAGCTCTCTATAGGCGGCTGCAGGCCTATGTGCAGGTGGGGGAGTTGGACCTTGCGGAGTCCGATATAAAGAAAGCCCTTGAAATTGATCCACAGAACAAGTATGTGCTTTTGCCTCTCAAGCTTTGAGTTTATTTTATTAAAATTATCAGAGATTTTATTAGAAGATTCAAGTAAATAGAGGTGTAATTTAATTAGATCTAAAGTGAGCTGTATATGCTCAAGCATGCAGTCTATCTTGCATGGGCTATGACTATGTATGATGTATACGTGTTATGGGGTGTTTTCCAGGGACGTGAAACTTGAACTGAAGAAGTTGAGGCAGAAAGAGAGCGAGTACCAGAAAAAAGCAGCAGAAATGTTTGTAAACTTGTTTCCACGGATGAGCAAGCTGGAGGTTTCCAAATCTGAGGTAAAATTTCTTGACTGCATGCCCATGCTTTCTAATCAGTTGGGTTCTGGGTTTGGATGTAAAATTCTTGAACTTATAAATGTATGATTTAGGGAACTTGGTAGGGGTATGATGAACTCACCATGTTAAACCTGAATATGTTTGGTGCATGAGACTTTTCGTAACTAGAGGTATATATGCATTGTTTGTGCAGGCATGAACAAAATGTGCATGTCAATGTTGTCAGCCTGGGCATCGATGAATATTCGTTGGAGGTGCTGCTGTTTATTCTGGGTTGTCATGAAGTGCTGCTGAAGATTTTAGGGCCACAAATTTTTAAAACGGTTGTGATCCCTACCTGTCCTTGTGCAAATACAAAAGGAAAGCAAGATGGAGGCTACAATGCAAGGCAAAATCTGATATAGTACTGCAAACGCAAATCTACCCAAGATTCTTTTTGAGAGAGACTGAGTTATTGGGAAAATTCTAGTTGAGGGTACTGGCAATCTGAAAGTACTCAGAGATGGTTTCTGAGCCAGTGCACGCTGTGAGTACTCCCTTTGTACTAATATTGGGGATTGATGAAGTCATGCATGATGTTATCTGATACCTTTAAGCTATTATTACAACATTACGTATTTCATAATTTAACCTGAGCTCTGTGTACCAGGTTGTCTGTGTTGAGATTACATGGTGCTTGAGAGAGAGAGAGAGAGAGAGAGAGAGAGAGAGAGAGAGAGTTAAATGGAGAGAGATTGCACAACACAATGATGAATGAATTATGATAATACTTCCACCATGTACACTGCTTTTATTGGCATCAAGCCTCATCTGAAATGCTCAACACCCCCCCCCCCTCCCCCTCCCTTCAGAGTGATGAAGGTGATGTCTGGATAGCCTTCAATAGTCCTTACTAGCAAAGAAACAAGACGTGGTTCCTGCTTCAAACTCAGAGGCTAGTAAGCATGGCTCAGAGGCTTAACAAGCATGGCCTTTGGGAAAGACTCAAAGGCCAGGTCTTGCCTCGGGAGACAAAGACAGCCGACATCAGCATACCAAAGCGACCCCCCCTCATTCAAGCAGGGTAAAGAGGGAAAGATGGAGCATTACGAAAAGAAACCCAAATTTGGGAGGCATTCTAGACAAAGAACCCATGACTTTTTCAAAAGATTCATATTTTGGGGAACATCCCAAGGAGAGAACCCTCAACTCAAATAAAAAAGGACTAGAAAGCTCGATCATAATCTTCCTCTTTAAGAGAAAGAATAGTCATGACAGTGAGGGACTTTTCTTTGGTTGATACAGATGCTTCAGCTTCATCTTTATCATCTTCTAGTTCTTGCACCAGATTAGCATGGTCCTTTGATTGCTCTTTGGCCATCTTAAAACACCCGTCTTCTGTATGTCCAAGCCTTTTGCAATAGGTGCACTTGATCATCCTTCTTTCTTGTTTATTTTCATTGTGGAGAGGAAGACTTTCTCTGACTCAAGTGATACTTTAGCCATCTCTTTAAGATGGTGGTCTTCATCAATAAGAATTGCTACCAACTCATCATATTCTCTCTCACGCGATGTTAGTAGTATGGGTAGGATCTCATTGTATTTTGAAATCCTTTCTATGCTGGTGAATAGGACAGCTTTCATATCATCTTCATCAACTTGTGCTTTGGTGGCACTAGTTGTTGAATGATGGAGCCTAAGTTGCTCAAACGCTCACTTACCCAAAGTTTGATTCTCATTCATCCCTAAACAAAAAAACTTCTGTTGAAGGAATATCTTTGAGGAGTTGATTTTGTTCTGAGTAGGTTTTCCATCTTCTCCCACACCTCTTGGGCTGTTTTGTAGAAGTCCTTTCTATCTTGGTGAATAGGACAGCTTTCATATAATCTTCATCAACTTGTGCTTTGGTGGCGGCTAATTGTTGAATGATGGAGCCTAAGTTTCTCAAACATTCATCCAAAGTCTGATTCTCACTCATCCTTAAATCAAAAAACTTTTGTTGAATGAATACCTTCGAGTTGTTGATTTTGTTGTCGAGTAGGTTTTCTAGCTTCTCCCACACCTCTTGGGCTGTTTTGTTGAAGTTCACATGGTGGATAAGGATTGCGTGCGAGTCCCAAGCCAATCAGTGCGATTGCTTTGTCATTCTTGTCCTCCCATATAACGGTTTTTTTTGCCATCTGGTGAAGGCTTCTTCTTTGTTCCTTTGATGATTTTTCCTTTGATGATTTTCCACATGCTTTTATATGCATCAAGCCTCATCTTTTGACGTAGACCTTAATAAGGGCTGTTCATACCCTAAGGGGGTGTTCACACCAATGGACACACTACTAGACTGCGAAATACCCAAGAGTCCTGCAGTGATTCATGCCTATTTCTTGTATTGATTGACTCATGCGGGTAGTCTTACGCGATTTATAAAGTATACTTTTAGTAATGGGTTTTTCTAAAGCTTACGTGACAATGGGGGGGAGTTTGTAAGTTAGCAGCCAGAACTGTCAGTAGTCGTGCTCTCTATATTTAGACAAACTCTTAGTCATGGGTTTTTCTAAGGCTTATGTGACAAGCAACTGGACTGTTTTAAGCTTCTTATTCACTTGATCAATTGCACAATGGGGGGGAGTAAGGTAGCAGCCAGACATGTCTGTAGTCTTGCTTTGTAGATTTAAACATAAATTTTGTCAAGTCTCATTCAGGTGGATTGATGTTGAGAACAACACTCTTGTAGACTTGCTCCTTTTGTCACGTCACTGGTGGCCCTTGATGATGTAGGGAAAAGGGGGTTTATAAGGAAGAACATATATTGGTTTTAGAAAGATAATGAGGAGGAAGTATCAAAGGAGCATTTTGGAATCAAGAAAATGAAACTCGCCTCTGAAATTGCAAAGTGGCTGAGATGGAGACTAGCAATGTAGGTGAGGCAACGTGATAGCAACTTGGGCAGGGCAGGTGGTGAAAATATGGCATGGAGAGTGTGGCCAATTTCAAACTGTCGCATAACTTAGAAGCATAGTCACAAAAAACGCGTTTCAAAGCAACAAAACGTTTCTACCCCAAAACTCTTTGACACACAAATTTGAAACCTTTGCGAAGTTGGCGTTTCGTCCAAATTTAGAGGTTTATTTTTTTCTCTCTTTTCCTACCGTGTTTTCACCTATCGGCGATATTTGTGCATTTTTTTTTCTCCCACGCCTCCCTTCCCCGCAGCCCGTAGTCTGCCACCCTGCTCTCCCTTCTTCTCCCTTTCTGCTCTTCTTCTTCTCTCCTTTTCTTCTTTTCTTCTCTCGTCTTCTCCTCCTCCTCTTCTTCTCAAGTCTCTCCTTCTCCCCTCTTCTTCTCTCCTCGTCTTCTTCTCTTCTTGCTCTTCTCTTCTTCCTTTCTCTTCTTTTCTCTCTTTGGCTTCTTGCCTCATTCTCCAATGTCTTGATTCTTGCCCAATTTCTCCTTTCTTCTCTTAAATTTTGCAAAATTCCTCTTTAATCAAAAGCTAATTTGGCATCTAATCAAGTGATTTGTCCATGATACCTCGCTATCTAATCAAGTGATTTGTCCATGATACCTCGCTGAAACAATAAGGGATGTATGGGAAGACACCATTTTCATTCATAGGTATGAGACTTTTGGTACCAAGTGTGTTGTTTGCAAATATTGTGGTGATACCTTGCGAGGTAGTAGCACGCAAGTGAGGGCTGATTTCACATGAGACGGAAAGCAAAGTTCACACAGTTGCTATTGTGTGAATGAGGGCATATTTTATGCACATGGTGGCTCAGGGCAAAAATTTAATAAAGTGTGGCACTTTTGTGCACTTCATTACCTCGAGAGAGAATTGAAGAGATGGCTAAAAAGACAAGGCAACTATGCTTTTAAGTAGCTTCTATAAGTTTTTTTAATATTTAAGAATTAATGAAAATATTGATTTTTCGAAACCTCCGGTTTCCTAGCAGAGGGACAACCTTTCAAAACAAAACCCCAAAAACCTCGAAACGTTTCTTGTGACTATGCTTAGAAGAGAAAATAGTGAATGGGTGCCTTGCGTAAGAGTTTTGCTAATTGGCTAGGCACACACGGGTGAATTGGCCTTGAATTGCTTGTTTGAGCGAACATTCTTCATCTTAGTTGACATGGTAGTGTCACTCTATTCAACCCAGTGATTTGGGTGAGAATATTCTTCATCTTAATTGACATGGTGTCACCCGATCGAGTGATACTGTTCTGTGATAAATTCAATAAAAGCAATGCTTCAACCGAGTAACTACCTCCTCTTAAAGCAATGTGAAGCAATAGTTGGTACTCAAAGTACCATTGATTTGTTCTCTGCATTGAGCAGCCTTTGATTTTTCTTGGACGATTTGTAAGACCCCTCTTGTATTATTCAAACATTAGGGAATCCCTTTGTAATAGGCCCCTGTTATTTACGTGTGTATTAGAGAATCCCTTTGGAATTATCGATAATGTAAGATCCCTATTGTGTTTTACAAAAGTGTATTATTCAAATTTAAGAGAATCCCTTTGGAATTATCAATAATGTATCAACACTATATCAAAGAAATACTACGGTAATTTCAATAGCTTGCATAGTCTCCATCCATTTTTTGTGTGGCAAGGGAAGGGGTGGCTATGGTTGTGTAGCTAACAACAGGAGGGGATATATAGGCATTTGTTAGAAGAACATGTGGGCTTTAAAGGGGTGGCTATGGTTGTGTAGCTGACAACGATCTACAAGCATTTGTTAGAAGAACATGTGGGCTTTAAAGTCACCACCTCCTTGCCAAGAGCTATGTATCCAAAACGGTGTTTTCATGATGACTTGACTCACCTCAATGAATAAGCATGCCTCTACCAAGCACCAATTAACAAGAGAACCCAACTGTCATTGGTTAAAACAATACATCTCCTTTTTCAAGCGCTCTTTTCTTGTCTCATGTAATGAAAGCTATTCTCAATAAGTAAGGCATATGGCTTCCACTATCTTGTAGAACGAGAACACAACTTCAAAGAAATTTCTCTGATAATCTCTTTATAGAGATTTGAGTTAACTCAATGGTTTCCCAAAGAAATATTAAGTTTTCTAGACCTTACAAGAGGGCATTTGTATAGCCTAATATATCGTATATGTTTGGCTCTCATCATGAGAAGCCATGGTTGAGTAGCCTAGGCCCCTTCTTGTGGGACGTAGCAAATCTTTAATGGATGAAGTGTGGGGCATTAGAGTCTAGGAGATGCTAGTTATCCCACATGTGGTGAAAGTGTGGAAGTTGAGAGGATGATGTAAAATTGTGGAAGTTGAAAGGATTTAATAAGTCTAGTGGTACACCAGCCCTCGTGCCCCCCTTTTCTTCTCCCCGAGCTCAAGACCATAGATAAAGTGGCCCGCCTAGCAATTCTAGTCTGTCTAACAAGGCCATGCACATGTGTGCACCTCCTATGGATGTTTGTTGGCATTAATGTTATTTCGGACAATCCTTGTGTTCATGTGCAAAATGATGGCCTAGGAGGTCATAGACATAGCTTAGATATATTTGCCACATTGAGAAAGAGGCTATAAACTTGTTAGGACTAACAGTCCACACATGGGGTTGGCGGAATTTCCTCTTAGACATGGTCTTGAGATTGCAAGACAATCCATGTAAGCTGCAATAAGATCAAAATCTCATTCACCACGAGGCCGACATGCAACCACTCTTGACTTCGCTTAGCTTCGTTGACATGCAACCGCTCGCTCTACATCTCTCCCCATATCACACGACATGCACATAAACTATAAAGCTAAAGCTTGAATTAACCCATCAACAAGTGTTCATTGCAACTTAAGTCTCTCTCTCTCTCACAGAGTCACACACATTCCTAATGTATACCCATCAAGTGTTCATTGCAACTTAAGTCTCTCTCTCTCTCTCTCTCTCTCTCTCTCTCTCTCTCTCACACACACACACACACACACACACACAAAGATATTCTTTATTTCTTTTTTTATTCCTTATGTATACTCATCAAGTGTTCATTGCAACTGTTAAGTCTCTCTCTCTCTCTCACACACACTACTAAAGTATACCAAAACTTCAAGCATCCCTTATTCTAGAATCTGTCTACTACCTAAAAACTAAGCAACACATGAACACACATGCATACATTACGTTATAGAGCATGATTAATACTTAAAACATGCAAGAAAGTATGACTCCATTTTCAGAAAAAAATTATACTTGAGCCCTTTTGGATTTCCCTTCAAAACATATGTTCATTGGAATCAAGTGGGTAAAGATGTGATGGTACTTTGGGGAAGTTCAAAGTACGATTAGTTGGTCGTAGGTTTTGTATTGGTATAAGCATCTCACTTTCAAGACTCTTTTGCTCTCATAACCACAATAGCCACAATTTCACCATTCTAGATTTGGTGGCACAAGGGGGGTGGATTGTCTACCAAACCAATTGGACATAAAAGCAATTAAAAAATGGGGACCTCAAACAAGGAGTCATATGTGAAGTAGCTAGAAGGGTGTATGATCCTTTATTATAAAAGGAAGATAAAAGGTGCTATATGGGTTGAAATAGGCTCCACGAGCATAATAGTACTTATAGAGTGATGCTTATTTCATGAATATTCATATTTTTTGTCAGCCCTTATATATATATATATATATATATATATATATATATATATATATATATATATATATTCATTTTTCTATATATGGATGACCTCATCTTGACAAGCAATCACAAAAAAAGGCCTCACAAACACAATCACCTTTTAGTGCTAAGTTTGAGATGATTGATCTTGGACTCGTGCACTATTCTTTGGGGATTGTGGTTAGTTGAAGTTAGTTAAAGGGTAGAATTTTTCTCTCTTAGCAAAAGTACGTCTTGGAGATACCCAAGGCATTTGGCATGACCTAATGCAAGGTAGTTGGTACTGTTAGTAGTCATCTCCTGTCTGTACACTATGTCAGGGCCTCTATTGTGGGTGTGCCCGCCCAGTTTTGGTGTTTCCTGATTTTTCCTCACTTCCATGTATTTTTTCCATTTTTTGCTAAGTGTGGGAGGCTGTTTTCTTCCTGTCAGTTGTATTAGATGCTGGCCGACTGGATTCTGGGCCCCGACCTACTGTCCAGCCCTAACCGACTGCCCTTTTGCTAGCCGACTGGGTTTTTTTGTTGGTCGTGGGCATCTGGGTTGCTGTCGACTGTTTTAGTGCTGGCCGACCAGCAGCATGGGGCCATATAAAATGGCCCTTCCCCCCCACACTTTTCATTCTGTATTCCGAGATTTATTGGTGTATATATAGCAGAGTTACACTAGCTTCTCTCTCTTGCATATGTGTATTGCTCTCTATAGCAATTGTCTTCATTTCCACCATACATTTTGACATGGAATCAGAGCCCCAGGTAGCTTGAAGCTTGGAGACAGTGGGACGTCGAGGATTTGCTGATTTAGATGCTGATTGGAGACTGTTTTGGGCTGTACGGGACTTGGAGATCGGGTGGTCATCACCGTTGGACAACCACCTTGCATTCTATTTGCAGCCTCTTCTTCTTCTTTTTTCCCCACCCATCGTCCCTTCACAAGACCTTGCGAACCCTTGAGATGGCAGACTTGCTTGAGATGGCTAAGAAGCACGTGAAGATCCCAACAGTCCCCATGTTCCCGGTGAACCGCCAATTGGACGAGAACAACTACCGCATATGGAAGGTAATGATGGAATCTGTTTTGGCGTCCTATGACTTGTCTGATTTCATTGTTGTTGGGATTCCACGGACGGAGTTGGACGAAGGGGAGTTACCCTCTATTCGGAAGGAACGGGAGGCACAAGCACAGTTATGGGATCATGTTAATGCCAAAGTCCGTTCTTTCATCTTCCTCAATTGCACACCACAGGTGATCAATCGTATAAAGCATATGACGCTGGCCAGAGGTATTTGGCAGCATTTGGCTTCTCTCTACAACAGGGTATCACCCATGAAGAGAATCTCCTTGGAAGTTCAGATGTGCGGGTGATGAATCTTGCAAAGCGTCCACGATGCAGGAGACTTGTGGCTAAGGGTTATGCTCAGCGGCCTGGCATCAACTATGAGGATACCTTTGCACCGATAGAGAGGATGACCACGATTCGGATAGTTCTTGCCCTTGCTGCTTCTCAGCGGTGGCTCGTATATCAGATGGATGTTAAATCTGTGTTCCTTAATGGTGACCTGCAGCAGCAGAGGAGGAGGTGTATGTTGTGAGCAGCCTCCAGGCTTTGAGGTTCCAGGATCAAAGGGGATGGTTTACAGGTTGCGAAAGGCCTTGTATGGTCTTAAGCAGGCTCCCAGGGCTTGGAATCAAAAGATTGATTCCTTCTTTCGACAGACTGGTTTCGAGAGATCGGTTGCAAATCCCAACCTATATCTCTTTCGGGAACGCATCATGGTCACGTTGATCATCCTTTTATGTGGATGACCTCATTCTCACCGGCGGTCATATGGAGCACATTGCAGTGACGAAGGTTGCCTTGTCAAAGGAGTTTGAGATGATCTATTTAGGCTTACTCCACTTCTTCTTGGGATTGGAGATCTGTCTGACCCAGAGGGGTTTTTTTGTCTCTCAGCAGTGGTATGTTCATGAGTTGCTTGAGGCCTTTGGGATGGAGAACTGCAAGCCTATCACGTCACCAATGGACCTGAACAACGAAGCTTATAGTAGTGAATGATCCTTGTGAGCCAGTTGATGCCTCTCTGTGTACCGGAAGTTGGTTGGTTCATTGATCTGGTTGCTGAAACTAGATTGGACTTGAGCTTTCCTGTGGGGCTGTTGAGCTCATTCATTATACAGACGCCATTGAAGTCTCATTGGGATGCAGGATTGCGGATCTTGCGGTATCTGCAGGGTACGAAGGATCTTGGACTCTTCTACACTATTGGAGATGAAACAAAGGAACGAGTTCGATTCCAAGGTTGGAGTGACTCAGATTGGGGAGGAGATCCAGGCACGGGAGATCTACATCAGGCTACAGTTTTTTCCTCGGCTCAGGAGAAGTTTCATGGAGCAGCAAGAGGCATCAAACTATTGTCTCGTCGACAAAGGCAGAGTACCGGGCTGCTTGTGGTGCTGCTTGTTGTGAGGTTGTGTGGCTGCAGAGGTTGCTTGGCGAGATTGGGTTTCCACAGAAGGAGCCCACGGTCATCTAATGCGATAACCAAAGCTGTATCACTATTGCTCGGAACCCGGTCTTCCATGCCCGCACCAAGCACATAGAGATACAATATCACTTTGTTCGTGTGAGAAGATCTTGGCTGGTAACATCTTACTTCTTTATTGTTCGATGGAGGATAATGCGGGTGGACCTCTTTCACGAAGTCTTTACCTCAGGCTATACTCTGACGGCACTCCAGGCTCATTGGGGTTGATTCCACATCCAGGAGAGCTGAGAGGGGGTGTTAGCAGTCATCTCTTGTTTGTACACTATGTTAGGGCCTCTGTTGTGGGTGTGCCCACCCAGTTTTGGTGTTTCCCCATTTTTCGTCACTTCCATGTATTTTTCCCATTTTTTGCTAGGTGTGGGAGGCTTTCTTCTTCCTATCGGCTGTATCAGATGCTGGCTGACTGGATTCTGGGCTCTGTCCCTGCTGTCCTGGCCGACTGCCCTTCTGCTGGCCGACTAGGTTTCTTTGCTAGTTGTGGGCATCTAGGCTGCCTATCAGCTATTTTAGTGCTGGCCGACCAGCAGCCTGAGGCCATATAAAATGGCCCCTTACCCCCCCACGCTTTTCATTCTGTATTTTGGGATTTATTGGTGTATATATAGCAGAGTTACACTAGCTTCTCTCTCTTGCATTCTGTGTATTGCTCTCTACAGCAGTTGTCTACATTTTTGATGTGCATTCTAATAGGTACCACTATGGAAATCAACCTAAAATTATATATTGAACCTTGTGAATGGAAGCTAGATGGGAATATAATCTTCTTGTGGAAGACATTTGTTTGTCTATTGGTTGAAAGGCCTTGGTGCCATTAAAAGGATGCAAGGACACATTAAACCCAATATTGTGGGGTTTTGCCCAACCGCACTTAGGAGCACCAACAACTCAACCAAGAAACCGGTATGCTGTGGCCTTGCTCACAAATACAAAATCATGGTGTGTCACTCACCTTGTGAAACCAAGTTGCCTTTGGGATTCTTGTAGAGGTAGTGTTGTTGCCGCACAAAAGCACCCAAGAGCTCCACTTCATTGCCCCCTGTCGTCGTACACCATGGAAACTTGAACCTCCTCTCACGCAATCTCTCTCTCACACGCAAATACACATGCAATGAGCGTACAAGATCTCTAATCATAACAAGCAAGAGATAGGCAAGAGGCAAGAAAGTCGAGAAGAAGAGAACTCTTAGATTATGCATAAGAGTGCAAAGTTTTGTTTACAAGAGGCCTTATCTAATTCATTTTTAGGGTTTACACCCTTGGGCGACCAAAGCTTAAAAAATAGGTCCTCCGTCATCTTAGGCCTCCTACACTAGTGCAAACACTTAGCCATTGATATAGTAACCTCAACATAAAGTCATGTGGTGTGCCTATAATAGATAATCAGCAAAACACATGTAAAATAACACATTGTAATGCTCAACAATAAAAACTAGGCTTCCAAACGTCTATTGGCCAATATGATATAGACGTTGTTCGGTGTGTTCGTGACATCAATGCCAAGAAAGTATCTGATAAGGGTTAATTTACCCGCTTTTTGAATGCAGATTCCGTCCTCGAAATTTGTCGATATGAAGATGCATTAAGGTTGTATACCGGATGGGTATTTTGTTACATGTTGACATTGGAGAAGCTTGTGTGTGCGCTTTTGCCGCACAGGTCGTAGCTGGGGACTTGCCAGACACCGTATGCGAGCCACGAATGGCTGCAAGCATACAACCAGGGAAGGAAGCTCAAACAGAATGCAAAAGGTTGTGTCACTCACCGCTCAACCGCCGCCTTGAAGGATTCCCGCGTCGCAGCCGTGAAGGAGGAGCCGCCGTCGCCGCTCTACCGCCTCGCCGCCGTCGCCGTGCCGCTACACAGTGCGCTCGATCGCTCTCTCACTCTCTCTCTCTCTCTCTCTCTCTCTCTCTCTCTCACACACACACACGCAGGAGAAGGGAACCAAAGAGATAAGGCAAGAGCACTCTTGTATTCACAACACATGAGAATGAGGATTTTAGGGTTACATTTGACCCTTATAGGTGACTTGGCCGTTCACACTTGGGCGCCCATACATGGCCGACCGACCCTAACCCTTATCCTACTGATATCCAAGGTGCGCCTCTCATCGGCGATCACCCAATCCCTTCATCCTTAACATATGGTGCCGACAAGCCCGGCCCATGACTCAGAATATTTAAATTAATGACGTAAAATATCGTACGTCGCCATGTCCGCCATGGGTTAACATGCCCCCCTTCCTGATGTAGATTCCGTCCTCGAAAGCTATGGTATGGTAAGCTCGAGAGGGTGTTGTGGTAGACCGTCTGCAAAACAGGGAAGTAGAGTGAAGGTATGCTGGAATTCAAAAGATATAAAGTGTATAAATTCAAGCATGTGAGACCACAATGGATGTTGCTATGAGAACTTAGTTTAAGGGTCACATGAGTGAGCTAGTGTAGCAAATTAATAGGAGTTTAAAATTATTGAAAGGAATTCAAGAGTTAGCAAGGTGTCAAAGGTTAATCAAGGTTTATAAGTGGCCTAAGTCAAGGAAAATAACCAAGCTTAATAAATAAACAGATGACCACACTATGTCTACTCTAAGAACAAGTTAATACCACGCGTCTAGGAACACAAGAAACATTAGAGTTACAGGAGCCTTTTGCCTTTATTTTTTTTTTAAATGCACATGACAATTTTTACACACAATGGCGACCTTCCTAAGGCAAAACTAACATTGATCCTGGTACCATGTTTAACACAAGGCATTATCCAGGAATCTATTAGCTCACTTTAGGCAAGGCTACCCCCTACCAACCAAGGCATCGGTCTGGAGTAGAATACTCCTCGCCTACCAAGTATCAATAAGGCGATAGGCCAACATTAAAGCACATCATAGACTTGTATTGCCATTTATTGTAGGCTTTCTTTTTTTTAAATCTATTTCTTTTGATCTTTGCTCCTGAACTATAATTTGTCTTGCATCCTTTCGACAAAGGGGTAATAGCTATGTCCTAGAGGTCAACACACACATGGCCAAGTGTCAAACATTAAGATGGTTTGACCCTAGACCTAAGACAATCGTATTCCAAGGTTAACTAAAGACGTCATGCTGCCTAGGAATATTTCCAATAAAGTTAAGCTCATTAATGATTTACACTAGCATGCAAGCAACTTCAAAAACTAAGTAGTACATTGACAATTTCCATGTGGTCATGCATTATAGTTTATGCAATTAATTGAACAGTAAAAACGAAAGAGTGGGTATGGAAGAATTACACCTGTAATTGGAGATCTCCTTGATTCGATGAGACAGCTTGCAATTTGATGTAGATATATTTTGATGAACGTTGCGGCAGTCTCAGGACTTGAAAGCGAACCCACCTCAAACTTTTCAACCTGTACAGTCAACTAACAAGCACTATACCTCGAGAGGCACATCAGTGTGAAAATTTCAAGACTTGTTTAAGGAATCTAAACTAGAAAAAACTTGCAAACACTAACCTACCTACCAGTCACCACACTACTACTGAGGATACGGTAAGAGGATGTTGTAGAGTCCTGGCTCTAGCCCTAAGGCTAAGCCTCTATCCACATCATCCAAACAAATAAAGTGAACCTCAGTAGTGCCATGAGTTTCATCCATCCATTCATCATTGTCAGATATTTCCTTTTCATTTTCCCATCCACATAAACTCATCAAAAATGTAACCATGCGAGGATAGTCATCTTGTGGAAAAGGAAAGCATTGGGCTATCGGGGATATGTCCTCTACGGAGTAGGGGTCAGTCATGGTCAATAGGCGAATTAGCCATTCTAATTCCTCAACATTTTCTTCTCTGGCTAGTACATCTATATGATCCCATTCAGTTTCAATTACAGGATAGCACATGTGAAATATCTGAGAAAGGTATAGATGATACCTCTCACCAAAGGTGGGAGTGGATGAAGTGTATGATGATCGTGCATCTGCCATATCTGCAAACACAGATATAGCATCAGTAGGTTTATGACAGGTCAATCTAGTTCTTGATTGTATACGGATATTTCTCTTGTTTTTGTGCTCTTGCTCTTTTTACTATTTTTTGTTTTTTTTTAAATGTATGAAGCTATATATATACATCCCCTTGAATTTGGCAATTATATGGTCAGGGGAGAAGGTTATAAGGAGGAACCATTAGAATGTCGAGCGTGAGTACATGCTCCCCCTTTCCTTGGGTAGATCATATTATTTGCAATGATGTTGCAGCCTCTTGGAACCAATTTGTCCAGCGGGTCATAGGTTGTGATGTGGGCAGATAGCTTTTTATGACCCTTGTGGCCACATCCAATTGTAGAGATGGTAGGGTAAGCTCCCATTGACGAATGGAGGAAATGGTTTCCGACGATACTATTACAAGGGGAGACGTAGACTCATCGTCGGTTTTTTGTTGGGTGTTGACAAGAGTAGGTGTAGAGCATGTAGAAACTTCTATATCAGCGTGTGCCTGGCATGAGGAGCTAGAAGCTTCATGTGGCTCCCCCCTTCCTGAGCTAGGTGGTAATGATCGATATCGTTTGGGAATCCAAACGAACTCTGGAAGAAGTGGTGTGGAGCACTCTGTTACCTTTCCCTTACCACGATCTTGAATTATCGTTGGGGTGGCAACAATTGGTTTGCAAGGTTTTACAGGTGATGTAGAGGGATTCAGCTTATGTTTAGGGACCCAAATTTGGTCATTTCCCTCGTAGAGGGATTCAGCTTATGTTTAGGGACCCAAATTTGGTCATTTCCCTCGTAGTACCCTTGGGCTACTAATAATTTTTTAGGGATCCATCGCGATGTTACATTGCCCTTTCTCGGGTGGGTAGCTACTTTCCTTTTACGAGGCTTCTTGGTGGCTGAACGAGATTGAGCAGGGGAAGTAGCTGTTAACGAAGCTTTGGGGACCCATTTGTATGTACTCTTTGGTATAGTAAGCGAAGATTTAGGGACCACCTTGCCTGTTTCCACTCTTGGCGTTGAAGCGTTAGAGGGGTGGCCAACAATCGAAGATGGTTTTGCCACTGGACTTTGTGATTTTGCATTATCTAATATTTGAGTGGATGACTTAGGTGCGGGATTTTGAGCAGTCAGACCTCGTGTTGGTTCTTGCGTTGTGACTTGTCTGGTTGCCCAATCGATATTGCACTTCATCCATTTGCGCCCTAAGATTATAGTCCCTTCCATGGTACCAGCAGGCATAACCAAAAAGCTTTGAATTATGGTTCCCTTGTCATAAGCAACCGGAGTGTGCAGAATTCCTGAGACAGGGGTTTTCTTCTTGTTGATTCCTTGAACTTGGATAGAACTCTTGGTTAAAGGTGGTTTTCCCAGTTGACACCACACGCCATATGATAGCAAATTGTGTTGAGCTCCTGTATCCAATAATGCATTATACAACACCTCCCCGTAAGGACTCTGTAACTCAATTGGGTATCTTAGAGGTGGGTCAGATTCCACTGCATCCTCCTCTGCTTCCTCGAAAAATACTTGCGTAATTCCCAAGTTGGCTTCTCGTTGTCTCCTAGCACGCTGTTGACGTTCTTTGGCTTCGACTCTCGCTTGTATCTTTTTAAGCTCAGCTTGTTCTTTAGCTGCCTTCTTTTGATGGATTGCATGTAACTCCTCCTGGCTCAGGGGGTCATAGTATCGTTTGAATTTACTCCCATTAAGGAATCCAATGGTTTCAACTCCGTCGAGAGTCTCCACTCTGATGGTACCTTGCGGAGTAATTTCACATACTCTATATGGTCCCTTACCAGCATATTTGAGCTTCTTCTTTTCGTTTCGCACTCCATACATTAGAACTTTATCCCCAACCTTGATGTCCTTGTCCTTTAGATGGCGATCAAACCATTTTTTCCTTCTATCCTTCTCCACAAGGGCATTGTATACAGCCAATTGTCTTTCTTCATTTAGTCGCTCAAGGATATACAGACGCTCTGCTAAGGGATTACCATCCCAACCCTCTTGAGTAGCAACACGAAGACTAGGAATGACAAATTCCCATGGCATGACTGCTTCTTGGCCATATACCATTTTGAATGGTGTGCAATTAATAGCCACTTTGTACGCAGTACGATAGGCCCATAAAGCTGTCGTAAGCTTTAGATCCCAATCCGTGCGATGAGCTTCAACTATCTTTGTCAAAATAGAGATTAAAGTCTTGTTGGTACTCTCGGCTTGGCCATTCGCTTGCGGATAGTAAGGAGTAGATTTATGATGCGATATCATGAAATTTGTTGTGAGCTCCTTAATCACTTCATTTATAAAATGCGTACCATTGTCGCTCACAAGTTCAAAAGGACAACCGAATCGTGTGATTATATTTTCAAAGAGGAACTTGGCTGTTGTCCTTGCATCTGCCTTACGTGTCGCTTTCGCTTCAGCCCATTTGGTCATATAGTCAGTGGCCACAATAATATAGCGAGATTGTGTGTTGCGTGCCGCTGGGCTAATTGGACCTACAAAGTCTAAACCCCACTTTTCAAATGGTTGGTTTACTTTGATTGGATGTAGGGGCATCTGATCTTTCCGTTGGGGTTTCTTATATCGTTGGCATTCATCGCAACCCTTCACAAAGAGTGATGCATCTTGGAACATAGTGGGCCACCAATACCCTGATTGTAAGATCTTTCGCGCAGTTAAGTCTCCTGAGAAGTGACCACTGGCTACGCCCATATGTGCCTCTTGCAAAATGTATAGATACTCATCCTCTCGGGCACAACGCCTAAGAACATCATCCTTTCCTCTTTTATAAAGAGTCCCGGCTATCAGGCAATAGGGTTCGCATTCTTTGATTAGCTTTCGAGCTAGATCTTTACGAAGCTCCTTGGGTGGAAAGCCATTAACCAAAAAGTTAACAATCTTCTCACTCCATTCAGGCATTGTCTCCACCATGAACAGGGAAGTGTCCGGTAAGTCATCATCAACCCCCGTAGGAGCCTCACCATTAGGTATGCGAGACAAATGATCAGCCATAACATGTTTTTTGCCAGGTCTCACAACAACAGTGAAATCAAACTCAAGAAGAATCAATAGCCATCGTGTGATTCTTCCTGTGGAGCATGGTTTGTTTACCAGATACAACAATGCTTGATGATCCACATAGAAAACAAACTTGGTGGCAAGGAGGTAATAACGAAATTTCCTTACTGCATATATCATTGCCAACCCTTCTTGCTCCGTAGTGGTGTAGTTCATCTCAGCATCGTTCAACTGGCGACTGGCAAAGCTAATGGGGTAGTCTAGCTTGTGTTCTCCAGGTTGAGTTAAAACACACCCAATAGCAAAGTTTGATGCATCAATATGCACATGGAAGAGTAAATCCCAGTTAGGCATTCTCAAGATTGGAGCACTCGCCAAGGCCTTCTTTAATAGCTCATAGGCACGGTCACATTCTTCGGTCCAAATAAACTCGATGAGAAGCTTATACAATGGTCGAGCTATCTCGGCGAAGAATAGAATAAACCTTCGATAATAACCAACGTGGCCCATAAAGTGTTGGACTCCCTTGTAGTTGGTGGGTGGGGGCAATTCTAGAATGACCTTGATTTTACTCTCGTCAGTGGAAATCCCATTTTTGGACACTATATGTCCTAAGATAACTCCGTGTTTAACCCAAAATTGGCATTTGAAAGGATTCAAGGAGATGCGATATAATCTACACCTTTCAAATATCTTTCGTAAACACATCAAGTGCTCGTCCCAAGAGGAATGAACACAAAGATCATCTAAGAAAGCTTCACAGAAGTCCCTTAGATATTCCTTAAAGGCCGTGTTTATCAATCGTTGGAATGTTGCAGGTGCATTGGTCAAGCCAAAAGCCATGACGCGAAAGGCAAACACTCCAAACTCCGTGATAAATGCTGTTTTAGCTTGGTCCTCGACTGCAATTATGATCTGATTGTAACCCGAGTACCCATCTAAAAAGCTATATGCCTCCTTGCCTGCCACTCTTTCAAGCACATGTTCAGAATATGGCAAGGGGTAATGATCCCTTCTAGTGGCTGCATTAACCTTTTTGAGATCAACGCACACTCTGAGTTTCCCATTCTTCTTTGGCACGATGACTATCGGAGAAACCCATTCTGAGTGCTCAATAGGATATATGAATCCACATTTTACCAGCTTTTCAATTTCCTTTTGTACAATCTTTGCGTACTTAGGATTCATTGGGTAGGGACGTTGCTGGACTGGTTTAGCAGTGCTAATCATTGGAATCGTGTGTTGCACCACCGAGGGTGGAACACCCTTCATATCATGATATGTCCAAGCAAATATGTCCTTGAATTCTTTAAGAAGCTTCGTAAGTGCAGCTTCTTCCGCCTTGGTGAGGTCTTGAGCAATAAAAACTGGTTTAGACTCCTCACCCGGATCTGCTAAGTCTATCTCCTTAACTACCGCAGGGCCATCGTAGACACCGCTACTCCCATTGGTAGGCGTTCGTTGGGCTTTTGTGTAGACTACTTTACGTTCCCCTGTGGTGAATGATTTGAAATGCTCGGGTGCGGGGTGTAAGTCTACTGGTTCTTGTTGTGCTAGGCTTTTTTCTTTCAATTCCGCTTCTTTTTGTTGTTGAGCCAACTCTTGGTTTTGCCGCCTTCTTGCAGTACGACTTAGTTTCGGCTTCTCTTCGATTTCTAATTGGGCGATGTCATGAGGTTGCGGAATACACCACATGACACTTTGGAGGTATCGTCCCCAATTATCCGCTATCTTCCGCGATAAGCATCAATGGCTCCTACATAACTAAGCCATTCTGCAGTGGATCTCTCCTTATTTATTGCAGTTCGTACATTAGCTCGATAGCGTTGGCGCTTATGTCTCGTTTTCTTCTTACCAAATTTTTGATTTGTGTTTCTATCAGATTCGAACTCACTTGGTCGATCTTCACTTTCGGATGAACTGCAGGAGGTCACTGTCCTATGCCTTGAGCACCTTGCTTCCACATTTGGGTGAATATTTGATCCATTTTCCCCATCAGGCTCAGGGTCAGTTTCTTCTTGAGATTCATACTCAGAGTTGCATTGGTCAGAGTCTTCGCTACTTTCAGTGTCGGTGGAGTTTGCCACGTTCTCGCCATCAGGAGTCAAGTGCATAACACCTATCATGTTTATTGGCACTAACGGTGGCATATCTTGCCCCTCAGGTGTTACCCAACTTGTGCCTCTATTTCCCCATGTGTCTATGGTTGCCGCTAGGTGTACCCAATCCACGTTATCCGACTCAGTCATACCCGGTAGGACATCCATGTAAGGAGAATCCTTCCCATCATCAGTCTCTTTTTTGCATGTATAGCAATACCTTAATGGGGCGGAGTGAATAGTGGTATCCGATCGATTATCAATGATAACCTTGCTTCCTAAAGGATGTGCACGACCATTCTCAAGATCAACTCGAATGACAGAGTCCTGGAATTGTAGATAGACATGGTTTTTCGACCAGTCACGCACCATTTGTGCTTCCCTCATGAAAGGACGTCCTAAGATCATTTGATATGACATAGGATGCTTGGAGAAATCCATTACAATGAAGGTATGTTTTACCTTGTATCCCAGGACCTTGATCTTAAGGTCCCTTAACATTCCAATAGGTTTAGCTATGGTTCCGTTTGCCATCTTAACCACTATGTTTGTGACTTCGAGGTGAGGCCTTCCCATAGATTCCCAACAGTTTTTAGTCACAATGCTCACTCCAGCACCACCATCAAGGATTCCCTTTAGAGTTAATCCCTTGGTAGTAATGGGGAGGGTTGCATTAGATTCGTCACCTTCAAAGTACTGTCCCAACTTGTTAACAGGTATTTCAACGACCGAATCTTCATCTAAGTTGGGTTGTAGATCCCAATGTTCCCCTTCATCTTGAAGCGTGTCGGGTCTATCCATATTTGCAAATTGTGGTAACCCCGCCTTTAGTTCTCCATTGAGAAATGCCCGAAGAGCTAAGAATAGCTCAGGATCTCCGTATAATTTGGATATGATCGTGGTTCTGATCTCGGAGGACATGAAATCCATTAGCTTGGACACATTCAACGGTACTTTTCGAGACATCGCCCCTTGACTAGGGACTGGTGAAGATGGAATCACTTCCTCTTCAATGGGATCAGGCATTCCCTCACTAAACATTCTTTCAAGCAAAAAGGGTGTTTGCCCACTTCCGGATGTCCTATCCTCACTTTCTTCCCGAATGATACTAGGTATAGCTAACGGTTTATGGTTCCTGTGAGGCTAAACTTGCGTAGGAAACACTGTATCTGGAATTTTGACTTTTCTCGGGTTTGGTTCCAGTTCTCTTTGTGTTTCTTCCACCAAAACCCTTAAGTGTTGCACTTGTTCAATCTCCTCGACTGGGTTTGGGTAAGTACCAATCTTTTTCTTGAGGGTTTTTGGCCCACAAGGCTTGTCTTGGGGAGTCTCAGTCAGATTGGGTGGTCGAGAGGGCATTAACTGACTTGGTTGTGGGACCGAGGAAGTTTCCTTCTGTTTTCCCTTATTTATGTACTCGCTTGATTCTCCTTCATTGAGCTCCCGAGTGGGTTCCTCCCTTAAGGTAGTAGCTTTGGTCCCCATGGTTTCTATTGAATCAGAATCATCTTCAGGATCATTCATATACACGGGGTCGTCTCCTGTCCCTATGTTAGTCTTTGAACTGGGCTTGGAGCTCGTGGCATTAATTGATCTCTTTCGTCGTGTTTTCTTTTTCTTTGCCTGAGCGATTGATGCAGTATCCCTCTCTTCAAGAATGTAGTTTTGATTTTGAAGCATTGACCGTGTAACTACATTCGCGGGTACAACGGGTGTGGTTCTTCGTGCTTGGTTGGTGACCTCAACCAAATTCAATGGCGTAATCTTGGGTGCATTAGGATTATGTGGACATTTAGCGATCAAATGATCTATGCCACAACGATTACATGTAAGTACCGGCATTCCCGATGTGCTCCCTTGATTTGGTTGCATTTGAGTAGAGATCTTCTGTAGCCTATTAGGGCACTCCGCTACACGATGCGGTCCACCACACTCGTAGCATTGAAGAGGTGGTCTCCTTGCCATGGTATTAAGGTTTTGCCCTCTTGTGGCAAGAGCAGCCGCTTGATATACAGGCTTGACTTGCCCGAAATGATCCTCCATGTAGTACTGGGGAATCATTTCAAATGTATCAATCCCGTATGGAGCAGTGGGGTCTATCTCCTCTTCATAATCCCCACATGCACTATGTGACTCACAACCCATCTGGTTTATTGGGGTAATCCTTGGTGGGTGTGGAGGTTGTGGTCCTAGCACTGGCGGTGGTAACGGCACAGACTGGACTACATTCGGATTCCTTGGAACTATGTGCTGTGATGGTTGCTCGATAGGTTGTGCAGGCATTAGCGCGGGTACTTGAGGTGTGTTTGACCAAGCTAGTGGTGCCTGGTTTGCCAACATTCGCTTAAGTGTTAGGCAATCTTTAGATTGATGGCCATACTTACCACATGCATTGCCATTCCCATTGAATTTGACTCTAAATGTGGGACATTCACTCGTGCTATGTGGCCCTAAGCACACCGAACACCATTGTTGCTCTCTCCTTGGGTACATATGGCTATTCTGAGGAGCTCGATTACCCCTAAAGTATTCTTGGAGAGCCTTAGTAAGGTCGGTCTCACAGACATTTCAGATATCTTGGGCTCCTTGGCAATAGGTTTTATCGTCATTGGCTCGTGCCCAGATACTTGCGAACTAACGGATTTTGTTTCTAAAGACACCTTTTTACCTGCAATCATCAAGTTGTCTTCTAACTGGATTGCATTAGCAGTGACTACTTCCCACGTTGTAAGACCTCTAATGACTAGGCCATTGTAAATGTCCTCGTGGCGCAATCCTCGGATGAATCTATCGAGGAGTTGGTTGTTATTGAAGCGTTCATCGGGAGTGCAGCGAGAATTTAGATGCTCCCCTTCCTCGCGTTCAGCTTTTTGGAGTTGAGATGCTACCCCCCAAAGCACACCCTCACGTATGTATTCTTTCAAGAACAATCTCTTGAGAGTGGGGTAGTGAGTGCGCTCTTCAACCCTTAAGGTTCGATACCAATCTCCGGCCTTCCCACTCAAGGTTAAGCCTAGGGCTTTACACTTATGCAGCTCATTGTGCTCTTCCAAGGAATCACACACGTGTTCAAAGACTTCAATGTGCTTCCTAACGTCCTCGTTACCACTGAAGTTTTGAGTGAGCTTAGCCACTTGTACTGCCTTGCTTCTAGGTTCTCTCTCAGGCATGCCCCGCATGTTTTCCGCAATGGATCGTCCGATCGTCTGAGCAAACGCTGCGAGATCACCTAAGTGAGTAGGCATAGTTGGTGGAGGCACTTCTGGGATAGCCTGGCTGATAGGAGTTGGCGTTGGTCTGAGTATGTTGGCAAATGACGTAGGATATGATATGTGGCTAGGCCTAGCTCCCCTTGGATAATGGTTATGATAAGGTGGTCGTGGAGCATACGCCATTGGCATACTAAGAGGCGTAGGAGCTACATGAGCATGAGTAGCGATAGGTACATATGGTTGATAGGCACTGGCACGCACTGTTGTAGGTACTGTTCCACTAGGTAGCGGTGTCGTACTAACTACAGCGGTAATAACAGGTGCACTTTCAGCTATGCTCATCATTGGGGTAGGCATTGCGGATTCCCTAATGGAAAGTTGAGCCAAGGTTGGAAAGCTAAAGTTACTGCTCGTGGGCTCAACCTGCATTGAGACTCCAGGCGAAACAACATACGAAGGGTCTATGGGACTCACCGAGGGAGTCTCCAATTGTGATAAGGTTGGTTGTTTGGCCTTGCCCGTATCCAAAAACCTCATAGGACCAGTGGAAACTAGGTTCACTCCCCTATTTTGCCTCTCAAATTGGATAATTCTATGAATAACATCACATATCATGTGCTGTTGCTCTTCTAGATTAGTGGTGCTAGATGTAGATCGTAGGACTTCTAACCAACCTACATGGTATGTGTAACCCGTGTATAGGTCCGTTAGAGTCTCTGTGTGTAGATCATATTCCCAATTTTCATTGAGAAATATCCCATCTAGACTTGGTGTGCCAAACGGTTCTCTTAAAGTGGACGCAATGTCACTTCTTATGGATTGGCTTCTAGGGACCTCTACTTTAGGAAGAGTATCGGAAGGTGGTAGCTCAGTAGGGCCCTCATTAAACGAAGTGGGTAGAATATCCACATGGACACTCTTTGGGAGGGTAGGGTCTACATAAGATGTGAATGGCGAATCCACTACCCCTCCTTCTTCATTTACTTCGCTTGTCGCATGTTCCGAGCGTGTAGCTCTACTAAAGGTCTCTATTAGACGACTAAACATGCTAGATTTGGGTTGTGGGGCCCACACTGGCATGTTTTGGCTTGTCTCCTCGGGGTTCTTGGTAAGGTGCCCTTCCATGGCTTTTGAGTCAGAGGATGAGTCACTATCCACTATTCGTGGATCTTGGGTTGCACTCCCTTGGGTTCCAGCCGAAGGCCAAGATGCCAACGTGGAGGGATGGTGTGAGCCTGCGTAGACTGAAACGCTTTCTAGTGGTTCAGGCTCTAGCACCCGACCAGAACGTAGATGCATGTGACGTGGGTACCCTACGTGCGTTGGTAACTACCCTTGAAACTCACACAAGTGGTTTCTTAGGTGTTTCCCACCCCGTTTTTACTTGTTTTTAGATTGTTTTTAGATTGTTTTTAACTCGTTTTTGACCCCCTTACTTACGGTCGAACTTGGACTAGGGCGTGTGATAGCTCGAAACGAGCGTATCGTTCAAAGGATCCTAGTGTGCTTTACAGCACCGTGTTCGCCTATCTAGAGCTCCTGTAGTTCTCAAAACAGTCCGTTTCCCTTGGGGGAAAGGGGCAAAAGCCTATTTGCTTGTGGAGGAAAGGGTGAGGGCTTTATCCCACATGCTCACTTTACTCCTTGGGGAGTGGGCTACATATAGGGCACAACTTCCCATAAGCTCTCACTTGAGAGAAAGCTATGGAGGCTCACTCTCCTATATATATATATCAAAAGACCGAGACCGAGGCCGGGGTCGTGGGTCGTGGGTCGATTGGGGTTCTTTCTTTTCAAAAAATTTTTCTCCAATTAGAAAATCTTTCCTCTCCACACGTTCGGTTCTTTCTTTGAAAATAAAATTTTTTATTTTTTATTTTCTGTTTTTTTTTGTGAGATAAGTTTTCTAGGGCTTCCTTGGGGTTCAGCCTTGGCCGCGGCGCAGTTCGCACACACAGCACAGATCTGGGGATTCAAAAATCCCTCTCACACGCAGAAACCAGATAACAGAACGCACGCCCACACGCGGAGCGGAAAAATAACAAAAGAAACAGAGATGCAGAAGTCAAATTGCAGAAACAGATTGCAAAACACAGAAACACCTCAACAACAAACACACATTCGCTTTCCTACAGTGTAGATTAAACTTCACGCAGCAACCGAGCTGCAAACTGGAGCTTGGTGCAGGGCAACTCCCCGGCAGCGGCGCCAAAAATGTGCGCTTTTGCCGCACAGGTCGTAGCTGGGGACTTGCCAGACACCGTATGCGAGCCACGAATGGCTGTAAGCATACAACCAGGGAAGGAAGCTCAAACAGAATGCAAAAGGTTGTGTCACTCACCGCTCAACCGTCGCCTTGAAGGATTCCCGCGTCGCAGCCGTGAAGGAGGAGCCGCCGTCGCCGCTCTACCGCCTCGCCGCCGTCGCCGTGCCGCTACACAGTGCGCTCGATCGCTCTCTCACTCTCTCTCTCTCTCTCTCTCTCACACACACGCAGGAGAAGGAAACCAAAGAGATAAGGCAAGAGCACTCTTGTATTCACAACACATGAGAATGAGGATTTTAGGGTTACATTTGACCCTTATAGGTGACTTGGCCGTTCACACTTGGGCGCCCATACATGGCCGGTCGACCCTAACCCTTATCCTACTGATATCCAAGGTGCGCCTCTCATCGGCGATCACCCAATCCCTTCATCCTTAACATATGGTGCCGACAAGCCCGGCCCATGACTCAGAATATTTAAATTAATGACGTAAAATATCGTACGTCGCCATGTCCGCCATGGGTTAACATTGTGGAAATGTTGGAGGTCTTGTAAGATCTGCAAGGCAACATGTTATAACCAATAAGGTGTTCTAGTAAAAAATAATTAAACTTTAAGAACAATGGAAACACCTAATCAAGAAGTGATGAAATTTTTATTGTGAGATTGGTCAAATTTTCCTAGTTATTACAAGGGTAATATTAAGGTTGGTCCAAATTCTATCTAAACCAAAACTAAATTAAGAATATGCCTATAGTTATGACCTTAGTCTCTACACACTATCACTCTTGTGAAACCATCCCTAGCTATCATCTAGCCTCATAAATGAAACTGCTAAGTGATATATTTACAAGATTTTCTTTTCTTTTTTTAAAATATAAAAAATTATGGTTTTAAGTTTAAAAATAAAAAAGTAAGTATTGAAATACATTAATCACGAAGGTCAAGTTTGATATATTACATTACCTAAGAAAAAGAAAAGAAAAATACATTTTTGTTTTGGGATACAAATACAACAGTTACCCTCGTTAGTTACCTTGAGCTTCTAATAAGCATTTGGGTATCCATTTTGGGGTAACCTATAGTTTAGAATTTCTGTGTTGATTATTTCGTTGAGGCCTCCTTCGCTTGGTTGGTTGAGGTTGTATGGACAAAGAAATCTTGGGAACCCATTTCAAGGTAGATTTGGGTTGCCACTTTTTAGCCCGTTGTATCAATTGTTCCAGAGGTGTTAGTCATGTGGAGGGAAAAGAATTAAGAATACTTTGAACAATAGACAATGAGGTGGAGGTGGATTCTTTAGATTTGGTTGATCTTGAATATTCCTCCTCGTGTTGTTGGGACTTCCGACAAGAGTGAGGTGGAATAGGATTATGAGTAGAATGTTTAGTTGTGGGGGTTAAGGCTTCATCCACCACAGAGACATGGTTCATTGACCAATCAATAATACATCCTGAAGACTTCATCCATGTGTAGCCAAGTATTACTAGTTCAGGTAATGTTCTTGTAGATGTCATCCATGTGCAACCAAGTATTACTAGTTCATGTAATATTCTTGTAGGCATAACTAGGAAGTCTCCCACCAGGTGCTTGTTATCATAATATGTTTCAATTTGTAGTAGCCTAAGACCCTTGGTGTTCCTACTATTGATACCTTTCATCTTCAAAGAGGTTTCTACGAGTTGAGGTTTTCCTAACTAGTTCCATGCATTGAAAGAAATTAAATTGTGACTAGCTCCCATGTCAAGCAATGCATTATAGAGCACTTTACCATAAGGGCTAGGCAATTACGTGGATGTTCGTGCTATGTGTTCATTCTATGTCTCCTTCAACTTCTCCAACAAAGGCTTATGCGGATCCAAGAATAGCTTCTTGTCATTACTGCTGTTGTATTTGCCTTTCTGTCAAGCTTGGGCTTTCTTTAATTTTGCTTTTTCCTTGGCTACCTTCTTATCATGTGCAGCTCGCAAGGCTTCCTAAATAAAAGGACCATAATACTTCTTGAATTTACTACCATTAAGGGAGCCTATGGTTTTAATCCCGTCAAGGGTTTCAACACATATGGTACCTTGGGGTATTATTTCGGAAATTCAAAATGGTTCTTTTTCGGTAAACTTGAGTTTCTTTTTCTCGTTGGACTCTGTACATAAGTGCAAGGTCTCCCTCATTAATTTCTTTATCCTTGAGATTGTTATCAAACCACTTTTTTTGACGATCCTTTTCTATCAACATGTTTTGCATAGCAATTTGCCTTTCTTCCTCCAGTTGTTCAAGAATAAACAATTGAGTGGCCAACATGTTACCCTCGTCTTGCAGCCACACTACTGCTACCCTTAAGTTGGGTATCATGAATTCCCAGGGAATTACCGCCTTGACCTCGTATACTATCTTAAATGGTGTGCAACTGATTGCAACTTTGTAAGATGTTCAGTAAGCCCATGAAGCTACTGTGAGCTTGAATTCCCAATCATTGCGTCGAGCCTCAAGAGTTTTGTTAATATGGAAATGGGGACTTTTTTTGTGCTCTCAGCTTAACCATTTGCTTGTGGGTGGGAATATGGAGTGGACTTGTGGTGCTAGATCATGAATGTTATGGTGAGATGTTGGATTATATCATTTATAAAATGTTTCCCTTGGTCACTTACCAGCTCAAAAGGACAATGATATTCTCATAAAGAAACTTAGCTATAGCCACAACCATCGCTTTTCTTGAAGATCTTGCTTTAGCCCATTTTGTGACCTAATCCATAGCTACTAAAATGTATCTTGCTTGGGTGCTACATGCAGGATGGACTAAATGGGTCCCACAAAATTTATACCCCATTTCATAAAGGGTTCTAGAACATAGGGTGCAAGGGCATCATGTCCTTTTTTTTGTGGTTTAGCTCATCGTTGGCACTCATCTCACATCCTCTAACAAATAGTGTGTAATCTTTAAAGAGCGTGGGTCGCCAATACCTTGATTGAAGTATTTTTCTTGGCATAACATCTCTTGTGAAGTGTCCACTAGCTACCCCTTGATGTGTTTATTCAATGATGTATAAGTATTCATCCTCCCTAGGGTAGCATAATCTCAATATATTGTCCTTACCTCTTCTATAAAGAGTTCCAACAATTAATTAGTAAGGTTTTGCTTCTTTTAGCATCCTCCTTGCTATATCTTGCCTCAACTTCTTTCCCTCTACAAAATCATTAGCTAGGAAGTTAACGATTTTCTCTCTCCATTTTGGTATAACCTCAACTTTGAATAGTCTAGCATCAAGTAGATCATCATCTACTCCAATTGGTAGTTCACCATTAGGTACGTGAGATAGATGAGCAGCTATGACATGCTTTTTGCCAGGTCTTACAACCACTGTGTGAAGTCAAATTCAAGAAGAATCAACAATCACCTAGTGATTCTCCCTGTGGCACAAGGTTTATTAACAAGGTATAGCAAGGCTTGATGATCAATGTAGAAAAACAATTATTAGCTAATAAGTAATGCTGGAATTTCTTCACAGCATACACCATTGCTAATTTTTCCTGCTCGATGGTGGTATTATTCATTTCAACCTCATTCAACTGTCCAGTTTACGTTCACCTAGTTGAGCTAGGACATATTTAATGGCAAAGTTAGAAGCATCAATATGCGCATGGAAGATAACATCCTAGTTTAGCACTTATAACATGGGAGCACTAGCCAAAGCTTTCTTTAAGGTAGTATAGGCTTGTTGGCACTTCTCTGTCCACTCAAATATGATGAGAAGCTTGTACAATGATCATGCAATATTGGCATAGAAGAGGATAAATCGTCTATAGAGGTAATTTTTATTTTTCTCTCATCCATGGAAATCCCATTTTTGGACACTATATTTCATTAAATGTCTCCGTGTTTAACCCAGAATTGGCATTTGAATGGGTTTAGAGATATGTGATAAAGTTTGCATCGTTCAAATACCTTTGGCAACCAAGCAGGATGATAAATTCTCCTTCCATGAGATGAATAAACACATAAATCATCTAAGAAAGTTTCAAGAGACGTGCTTAGAAAATCTTTAAAGGTAATGTTCATAAGCCTTGGAATGTGGCTGGTGCATTTGTCAAGCCAAATGGAAGCATAAACTCCATGTTCTATATAACAAAAGCAGTTTTAGCTTAATCCTCTAGAGCAATGGAAATTTTGTTATATCCTAAATACCCATCTAAGAAGCAGTATAATTCCTTGCCAACTACTCGTTCGAGTACAAGTTTTAAATACAAAAAGGAGTAATGATCTCATCTTGTTACTACATTGACCTTCTTGAAATTGACACATACTCGCAATTTTCCATTCTTTTTAGGCACAACCACAATGGGTGACACCTAGTCTGAATGTTAAATCTCATAGATGAATCCACATTCGATGAGCTTTTCTATCTCTTCTTTACCAGTTTTAGCATACTTTGGATTCATTGGATAAAGTCGTTGATGAACAAGTTTAGCATTTGGTAGCAAGGGGATTATCTGCTGCATAACCTCCGCGGGTACCCCCTGCATATCATGGTAAGTCCATGCAAAGCAATCCTTATATTCCTTGAGGAGGTCAATGAGTTCAGCTTCCTAACTTTGAAGAACAAGGTGTTTTTCTATAAAGACTGGCTTAGGGTCTTCCCCAGGTTCCAGCCAAGTCTACTTCCTTTACTTCAGCTGGATCATCATAGACTCCTTTTGCCTCACTTGTTGTCAATTTTTGTGTGACATTATTAAACACTAAATTGTGGTCCCCAGTTGTGCAAACGATTTATAGTGCTTTAGGGTAGGGCGTAAATTAGGTGTTGACTCCTCATTGTTTTTGGTTGCTTTAGCTACAGCTCCCGTTTCTTTCTCTTTTTGGGCCAACTCTCTGTTCTTCTTTCACCTAGCAGAACGATTAAGCTTTGGTTTGTCATTGTCAACATTGATTTTGGCTATCAATTTAGTGGAAGGAGGGTTGCAATACATAACTTTTTGTAATTTCTCTCCCCAATTGTTAATAAACTTGCGATGCGCATCAAATGCACCAACATACTATAGCCATTGGGTAGTAGTTGTCCTCTCTTGTAGCCTTTTATGATGATTGGTCGCATATTGTTTACGTCTTTGCCATTTTTTAAGATACTCCTTGGTTTTTTGAGGAATCTCATCCCTTTCTTTAGATTGGGATTCAATATCAGATTGATAGCTATTCCCTACTGTTTCAAATTCACTTCCCATGATTTCTCTTGATGTTATCAACTCTTTTTTTGCTTGTAGTATCTGAGGAGTTGGTGTCGCTATTTTAGACTCCTCACCATCGTTGGTGCTTGTGCCATAGTCATCCCATGTGGACTTATATTCACAATAGCCAATCCCTTCGACATTGGAATGTAAAGCACGAATCATTCATAATGGCACAACCTTGGGGAGCTCATCACTATTGTGTGTAACCCATGTAGATCCTTTGGTTTCCTAACTATCAATTGTAGCCATCATATGTATCCAGTTTAGATCATCTTCAAGCTCAATAGATTGTTTTTCAGCATCCTCATAGGGTGGATTCTTCCCTACATTGGTCTCTTCTCTGCAAGAATAATAGTATTACAATGGGGCTGAATAATGAGTGGTCGTGTCTGAACAATTTTCAAAAAGTCCTTCGATACCCGTAGGATGTACGTGGCCAGTCACAAGATCAATCCTGAATGAAATCTTTATTGGAGGTAGACATGGTTCTTAGATTAGTCATGCATCATCTTTGCCTCTCTCATAAAGGGGTATCATAAGATCATCTCAAACGGGTTGTTTGGAAAAGTCCATAACACAACGAAAGTATATTTAACCCAATGTTTAAGAACCTTGATCTTTAAATCTCGTAACATCTCAATAGGTTTGGCGACAGTCCCGTCAGTCATCTTGACAATGATATCTGAGACTTCTAGATGTGGCTTGGCCATCTTCTTTCAGCAAATTTTGGTGATTATGCTCACTCTCGCACCACCATATCTAGGACTCCCATTACTGTGATGTCCTTGTTGGCAGTGGTAGTAATGCATTAAACTCATCACCTTCAAAGTACCGTCCCAATTTATTAATTGAAAATTTAACCATATATTTGACATTTTCTTCTTCATTGGGATTGTTGATTCAGGCACGACTTGAGGTGTCTCCATGGAGGGTTATGCCCAAAAGAAGAAGGGCATAGATTATGATGAGACATTTACACCTATGTCTTGTATGACTATGATTGTGTGTATCATTACATTAGTAGTGTATTATGGTTAGAATGTACATTAGTTAGGTATCAAGATTACCTTATTTAATGGTGATTTACATGAGAAGGTTTATGTATCTCAGCCTTATGGTCTTATTGAGAAGGGATAGGAGTCTAAAGTATATAGGTTAAGAAAAGCTTTGTATGGCCTTAAGAAGGCTCCCAGAGCATGGTATGAGAAGATAAATGCATACTTAGTTACAAATGATTTTGCAACAGTCCAATTGAGAGTAAAGATTTGTGCTCATCATTTTATAAGTTAATGTTATGTTGTTTGCACGCCCTAATGAGGATAATATTTTAGCTTTCAAGGTTAAATTACATGTGTCACTTAAGATGACAAATTTAGACTTATTGATAAATTTGAGATGAAAAATTTGGGCTCGTTGCATTATTATTTGGGCATACAATTTATGCAACAATGTGATGATGGTATTGTGATTTTGCAGTCATCAAAGTACATATAGAGCTACTTACACAGTTTGGTCTAAAAGATTATAAGCTTGCTACGTCAGCAAAGATAGGCTTAGTCTCCAAGATGTAGGTGAACCATTTGATGTATTACTTTGTGATATTCAGCTACATGGTTTCAGTGATTCTAATTGGGTTAGATGTTATGACATATGAGTGTCCACCACTAATGGCTTTTACTTTCACCTTAGTGATTCATTTTTATCATGGCTATCAAAAGAAGGAGCTGATAGTGGCCACTTTGAGCTATGAAATCGACTATAGGGTAGCGAACAGTGGAGTGTGTGATTCATCTTTATCACAGCTTAGGAAGAAGGATCCCATAGTGGACACTTCGAGATATGAAATTGAGTATAAGGTAGGGAACATTGGAGTGTGTATAGTTTAGATTGCTTTCGACAGATCTTGGTGCTAGACATCAATCCCCCATCTCCATCTTCACTGATAACCCAAGTGTATTAGCCATTTTGCAAGGAACTCGTTGTTTCATGCTCTCTCAAAGCACATTGAGGTGCATTATCATTATGCCAGGGAGAGGCTCATTGTAGGAGAGATTAGCCTAGCTTATGTCTCTACGCATGACAATGTGGCAAATATGTTCACAAAGTCTCTCTTATGAGAGACTTTTAAATCTTTTTACAAAACTTTGGGCTTATTGCCACTTGGGGCCTGATTAGACACATGATCCCTTTACATGTTCACATCACACTACAAGAAGGGGGGTTTATAGCCATTTATATAATAATGTTGTGTGGACATATACTAATAATGGGATGGGGCACTTTCCCCCTCTTTAGGAGTTTTTTCCTCCTGAGCACACTCTTATGAGTGTGTGTAAGTGATCTTATCATGTCTCATCACTTGTACTTCACTCATTCTCATCAATTTACTTTGACTATTGTATTTCTATTTATGTCTCTGCTGACTTTGCATCTATGTGTGCTGCTACTTTGATCTCCACTCTAAGAATTAGAGAGTACATTCATTACATAAATTTCAGAAGCTAGACTATATTTATACAAGCTTGATGTATAGGGTACCGATTTAGTACTTCAAATCACATCAAAGTAACATCACTTAAATCAGCATCTTTATCAAACCCTAAGCTAGGTTGAAGGTACATCATGTACAATTAACCAAATTATGTACTGTTCTTATCTATTTTCACATGTGAATTGTTTTAATCCTTTGTTATTGTTATGAGACCTTTAGTATATGGATATTTGAATATTCCACAAATTGATTAATAAAGAAAATAAACCATAGACACCATAGCATAACTCAAGAGCATCAAAATCAAAGAACACAAGATTGGGTGAAATGCTCCCCCTGGACGTATGCGACTCCTCTCCCACACATGGTATTTAAATCATAATTCATAAATTTAGCCCTTGAAGCCATAAATAGCGTAGATTTTCTAAAATTGGGCTTTTACAAAATTGAACTATAGTCCAATGCTTTTATCTTGACATTGTTTCGCTTCTCAAAAGTTTTCAACTATCTTTTTTATTTATTTTTGCTCGAAACATGGCTCCAAGGGTTTTAATGGATGTTTTTTTAAAACTATATATCATTTTCTGTGAGTATGTGACATGTATTTTCAGAATTCGGCATCCAATAACTCTCCATAATTTCATGCAGCGAAAATAACATCATAATTTCGTTGCTATTTTCGCTGTTCAACAGCGAAATCACAGTGTAGCAGGAAATTTTGCTACTAAAGACGTTGCTCACAGCAACGTACTTTCGTTTACAGAGCAGAACGGAATCCCCGACATCCCAACAAAAAAAGCGTTGCTGAAATGCTGCTAGAAAAAGTTGTTATGTCCCCAAGGTTTTGTAGTGATTGAATAAACTTCTAGTGCATATGCTAAATTACATTAATTTTCATACTTTATGATTGCTAAGTTTTCCTTGGAAATGAAGTACATTAATTTCATGCAAGTTATGACTCTTTTTATGCTCCTATCTTTCATGAAAACAACATCTTGAGGCATCTTGAGGCATTTTAGTGGCATTTTCACTACACCATTTCATGTTCTTTTCAGTACATATGCTTTTAAATAGCACCAAGTTGAATGGTTGTATATCGTTTTCCCTTTCCCTAAGGTCCCTTTACTCTATATTTTTCACACCATGCACATTTCATACATTCTTCCTTTCTATACACAATCATTTGGCATTTTCACTACACCATTTCATGTTCTTTTCAGTGCATATGCTTTTGAATAGCACCAAGTTGAATGGTTGTATATCGTTTTCCCTTTCCCTAAGGTCCCTTTACTCTATATTTTTCACACCATGCACATTTCATACATTCTTCCTTTCTATACTTTGTAGAAGTCATGATTTGGAGTACCCTCTTATTTTGGTTGGTTGCCGTTGTCTTCGTTCTTCAATCACGTTCACGGCCGCAACTCGATTCTTTTTCTTCTCTGGGCACTCGTATGCATAGTGTCCTTTGTCACATATGTATATGGCATTTTTTGGTTATCATTGATTGAGACATATGTCGATAAACATTGTAGGTGCCAAAACAACCAAATGCAACTGATTTGTAGATTTTATGTAATGGCATTTATCAAGAAACTAATTGAAGGGAGCCTTATAGATACACCTCCATTGCATTGGGTATGTGCACGTTTAATTAAAAAGCTTGCATGTGCCACCCTAATGACAACAGTTAGCATGACCGAGATTATCCACACAAGATCTACTTTTACTTTTTAGAGGCTTTACACATCACTGATAGTCATCATTGTGGACTAAAGTAGACAAAGACTTTGGCCTCTTCCTCCTAACTATTTTTGTATTCCCATGGTCTTCAGCCCTGGCTCGTGCAACTCCAATCTCCTCCACAGCTTCATTGGTAAGGTCAATAAATATCGTTTGATTAATCTTTTGTTTTGTCAAAATTGTGTTCCTTCGCATATCCATTGTTATTCTTCTTTGCTGGTTTGATATTTTTTTCATTTGCTTGTGAACCATTGTCCTTCACTGCTTCACTTTTACGCGATGAAATTTCTCTAAAGGTTTGGAAGGTTTGGAAAGAGGGCTAAATCGAGGAAATCGAGGAATATGAGAATCCGCCCATTGTAGTTTCCCTCAAAAATCCATTCTCCTTCTCACAGTTTGTCGCTAGAGAAACGGCGTTGCTAAGAGAATGAGGATGGAACATGTTCACTTCCGCTCTAATGACTGGCTTCAATCCAGCTATAAACTTCCTCTTTTTCTCTTTTCTATGCACTTTCTCTATAGCTTAAAGTTGTAATAAAGTTTGCCAAAATTTGTTGAGCTAAGATGACATGTTCTCCTTTTCCAACTGTCTAAAAATATCCCATTGGTATCTGTCTTTACTCTTGTATGACAGAGAAATCCTTCTTGATTAGCTTCTATCCGGTGGAAGATAAAAATAGTAGTTTAACTCATGAAAGGAAACTACATGTAGATCTCAAGGTATATATGCATGACATGCAAGAAAAACAACTGTTCAATTGGCTGAGGTAATTGACAATGCTAACACAAAAGTTCAACATTTATTAAAATCTCATTAAAATAACCAGTGGTAGAAAAAGAAGCTAGGATCAATGCTCAAAATAGGTTACAAAATGTTGAGTATAATATTGATCTAATAGAATAAAGCTACAAAAAGCAGCTAAAGGCCATGGAGGAGGAAAAGACCCATGCTAAAAGGTTATATATACACATGCAAAGAGCTAAACAAAGCATTGCAAAATGAAAAAATAAGAACACAATCTAACAGGAAAAGGAGGCAATGATCAAGAGCCACCAAGTGGTAGTGGCACATTTAAATAGGCAAATGACAAGTGCCAAGACCAATATCTCAAGGTTGGAAGACACGAATGAAGCTCTCATCAAGCAAAGGGATGAGTTGGTGAACAAAAATTGGAGGAACATATTACATAAGCTTTGGAAGAAAAGGAAGCTCAGCTAATACAACTTCGCCAAGGCCTTTTAGAAACAACTCAACCCCACGACTCCCACAGGGACTAGTGACCTATCTAATGGGTTGAGGGAAAGGGCAGTGCCATTTACATATCTTTCAGTAACTCCTCCGCCCCTCTACAAACCTTTACTCTTTTTCTTTTTTTTTTTGCTTCACTAACCCTCCTCGTTTGCTAGTTTAATATAAATGTCAGTGACTAACATCGGGGGATTTAGCATTAATAAAACAAAATTTTACAAGAAACACCAACCCCACCATAATAATGGGATTAATTCCATGGGGATATAGAATTAAAAGATTCAAAGGCTATATATTACTAATCCTTTATCCAACAGTGCTAAATTTCAAATCATGGTGTAGAGCCTTATTGCTTTCTACTAACTTTCAAGAGGGAGAAGAGCTTCTGGACTTAATGAAACCCTCCATAGAAACATCGATAGCTCCACTCCCAAAAATAAAAAAGGAGTTTAGAATAGATATAGGAAGATTATTTGAATCCACATTATGTGAATGTACAATAGCACCATGTATCATCCTTATGGTGTTCTTATGGCATTATTACTACACATCTAACGTCTTTAACATCTACTCTAGTGTATTATTTTGACCAAGAGCATATAGAATACCCTATATTTTTCGAGGAGGAAGATATACATAATGTGCACACAAATTATTCATCTCTAAAAAACCACAACTCCTAGACTCGAATGATGAGGCAAGGGATATATCAAAAGATAAACATACTTATTGCATTCATAGGTCCCTAATTTATTGGGATATATCAAAAGATGAACATACTTATTGCATCCATAGGCCCCTAATTTCTTGTGAGATCTCCATGAGACCTCCATGAATTTGCTAGAAAAGAATAGGGCAACTCTCCACCAACCGCCGGATATAGACCCTAGTCGGCTAAAATAGCCCTGGCCGTCCACACATGTCTGGACTCCCCTGAACCACCCAACTCCCCCTAGTCCTACCTGTGTCCTAACACTACCCCCCCTTTTGGAAGAGTTTTTGTCCTCGAAAACAAATTTGCCTTTTACTCACATATGTTCTTAGCATATCCTCGAGTACTTGGTGGACCCTTTCTGTCTGACCATCACTATGGGAGTGGTCAATAGTGCTCATACTGAGCTTTCATGTCATGAACCGTACCTATTGTTTCACGCCGTGAAATAGCCCCTGTGGAAAAAAAATAATCAAACTTGATAAAATCCGTAAAGTCCGTTTCACGTTGTGAAGGGAGTTCTGTCGGCCTAAAAAAAACCTCTGGAATACAGCCATATTTAGATGCTCATATCTCATAAACTGTGAATCCGATGAGCACGCTCTAGTGCTCATTGGACAACCGCCATCGAGCTCTTTAAAATTAGTCTTGAGCGTCCGAGGGCAAAATCGATCATTTTGGCCTCCGACCAACAGCCTCAAAATTCCACCCAAAAACGGCCCTTAAAGCACTAAAAATCACCCAAAACAGCGTGAAAATGATTACAAACCATTTTCAGGCTACTTTTTGAGTGTCTAAATGACGAAATCACGAAAAACTTAGAGAGGCAAAGTTGTAGTACACAAAAAACCCTACAACTCTCTCATACAGAGTTTTTCCAAATTCCTTTTGGAACACCTTCAAAAACGGGCTACGAAACAAGAAAAATCTTTTCAAAAAAAATATCATCTTGACACAGTGATGGGAAATAGGTTTTGAGATCTCTTTCATATGAGATGCTATTGGCATACACTTTTTTCGAAAAAATATCTCTAAGAGATCGTTCAGGTGCGTGTAGTGCCTAACCTTATTACGGCAAACGGACACTCGTTTGACCCAATGAACAGAATGCCACACCTCCTAAGGCTATAACGGGCTATAAGAAAACCTAAAAAAGTAAAAAAAAATGTGCTTACTCATTAACAGAGCAATTGATAATAACGGCAAGACATGGTAACCATAGAGGGACTATGTGGGCTGACACCCTCACTGAACCCAATGGCTGACATCTTCGAGCCATTGAGATCCATGCCCCAAATGCACCTCCTAATATCATTTTCCATGCCAACAACAAATGTGTCATCTATAGGTACCAACCCTTTTCAACCCCTAGATGCTCATACCTTGGACATACTGATGACTAATCTAGAAAGGGGAGTCGCCTAAGTTCTATGTGAGTTCCTACCCACATTAGTACCTTCGCACGGTCTTAATGACATACAAAAACACATCCGTACAGATTTTCAAAATCATGGACAAATATGATGGAACAACTGATCCTGTTTTCGATTCATACAAATGTTTGAACAACGATGCGAAGCCTTTGGAAACGCAAAATAACATCAGCTCTCATAATATGCATAACTTGAAAATCTAAGTGCATTTCATGTCCCTGAATACTAAGTGATACTTGCTTAACCACCGTGTCCCATAGAGGTTACACAACACTCATGCGTGGCATTGGTATGCCATACTTAAACTTCAAAAAACTTCTAAGAAGCTTCAAGTGGCAAGACTTGCACTGTGTGCACTGCCTTACTGTATTGCCCTTATTGACATCTTTGCCATGGTTTTTTGGACAATTCTATTTATCATGATCAGCAGCCATGCAAATAAAACATAATTGTTCCTTTTTAGCTCACTCATAATCTGAGGTGGTGACAAGGGACCTCTTGGCCCCTTGGCCCCTTGGCCTTCTTAACTACATCACTACCTTGTTTGGCCCCCTTCTGTTTGTTTCCCTTAGGACTACGGAAGTCGGATGCTCCAACCCAAGGTGTCTTGGCCGTGCGTATCATCGAAGATCTACACACTTTTTATGGCCTCTTCCAAAGTTTTAGGATATTGAGTTTTACCCTTAGTTTTATATTCATTATCTAAACCACGCAGAAAACCACGTACTTTCTGAAAATCATCCAAACCTTTGAGCTTGAGAATTATCTTGCGATACTTGGAAATATATTGGTCAACGCAAGACCTTCCATCTTACAATTGTCCCAAGCATCCCAATTGTGATCCTTCTCATTCTCATGTAAGAATTCTTTCCAAAAAGTGCCTCAAAATCAGCCCAAGTCGTAGGTCGATTGCTCTCGCGCCGAGATTCATCCACCACGTGTAGGCCTTGCCCTCAAACATGAGACTTCCCTCGAGTGTGCGAACAACATCAAGAGAACGCTTCAAAAGGTACAAGTCTGTCCACTTTTGTAAAAAAGTGTTCACTGCATCTTTATTACGCTCCTTCTCTTCCCCGCAGAACAAAGGAGACTCTATGCTCTTGAGCATAGCTGCCACTTCCTGATTCCCAGGCGTTTTGGTGTCTTGAGTTGATCCCCCAAGAGTAGATGCCCCTAGAGTATTAACCAAGACACTCTGAAATGCTAAACTAGCGAGACCAACTGCTTAAAAGTCTCTTACATGGTCTGTAAACTTTGAGAAAGAACAAGTAAACTTTGCTCAATACGGTGTGTGTGTGTGTAATTCTAATAAAGTATGTGCATGTAAATCCACAAATCCGTGATCACCCGCATCCAGATTAGCCATATTGGTATCCAAAGATGGATGACCGCCATGCTGTTGACCCTTAGGGTGCTCGGAATCTTCTGAGGTCATTGTAACAAATCAAATTCGAATGTAAGATGAAGATGAATACCTGACCAAAACTGGCTCACCGAAAAGCTTGAAACTTCGAAAAGAAATTGGCAAGGTCGTGGAACGGAAACCTTGCCCCCGAACTGAAACTTAAATAGCATCCAACCCACTGAATTGTTGACACTACTACTGAACTGGTCGAAATGCGTAGCAAAGAGAAGATTCACACACATCACTACCATATAATGCTACAAATCCCCCCTAGAGTGATGATGTGAACATATACAGGGTATGACCGATCAATCTTGAAAAGGCATTAAGCCCAAAGCTTTATGAAAAGCTTTGAACTTTTCACACGAGGAAGAGCCTTCGTGAATAAATCTACCATGTTGTCATGTGTAGGCACATAGACCAAGCTGATCTCTGCTCTGCAGAGAGTCTTTCCCTGACATAATGGTAATGCACCTCAATGTACTTAGTGTGAGCATGAAACACTGGGTTCCTTGCAAATTGCTAATGCGCTCTGGCTGTCATAGTAGTGAAAATCATAGTGCTAGACAACTGTCCACCAACACCCAAATCAGCCATAAGACGTTGTGAGGTGAAAACAAGAAAAAAGACCATGCCTCTATAGCCCCTCACCTCCCAACCTTGGAAACACAAACACGAACGGGGGCACCACCAGCCACCGGCTGGAACACTTCTCACACTTCACCACCCCCACGCCATAAAGACAGCTCAAAACCAACACAGACAACTGATCATTCAGCAAAAACATACATAGCACCAACCACACTGTACAAACTCAGCAATTACACCAAAAACCAGGACTCTGGCCAGGATTTACTGCCAAGGGAATTCACCCTTGCGTCTGACAACCAAGCCTCTGTCTCTCGGTCTCTATTTCTCTTCAGAGGGCGCCCCACCAGTAATCCTCCTTCACTTCCAACTTGTCCCCTCTTCTCTGCTTCACTGCCACCAGCCCTCGACCCTTATGGTACCGGCCCTTCTCACCTGTCTTCAGCACTACCAGCCACCTCTGCAGCTGCTTTACGTGCCAGTGACACTTGAGACGACTTCCAACTCTGCACTGCGCTCCAGGCTCTCTCTCTGGTCAGCATCCACTCTCTGCCTGCAGTCGTCGCCCACACAAAACCAGCCACTCTCTCCTCAGAGGGTGCCCCACCAGCTAACCCTCAACTTCAGCAGCTCTCACTCTCTGTGTGTCGTGACCAACAGCTTCGCCAACCTCAGAGCCTCTGCAGCTTTCCTTGCTCGTCAGCCTCTGCACAATCCCTTCAGCATCAACACTAACTCCTCAACGCAGCACCCTCCTTCTCTTGCATCCAGCCCAACTCTGGTCGCTGTCCTCTCCTCTGCAGCGCCTTTTTCACACCCTCTCTCTACTCCAATCACCGTCGGCTCCTGTACACTGCTCACCAGTCGCCACCACGGCTTCACCCACGCGGCCCACACCAGCCCGTCTCTACAAGACTCCCTCTGTAGGTGGTCCCTCAGTTGCCGCCACCACCACAGCCAACTAAGGTTAACGCAGCACCATCTCTCTCTCGTCTCGCCAGCTGCCAGTCGCTGCGCCAACCACACACAACAAGGCCACCCTCTTTGCTTAGTCGCCGCCAGAGCTGCCTCCAGCACAAGGCGGCTACCCTCTTCACTACAGCCCTCTCCTTTGCGCCTGTCAGCAGAAGCAGAACCACCCTAGAGGCTCTGGCACAAGGCGGCTCACTGTCTTCGCCGTACGCTGTGTAGCGCCTCAGCAAGCGATCTCTTTCTGGACCCGGGCTCCACTTTTTCGAAGCAGCCACCTTCAATCCTTTACGTCTTCGCCAGCCTTCTAGATGGTGCACTGGTAGCTACGAAGGCTTCCACATGGCTATTCCCAAGCTGGCCACACTTATATTATATATTTTTTATTTTTCTCAAGCCTCAATAATGGCCACAATACCCTATACACCACCATGTGCTTCAGATTCACATGCGGCGTCCACGACCTTCCAAAACATGACAAGAGCTGTCCACAGCCTTCCATCAGCAGCATCATGACTTACTAAAATACGACCATCACAGTTGGTGCTCTGCATTTGGTAACCACCCGCACACCACACTGTTGCAATAAAAAAAACTTCCAATCTCAAGCACCTGCTCCAAAAAAACAACACGCGTGTACCAGCTCACTGCAAAACCATTCACTTTGTACATTTGCCAGAGCATTCAGGGCAAAGTTTATTCACACACCACGCACCCCATATGTACACAGACCCAAAATACCTTTCAGATTTTTACCTGACATACTTTGCCCAACCCCTAGCCTGCTGAATCATTCATGATCAGCAGCAAAAAGCATATGACCATGTTTCCCTCCGTCAATCCTTTGAGCATCATACAAGGTGACCAAAACATCTCTATTCCATGTGATCAAAGAAACACTGTCATCTTCCCAAGGCATAGTTTGCCATCCCACATCAAAACATAAGAACTTCTGGAAACAAAGCTCTTGACATACATACCATTTTGTCTCATCTCAATTCCAAAATCACTGATGTGATCAACACCAATATCGGAGAACTAGTGAAGCAATTCCTGCTGAGGATAATAATCGATGAAAGCTTCATCAAGAAAGACCTGCTGTGCCATAACATTTTCTTGTCCATCAACATAAGGAGCATCACCATCAAAGCCAACCACTACAGGCAAAACAAACTCCCCTTCAAAAAGGCACCATTGCCAAAGCATCCACCTCAGTTCCTGTATGCTCATCTTTATCAAGGCCAATGAGAAATTCATCTATCACAGCATCCATAATCTCATCCATAGCATCAACATCATTCACAGACTTCTGGTGTTGCTCCTTCTTCATAGCATCAATTCTACTTGTGGCTTTCTTAACATTAATGCACATTTGATCATCCAGCTCCAACTCAGGTTCATCATCCTGCAGACTTTCTATATCCCACTCATCCCACAAAGGTTCATCATCCAAAGACTCAAAAGCAGACTCTTTCACATCACATGCATACCTTTGCTCATGATTCACTTGTACCTCCTCGCATTCTTCCTGTATGGCCTCTTCTTGTTGGGCAACCTCATCACCAAGAACTTCCTCATCAATAACCACGGCATCCATGTCTGCATCCTCCTCACTGGATGAAGTGTCTTCTGTTCCCTCACTAGTAGTGGTGCTACTGGTCGTATCATCAACACTCGAATCAGCTTCACTTTCCCTTTCATCATGAACAGGCTTCTGATTATCCATATTAAATTGCTTTTTATCCCCTCTCCAGTCATACAGAGTAATGACTCCTTTCCTCCAATCTTGAACAGCCTTCACCGCTCTTAGCCATGGTCTTCCCAAAATGATGGGGAATGCACCCATTCCTGCAGGTATAACATGACAATCCACAAGCACCTTTACATCAAAAGCCTGCAATTCTAACTCCTTAACCATACCTAAGCATTTGACCTTCTGGTGATTGGCCAGCCGAATACGGAAACTAGACGCTTCGGTAAAATTAAGACCAAGCCTCTCCACAGCTGCTAATGTGATTACACAAATTTGCGCACCACCATCTATGTATGCCTCTCCCAGATTCTTCCCTTTGTACCACACATTCACCACAGGACATATATCAGGCAACTCCTGAACAGATAGAACAGTCACTATCCCTTTGCCAGGCTCCTTCTCTCTCGGGTTCACAAGTCTTTTCCATTGCCGCTTCAAGTTGGGAGCTAACTCTATCAATTGCCCAAAAGTAATATTAGCCTTCCTTCCAGCCATGTCCTCCTGTAAATTGTAGCTATCCTGCCCAACCCCCAGTGGAAAATCAGTCACCTGAAACTTCCTACGAGACTTTCTCTTCTGCTTGACCTTTACATCTCCTCCTTCTTTCACTTTACCTTTCCTCTTGCTAGGCCCTGCAGCATCCCTGCTTTCCCTTTCCTATGGCGTCCGTTTCCCCAAAGGCATCACATCAGCTTCTGCCTCCTTTGTCTTCTCAAGAGTGACCACATCTATCACCTTAGTTTTACCTTTCTCCTCATTTGTCAATCCACTGGTTCCTGCTTCACCTTTGATTTCAATTCCATAATCATTTGCCCGATTAGGAATCTAAGAGGGTAAGGGATACATATCACCCCCCATTCGCTGAGGCTTATCACAATCTGTACTTAGATGTCCAAGTTCTCCACAATTCCAGCATGTAGGAATGAACCGTCTACCCGTGCCAAAACCACGGCCACTTCCATAGCCTGTCTGACCTTCAACTCCTTCCTGATTATAACCTCTGCCTCGGCCACGTCCACCACCTGTGTTCTCCATCATTTTCAAACTCAGATTCTTCATACAATCCACCATTTGCCTCATGTCATGTTGAAGCCCTTCATCAGAAGCTGTAACAGCTATGGGTACCATCTTTGTCCCCTGTGGTATGGCATTATTCACCTGAGCTTCTGTCGGTTGCACTCTTTCCAGCACGGTTCTCATCGGTACCACTTCTACCCTTCTCATTTCAGGCCTCACTGCCACTGGAACCATCCCCAGCTGGTTCATCCGTTGCAATTTCCAATCCTTTGATTTGGCAATCTCCACCGCATCCTCATAAGACCTGGGCTTCTTTAATTCCACCTTCCAGCGAATACCTCCCTTCAATCCTGCAATAAAACGATCCTTCTTCATCATGTCCGAAGGTACTTGATCATCTCCCAAAGCCCTGCACAAAGTCTCCCACAGCAAAGAAAATTTCTTCACATAATCATCGATTGGCTCCAATTCGCCCTGTATCAACCCCTGCGCTTCATGCCAAACCCTATCTGGATCCTCAATCTTCTTAAACCTGTTCAAAAGAGCAGTCTTCAATCCATCCTCAGTCATTGGAATGCGTGGCTTAACATCCTTTAACGACTTTTCAAAAGCTCTGTACCAAATCCTTGCATCCCCTTTCAAGTAGATGCTCAACAGCCGCAATACCTATACGGCTCATTGATGTGGTTACTTATGCATGCAACCTCCATTCTTTCAAGAAAATCTGCTACATCTTCATTAGGACCACCAAAAAACTCTGGATACGACATCATTTTGATCCCCAAGCTTCACTTTAAATCCCAAGAAAAACCAGAAACACCTTCCTTCAATCTCTTACTCTGGGGCATACACCCTCGTAAGAGAAATATACCTGAGCTCTCCTCAGTGGGGGCACCAGAATCAATGTGAGGTGAAAACAAGAAAAAAGACCATGCCTCTATAGCCCTTCACCTCCCAACCTTGGAAACACAAACACGAACGGGGGCACCACCAGCCACCGGCTGGAACACTTCTCACACTTCACCACCCACCCACGCCATAAAGACAGCTCAAAACCAACACAAACAACTGATCATTCAGCAAAACCATACATAGCACCAACCACACTGTACAAACTCAGCAATTACACCAAAAACCAGGACTCTGGCCAGGATTTACTGCCAAGGGAATTCACCCTTGCGTCTGACAACCAAGCCTCTGTCTCCCGATCTCTGTTTCTCTTCAGAGGGTGCCCCACCAGCAACCCTCCTTGACTTCCAACTTGTCCCCTCTTCTCTGCTTCACTGCCACCAGCCCTCGACTCTTATGGTACCGGCCCTTCTCACCTATCTTCAGCACTACCAGCCACCTCTGCAGAGCTGCTTTACGTGCCAGTGACACTTGAGACGGCTTCCAACTCTGCACTGCGCTCCAGGCTCTCTCTATGGTCAGCATCCACTCTCTGCGTGCAGTCATCGCCCACACAAAACCAGCCACTCTCTCTTCAGAGGGCGCCCCACTAGCTAACCCTCAACTTCAGCACCTCTCACTCTTTGTGTGTCGTGACCAGCAGCTTCGCCAACCTCAGAGCCTCTGCAGCTTTCCTTGCTCGTCAGCCTCTGCACAATCCCTTCAACATCAACACTAACTGCTCAACGCAGCACCCTCCTTCTCTTGCATCCAGCCCAACTCTGGTCGTTGTCCTCTCCTCTGCAGTGCCTTTTTCACACCCTCTCTCTCCTCCAATCACCACCGGCTCCTGTACACTGCTCACCAGTCGCCACCACGGCTTCACCCATGCGGCCCACACCAGCCCGTCTCTACAAGACTCCCTCTGTAGTAGGCGGTCCCTCAGTTGCCGCCACCACCACAGCCAACTAAGGTTAACACAGCACCATCTCTCTCCTGTCGCCAGCAGCAGCTGCCAGTCGTCGCTGCGCCAACCACACACAACAAGGCCACCTTCTTTGCTTAGTCGCCGCTGAATCACCAGAGCCGCCTCCAGCACAAGGCGGCTACCCTCTTCACTACAGCCCTCTCCTTTGCGCCTGTCAGCAGAACCACCCCAGAGGCTCTGGCACAAGGCGGCTCACTGTCTTCGCCGTACGCTCTGCAGCGCCTTTCTGGACCCGGGCTCCACTTTTTCGAAGCGGTTTTTTGAAGCGGCCACCTTCACTCCTTTACGTCTTCACTAGCCTTCTAGATGGTGCATTGGCAGCTATGAAGGCTTCCACATGGCTATTCCCAAGCTGGCCACACTTATATTATATATTTTTTATTTTTCTCAAGCCTCAATAATGGCCACAATACCCTGTACACCACCATGTGCTTCAGATTCATGTGCGGCATCCACGACCTTCCAAAACATGACAAGAGCTGTCCACAGCCTTCCATCAGTAGCATCATGACTTACTAAAATACGACCATCACAGTTGGTGCTCTGCATTTGGTAACCACCCGCACACCACACTGTTGCAATTAAAAAAACTTCCAATCTCAAGCACCTGCTCCAAAAAAACAACACGCGTGTACGAGCTCACTGCAAAAGCATTCACTTTGTACATTTGCTAGAGCATTCAGGGCAAAGTTTATTCACACACCACGCACCCTATATGTACACAGACCCAAAACACCTTTCAGATTTTTACTTGACAACGTCTGAGCCACACAAACTCAACTATAGTTGTAAAAGCTGCCCTGTACTCAGCTTCACAGCTGGAAGTGGCCACTGTAGGCTGCTTCTTTTGCTGAGCCATGATATACATGAATCACTAAGGGGAAAGTAAAACCCACTAGTGGACACTCGTGTGTTATAACATCCAGCCCAATCTGAATCACTAAAAGCATGCCGTTGTGACTCACCCCCCTTTGGATAAAATAATCCAAAATGCTGAGTACTCTGTAAATAGCGAAAAACCTGCTTAATAACTTGCCAATGCTTCGTACCTGGGCTATGCATAAATTTGCTCAACTGTGAGACCGCATACTATATATCTGGCCTCGTGTTGCACACATAAAGAAGAGATCCAATAGCATGCTGATACAAACTAGCATCAAAAGAGTCTCCTGCATCTTAAAGACTAAGTCCAGTACTTGTCTCCATAGGTGTAGCCACAGGTTTACAATCTTCAAGATTAAACCTCTTCAATAGCTTCTGTATATATTTAGACTACAACATAACAATGCCATCATTGTGCTGCATAAACTGAATCCCCAAATAGTAATGCAAGGGCCCCAAATCTGACATCTCAAACGATGACTGCAAATCAGCCTTAAAGGCTGAAATTTGATCTATATCAGGTCCCATGAGCAACATGTCATCAACGTATAGAACGATAACCAAAAATTTATCCTTAATCCTCTTCACATAAAGAGTACTCTCTGTTGGACTGTTGTAAAAATCATTTGCAACCAAGTATGCATGAATCTTCTCATACCATGCTCTAGGAGCCTACTTAAGGCCATAAAGAGCCTTTTTTGACCTGCATACTTTAGTCTCTTCTCCTTTTATAGCAAAACTAGAAGGGTGTGATACATACACCTGCTCATGTAAATCACCATTCAATAATGCAGTCTTAATGTCCAACTGATGTAGCCCAAAATGTGCCTGCAACGCGCGTGAATTGCATCGCGGACCCCGAAGATGATGTATACTTTGTATACAAACCACTATAGTATATACCTTCTTCTATTAAGAGGGTTTCTTAATCAGAGACAAAAATAGGGTCGTGAGGAGGGAGGCAGACTACTAGAGCAAGTGTCAAGGAAGCTAGCTCTGATACCAATTATTGGAATTAGGGTTAGGGTTGCAACAATGCACACACACACGATAGAGAAGCTTGAGAGCACATAAACTCACTAGATTAGAATAAATAAATGTGTGCCAGTTACACACCCCAAAATGAGTAGATAAGAGGGTGTAAATACACACTCGGGAAAAAACCTCCTAGTGAGGGAAAAAGTGCCGCGATAGTCCTAAGTGTGTTCACACGCATCACTACCATATAATGCTACAGTCATGACATTTCTCTTACTAGAAAATAAAAATAAAGAGAATACAACCGAAAAGATACTGACCCTTCATCTTCTTCTTTGAATTTCCCACTAACACTCTCGACGCCAAGGAATTGCCAAAAGTTATGCCAGTTAGTGTGAACAATCCTCCATAGCAAATAATCTCTTGCTAAATAACTAAAAATTACCTCTAACAGTATAGATGTCATCCTTGATATGCCTGCTACTAGTGAATATGAATTGATAATTAGAACAAGTAACCCCACTACTACAACCCAATCTTATACTAAAAGCATTACGACCAATCACACCATTCGATCCGACCATTCTAATATTATTGTAGGCTTATGCAACCACAGACAGAAACAACCATGGTTACCTTACCCCGTCAAAGCTCCGAGGCTGGATATGTAGGAACTAATGCCAATGATAAGGGTAGGAATGCTATGGGAAAGTGTGGCTAGGCACACCAAGCTTGCAAATCCAAACTTTGCAAATTTACTAGAAATTAGAATTATGGGCTAAATTATCCAATTAGTTCTACAAGAGATGGCAGATCAAGTACCTTGCATAACACAGAGGAGGGTATGAAGAGATACAACCAAATGTTGATGGTAATTAGACTGTAGATTGTTTACGGCATTATTCAGCCAGCATGGAGATCATCCTTCCTGGAGCTACTAGAATTGGCAGCTATCTACAAAAGATCACCAAGGGTACTCAGGATAGACCCGCTATATATGCCAAGAAATACAAGCTCAAAAATCGGTAGGTCCCCATGATAAGTTAAGGAAAGCATGATAAGTTAAGGAAAGCATGACTTGATGTTTGAGAAATCTTATAAAGGGTGGTGCAAGCCATAAAATAGAGGCCATTGTTTACTCAAATAGAGTAAAAGATCTTATTGATGTAAACCTAGCTCTTAAAATGTCAAATCCTAGTAGTTAGAAATGAGTTAAGCAAAAATGATTGAAAAGCAAAACAATGATGCTGAAAAGATTTAACTTCTCACATAGAAAGCTCAATCTAGTATAGAGCTGCATGCTACCAAAACATAGAAGCTTGATGATATAAAGAATTCATGTGTCTAAAAGAAACAGATCATCAGGAGGAGGTGAAGTATTACAAAGCCAATGCAAATGATAGTGTAGATTTACTAACAAAGAAAGCTAAATAACTGCTCAATTCTATGAAAGTAATGGAAAAACAAATGGAGAGATGTTTCACTTTTATCCAACATTCTATTGAGATTCTGGGTTGGCATAACTGGAATATGATGAGGGGAGGATGAGGGACATTGCTTAACACTTTAACAAAGATGCATTTCACCCCTAAACCAATGTCCTCTTGCTATCCGAATCAAGATGCCATCCTGTTTCTACTCTAGCTCAACCTTGCACATGCATACAAGGTCGTGATGTAGTTTCTTGACTATATGTTTTGCCCTTGAGCCAATGTCCTTCGGCTAATAGAGTCATCTAAATGAAGATGTCATCCTCTTTCAGCTCTAGCTCTTGACCTCACACACACACACACACACACACAAGGTCAAGAGAGCTAGAGCTCTTGACCTCGCACACACACAAGGTTGTTAATAAGAATATAGCATAACAGTGGAAAGATAGATAGTAAAACAAAGTACAATAGACAATAGATAGAGAATGGAGAGAATTTAAAATTATAAGATATGTATAATATGATGGTGCTGTCCACCTGTGCACTCTCAATTAGAGCTTAGATAGCAATCTAGAAAGACTCAAGATGGAGGATCTATTGAGTGTAGAGGGTGTGGGTACTCACAAGCATTGTATACCTTAGCTTATGATAACTATATCCATATATAGTGCTACAAGTGGTGTGGTAGGTGTGTATAGAACGTGGGTAGTTACGTGGCATAAACATGATGACCACCCTCAACGTGGCTAGCCCACTAATGCTCAAACCCCTGACCATCTCCTAACCATCAATAGTCATAATAACGACCCCTTTGACATCTAAGCTGGGTTCCCACCAAGACATGTGCACTAATGGCTTCTCCTCATAATATGGGCCTTTATAAATGTGCACCAAACATTGATATGAGATACGTGCTGAGAGGTGGGCATTGAGTGTATACTAACACCCTCCTCAATTTGCAATGCCAAGTTAATGACGATGCGAAGAGCTGGTCCTTCCCAACAACATTGGTGAAGATGTCGGCGTAGTTCTGATTTTTTGAATAGTACTCCATCTCCACTATATCTCATCCTCAATCAACTCTCGCACATAATGATTTTGAATCTTAATGTGCTTTGTTCGAGCATGAAACACAGGGTTCTTGGTAATAGCCATACAACTATGGGTGTCACATTGCAAGACTATAGTCCCACTAATTTAAACTCCGGTGCTGCATTGCAAGGCTATAATCCCACTTATCTGAACTCTCATGTCCACTAAAATCCTCCTCAGTCATACCACTTCACAAGCAGCATTCATTAGTAGTAAAACAAACTACCTTGTACTCAACTTTTGTAGAAGAAGTGCCACTATAGGCTGCTTCTTTTTGGTCCAAGAGAAAGCATCGAAACCAAACAAAAAACAATATCTAGAAACTAATTTCATGGAATCATAATCTCCAGCCCAATCTGAATCACAGTAACCCATAAGAGGGTCACTTGCACTATAAGTGATGATGTACTTAAGAGTACCTCTGATTACTCACATTCCTTGCTTCTAATGACTCTTTCATTGCTTGTTTTGGAAAACATGCTCAAAACACAGACTATGAAGCTGATATCAACTCTACTGTTAGTCATAAAATTTAAACTCTCCACTAGCTTCCTATACTTCCTGATGTTTACTAATGGTATGTTGCTTTAGTTCTTTATTGTCACATGTGATGTTTAAGTCATGTACATACAAGACAACTGAAGCAATCTTGTCATGCCTTTTTTGAAATTGGTAGCAAGCTAGAATGGATTCCTTGTGAATGTACTTTATACATGTATTATGAGATTAAGCATTGTATAAGAAATAGGCCACTTATAAGCCTTGGATTCTCGATCAACCATTGGTTGTGTGTAAACACTTACGACCTTGTATATAATTCACTTTTATCTCACAATGCAATACACTCTCCCATTATGCAATATAGTATTGTGCTTGTGCTGACCTCTCTCTAATCTTCTTTTCTAATACATGCTAACGAGCTTGTATGAGTTGAGAGGAAGGACAAGGGCATGTTAGTGGCAGTGTGATAATGCTTGTGAGAAGGAGCAACAAAAACAACCATGGAGGAGAGTGGAGCTTGGAGACTTCAAGGGTTATGAGATTGGCCACCAAAGATCCCCACACAATGATTCTAACTTCTTCGGGTATTTCTCTTGTAAATGCATTTATAAGAGAGACCAAAATGGGCCATAACATTTGATAACTAACCTTCCTCGTGTTCCTTTCTAGAGGAAAAATGACCGTTGAGAGCATTCATTCAGTATCAAGGCAACATCAACAAGCTTCTTAATTCTTCCCATAACAAAGCCTTATACTCGAGATGCAATAGACATTAGAAAGCGAGGAATGTTAACCCATTTTAGGATTGGCCACTAATATTCTACATCAAAGAACAATGACGGACACACCAAAAGGATGTACAATCAAGCTATAAAGCAACGATGTCCAAATCTACAGCATGGATGGGTGCCCATAATGGTCCAACTAAATACTTATGGCGATTCACACTCCAAGAGCATGCGGTAGCAAGCGAGAATGGATAACTTATGAACGTACTTCAGAAATGTATTGTGAGATTAAGCATTGTATAAGAAATAGGCCATTTATGAGCCTTCGATATCTACAATTTGTGTGTAAACACTTATGGCCTTGTATATAAGTCAATTTCTCTCATAATACAACATACTCTCCCATTGTACAATAGAATATTGCTTTTTTGCTAACCTCTCTATAATCTTCTTCTTTGGTTCATACTAGTTAGCTTATATGAGTTGTGTGAGGTGCAAGGAGGGACGAGGACCTATAGTGGTGCAACATGGTGGTGTTTGACAATGCTTGCAAGAGGAAAATGGTGGTGTGAAGATTGGAGACCTCAAGGGTAACAAGCTTAGCCCACCAACAAAAATCTCCCCATGATGGTTGTAGCGTATTTCTCTTACTAATGTGTTTCTAGGAGAGACCAAAGACGAGCCGAAATATAACCCAATAATGCTTTGCAATGTAGGGTTATTGTTGACATAATTCTTACGTTTCCTACCCTTTCTCGCTTTCTTTCTCTATCATAGATGTGTAAAGAGTGGAAAGCTCCTCGATTGTAAGCTACATATGTTTCTCTGTAGCTATGGCTTTGTGTTTTTTTTCCCGTCACAAGCTTAGATTGGTACATTGTTGGAATCACCTAAGAGGAGGTTTGCTGCTTGGACGAGGAGTTGCTAACTTAGAGTGTTGCTGATTTCGAACTCTTGATGCCACTAGCCTTGAGATTTTGAAGCCTAAGTTATTGAGGTTTAGCTCTTGCTTAACGATGGGTACTAAGCTGTAAAATAGTCGCCTACAAATTATCTAAATCTGCTACCCATCTCTTTCTTATTGTGAATTTGGGAGATTGCACCAATGAAACTTCTAGAAGCTTGTGCCCTCACAAGAAAGACGATGATAACTCTTTGATTCAGCAAAACAAGGAGAGAGAATCATAATGCAATTGAGTCCCAAGGTTAGACCCTAATATAGAGGGTGCACTAATAATATCTACACACTAATTAACACTAATTAACGATGGGTACTAAGCTGTAAAATAGTGGCCTACAAATTATCTAAATCTGCTACCCATCTCTTTCTTATTGTGAATTTGGGAGATTGCACCAATGAAACTTCTAGAAGCTTGTGCCCTCACAAGAAAGACGATGATAACTCTTTGATTCAGCAAAACAAGGAGAGAGAATCATAATGCAATTGAGTCCCAAGGTTAGACCCTAATATAGAGGGTGCACTAATAATATCTACACACTAATTAACACTAATCACTAGAAATTAGCATCCCTAAATCAAGCACATCAAGAACTTCCTAAGGAACATCCCTAGGGGGTGATACCAACTTAAAATTCTAGGTGCTAAGGTGGCTCACAACAAATTACCTTCAAAGTGAAATTTGGTTAGGAATAACTAGCAAGAACTAAACTTAATCAACAATGGATAAAAGAGAACACACAAACCATAAATCTCATTACTACTCACTCTATAATGAGAGTCCAAGAAACATCACACATGGATGTCACTTATCATAGTCTTGTGGCACAAATCGCCCTTCCACAACATCAAACCCATACCAGTAGACTTCATATAAATCCTTGTCATCTATTGCTATGCATACCTTTTAACACAATCAACACAAATATAGAGTTTGTACTTCATTTTGGGGATTATGTAACTCTTGGCTAAAGGTTATGTCTATGAAAGGCTACATTGCAATGCTCATTTTCATTGTTTTGGGCAAACTTAACTTACTAAAAATATAAATTTTAAAAATAGTAAGTTTGGGCAAGGAGATGATCACCAACAATGTATTGGGCTAATGAATAAGGCATAGGCTAAGCTTGAGAAAATTTTATTGTGTATTGCACCATCACACCGAGGGTGAGAAGTTTTCACACTATAGATTCAACATAATTAAGGAGTGTGTCTACATCGACCAAATATGGGTTTCCAATGACAAATGAGTGAAACCAAACTCTGTATTAACAAAAAGCTGATCTTATTTAATTAATGGGATAATAAGTAGCACTATAAACCCATGACTATACTATGGTATTCCCGATAACGCACTTAGGTCTATTTAAGGGTTTATTTCAAGACACTATGGTATGCTTGATAATGCACTTAGGCTTGTTTGATTTGTACTAAGAAATAAAGGTGTAGAGAGTTAGATTAAGGTGGTATACATGAATTTGGGCCTAGGACTAGTCTCAAACCTTTATAACTTATCTTATCCATTTATATATAAGTCATTTTTTCCACTCATGCATCATCTCAAAACAATATAATGTTTTCTTGTTTCCCTCTTGCTAATGATTGACAATATGCTTAATTGGTGATATGCTTCCATGGGCTTGTTTCCTTCTTGTTAATGATTGACCGTATGCTTTATTGGTGATATGCTTTTATGGACTTACAAGAGAAATTATGTTTGAATGTGTATAAGCTCCATTTTTAAACTTATTATTACTAAATTGGCACGAGAGTAGGTGAGAATAGCACCATAGCATAAGAAGTCTCCTAGACCACAAACTCCTAGGGTGGGTGGAATCAACACCTATATTTAGATAGGAAAAGAGTGTGTGTATAAGTAGGAGTAGATACTCTCATGGTATTTTCACTCCCAACAGTGACTCGGTACTTGAGAGAGAGAGAGAGAGAGAGAGAGAGAGAGAGAGAGAGAGAGAGAGAGAGAGAGAGAGAGAGATCACATGTGCAATCAAATTCAAATTGGACAAGTGTAGAGAATGTAAAAGCAATGATTTGTTTTTTATGTACTACTTTGAAAAAAAATAAAAATTTTAAACCTTTTTTCAATGATTTTATCTTATCTTATAATTGTATTACCAATTAGGTTTGAAATAGAATACAATATAAAATTTAAAGATTTATTTATTGTAAATGTGTTTCTTGATCACTTTTTGTTTAACATTAATATTTAGAATCTATTAAAAAAAATAAGAATTACTTTATTACTTATTTAGATTCAATGATATTTATCTATGCCAAAAAGGACAAATCATAAATTACTTTGAATTGAAATCCTTAAAAATGAGCATATTCTAATTTTAACATTTTGTATTTTTAAATGATTTTTAAATACAAATGACAGTTTTTGGGGCATTTTATAAGGAACCTTTTAGGAGGCACATTTGCAATTTCCCATTTGATATGCAATAGTGTAATTTCACAGCTGAGTGTAAAGACATAACTTTGTGAAAAGGGATTGAAGTAGGGATGTAATAAGAAAAGTGCAAAGACATGAAATTTTGGAAAGAGACTAGAGATGCATGATAGAAATGTGATGAGGAAACATTGCATAATGATGATGAAAAATTGAAATGTGTGGGAGTGCATTTGGTTTAGGCACGCATTATGTTCCTTTGAAGAGGAGATCATGTCACGAGGTAGAAAATCTTTTGTAATCTAAAAATTGAAAAGAGATAGGGACCTAAAAGTGATATATTACCTTCTTGGCTGACATAAGAAAGTATGGCATGTGAGCTCTTCCTCTTCCTTATCCATATGAACAATGCCTAGACTCCCTGCCCCGCTCCCCCCTCCCCCCTCGCCCCCTCATTCATTGAGATACATGTGCATGCACGTGCACACACATAGACACATGCACACGTCATTTGTAGATACACATGCATGTGTGTAAGAATTTTTGTTTGTTTGTTAAGGAGGGAAGGTGGGGTTGCATAAAGTTGAAAACTACAAAGTGTAACACATAATGATCCTTAATATCAACAATAGCACTAGGTGAGGGAATGCGGAGCTGTTTAAAATTGAAAACAAAAAAGTAGAGTAGTTGGATTCATACTAATCATTAAAGAACCAACACACATGCACACACACACGCACGTGTGGGTGCACGTTGTGTGCATACACACATACCACACACACATGCACAAAAAATGTATGCACACAATTTATACAACTTAATATCAATCAGATTTCGATAGTATTAAACACTTTAAGGTTGATAAGTACATAGCTGATATGAAATGTTATTGGCTACAATGTATACAACTTCATATTAATCATGCTGAGAGAGAGAGAGAGAGAGAGAGAGAGAGAGAGAGAGAGAGAGATGATTAGGAAGAAGCTATGCTTAGTATATTTAGTCCAAAAATGGTGGTAGTGACCAGTGACCACCCTCTAAGGTGGTTTACATGCCTCCTAAGATTTAGGTGGACATTCCATATGACCACCCTCTAAGGGGGTTTACATGCCTCCTAAGATTTAGGTGGACATTCAAGATGTAAGAGATTGTAAGAGCACGTGAAAAGGTAAGGAAGGTTGGAAAACGTTTTGATCATAGGGAAACGTAGAACATGAAGAGTCAAGTTGTTACCTCCTTGGCTGCGCTTTGGGGGGGGGGGGGGGGGGGGGTGCCCCGACCGTCGGCTCCAGCAAGGACACGTGTTCTGGACAAGGGGTCTCCATCTAGCTTGGAATAATAATCAATGAACATTAGGCTATTAAATAAATATATATTCTCTCTCCTAAGTTGGCTGCCGCGTGCAAATTCTCTCTCTCTCTCTCTCTCTCTCTCTCTCTCTCCCTCTCAAATTCATCGTGGCAATCGATTTCTCCGCAGTAGCGTTGCCCTACTGTGGTAGCGATGGTGGGTTTCTCGCCATCGCTGAGTGCAGTGAATGCCGTGATCTACTCCGCATCCGCATGTTCATCTTCTTCTCTCTCGTCACAGACAAGAATGCCTCTGCCAAGGGCCTTCCCAGACCACACACGCAGAAGCCTTGAATCAGCTCAGCAGCAGCCTGCACCCAATGTCCAGACTAGGGCCTCCGTTGGCCGATTCTCAGGCGCAGTCCATGGCAGTAATGCTCGAAAGAGCCGTAGGAGACGAGACACGGTACGGCAAGACAATGTGCATGAGAGCCTTCATGCGCGCCTTCTTCTGTCAGACCTCTCGCTCAATCACTTTCTCTCTGTTTTGGTTCAGTTGGTCATGTTGTTGATCGTCCTTTCAGTGTATTTTTGAAATTTTTGCTCATAGGATATTCTGAAAATTTTAGTTGTCAAACCGATTGATGCGTAGATTTTTGAAAGGAAAACAGGCCATGGTAAATACGTCTCCTTATTTCTGATGGTGATGGTTTGTGGGACGGGGATGGTCTTGTCAATGCCAATGGTGATGGCGATGAGGATGGGGATCTAGAATGCCTGCAGATGAAGGTTAAGGCAAAGCTTGATGTCTCAACTTTCAATGCCAAATTTTTTATTTTGCTCTGAAAAATACATTCTCTTGCTTTTGAAATGCAGAGAAACTGAGCTTAAGCTTCTACATACTGCCTGGGCTTATGCAGTGCTTAGGGATTGCTGGACTCACCCATGATGCTCAGCCAATATCTCGAGCTTTCTTGTGCTGCTCTGGGCTGAAACTTGCACCCATTGGCTAGCTTTGAGCAATGCGTAAGGCTTTGAGGACTTGGCCCCTGGTGCTATGATAAAACAAGGTCTCATGCATGGTGAGTGCGGAAGGGTCAGCTGAGTGTCCATACTCAAGCCTGGTATTGGCAAGAAAGTGATAGAGTCTTTATGCACATGATCGGTGATCATGTCTTTTTGTGTAGTCTCTGCACCTACTCTTACACCATGTCACCCTAAGCTGATGGTCATATCTGCTGTGGATGATAATGCTGATGGTTTGAGTTTTGTGAGTAAACTTTCCTAGAGGTGAAACTATAGCCCCATAGAAGACTTCATGCATGCACACACATATGCATACAGATGTTTTATTATTCAAGTTTTGTGCTTCTCAGAGTTGGCAATATAGAGTACTTTTTTTTTTTGGGTTGAATGAAGGGTAATAGTTCTCTCATTGTGCGGCGGGGGAAGATGTGTTGGCACATCAATTTGATGTTTTTGCTTGTGGCAGGGAGAGGAGATGGTTGATGAACCTTTTCTAGACGATTCTGACAGCCATATGTTTGGTGATGACTTGCCTTGTGATAAGGATTCTGATGTTACTGTTAAGAAAAATAGCACCAGAGGCTTGCTCTCAGATATTCATATGTATGACAGCATTCATGGTGACTTCTGGTCAAACGATCCATACTATCAAGAATTGGAAACTTTAAAGAGTGAAGTGGTCAGGCAGAAACAGTTTCCAGGAGAAAGTAATAGAGAATTTGCACAAGCGGACAACAATAGTGCCGGCAGGGTAGCAGAAGATAGCAGCATTCCTAAGGGGAATTTTGTCCAGACAGTAGATAATGGAATGCCAAGGAATGAGGAGGACCTGATGGAAGCCAAATGTAAGAGTGGAAATGGGGCTATCGTAACTTGTGAAACCATGGACACCTCTCTATTGGAAGATTACAGATCTGTTTTTCCAGAAAGTGTGATACAAGCTGATGGGTTTGCATCTCCATCAAGCAAAGAAACTTGTGAATCTAGGGAGGATTGGGTTTCTTCCAACACGGCTGAACATTCAAGATCTGCAGATTCCACGATTGTACTTGAAAGAGACCAGCCTTCTAGTATTAATCACCAGAAACCTATGTTTTTGCAAATTGATAGATGCAAAGATATCAAAAAGGTGAGGGAAGTTGGAAGTGCTGAAAGACCAGCAGACAGTTTGGGATCCTTGCAGAATGTAGAATCAGGTGAAGTAGAAGGTAGACAATGCTCTGGAAATGAAGAGAAAAATGGGACAGATTTTGAAGGTATGAGTGTCACTAAACCAGCTTCAGATGGTAGCTTGGGGGACTCGGACTTGTTAAGTCCAGGGCATTTTGGCTCCAGTGAAGCATGCCTTGTCTCCATTGATGATGCAAGCCTTGCAAATGAAACTGGAAATCAAGTTGCAGAAGTAGCTGTACAAGCTGATGCTATGACACACCCAATTGTGGAGCAAGTTGGTCAGGTAGTAGAACAAGTGGCTGAATCCATTCCTGGCTCCATAAAAGAGCAAGTAGTGAATGTGGTGGATCAGGTGGAAAAGCTACCAGCACAAGTTTCTCAAGTTGCAGAACAAGTAGTGCTGAAGGTCGTGGATCAAGTGACTGAGGTATTACCTGATCCTGTAGTAGAACAGGTTGGCCAGGTTGCGGAGCAAGTATCTCAGACGGCTGAGCAAATTGTTGAGCAGGTTACAAGCCATGTTGTGGACCCTCTCTCTTCGACAGCCTCTCAAATTGCAAGTTTTTTGTCAATGGATGAAGATACTGATGAAAGTGATGATGAATTTGAAGCATATAGGTCATCAGATGTCCCTGAATTCAAAGGACATCAGGGTCTCAACAATTTCACAATTTTGCAGGAGGATCAGGGCATTCTCTCAGTTATATACGATTTCTATATCTTCATGCTCAAGAGGTCTTTGTTCGAGTTTGTGTTGGGCATGTTTGCTGCGCCGATTCTTCTTAGTGTCATCTTTACCATCTTGTATCTTCCGGCATTTGACGGGCTAGCTTTGGATGAGACAGCTCGAGAGTTTTTCAAAACCTCTGGTTTGGATGGTGAAGGGGGGATTCCAGGGCTTCAGTTGTCTTTGCACACAGTTTTCCAGGTGTTTATGTTCAGTGTTTCACTCTCAACAGGCTTGCAACCGGAGTTAGCTCCGCTGTCTCCCTACACTTTGGTGGTTGCGAATCTGAATGCGCTAATCGCTCAGCTTATATTTGTATTCCTGAGTGGTGCAGGTAAAGGGAGCACTTGTGCAAGCCTTCCAACTGCATTTGTTTGAATTCAATGGCTAGCTCCTTTCAGTGCATTTGTTTGAATTCATATTTTAGACCCCACTAATATGGATTCCTCAGTTTTTGCAAGGTTATCACAGCCCTCAACACCTGTCAAGTGTTCAACAGTCGCACTTGTCTGCCCGCCTCCCAGCAATCGGCGGCTTAGGAAAGAAGCTCGCCATAGGTGAGGACCTTTCCTTCCTTCTTTGAGCAGAAATTCCTCTTAATTTCATCTTTTACAAGATTTGTGTATTTTCGAGCACTAATATGCTTTGTTTTTAATCACTATGCTGCAGAGCTCTCTTGACAAGGTATGTTTTAGTCGGCCCTCAACCTTGTGAATTGGTAGACGTGAAAGTGGACCTTACATACAAGCACAACACAATAACAAGATCTGGGACCTATTTTCGAACATCACAATCTTTGAAGCTGGTATAGGATTCATCTCTTACCTTTTTCCGATTAAGTCATTGCAGGCTTGGTTTTCCTGTATAGATCATGTATTGTTTTTGAAAAAGAAGCGATAAACTTCTTGCAAATTCAAGGAGTTGAAAGCTCTTGTTGAAAAGGAGAGAAAATAGGAGATCAAGATATTGGGATAAGACAGAGGTGGAGAGTACAAAGGGGATGCATGCAAAATTTTCTGTTGGACCATGGAATTTAAGAGAAATATAGCACGACAAATACACTTCATCAATTAGGTAATAGATCTTGTACGTGTGTAATTGTGCGTGTGCACATGCTTGCATGTTTGTCTTGGCGTGTTTTTTTGGGGGAGCAGAGTGTGTGATCTACTACAATTTTGTGCCATAAGGATGATAGCTTATTTTTTTTCCGCCCTATTGGATGTATCTGGAGAATAGTGGTAGTGCTTTAGTATACTTTGCTACTTACTTGCTTGAATTAAACAGCAGGTGGAGTAGAAGTAAAGTTGATGTGAGTGGTAGTGCTAGTGGCTGTTGTTAGGTTTAAGCAACCTCAATGTTCTAGTGGATGTGGTAGGGGTGTTTGCTATGCTTTCTGCAAATGGGGCCAGTGATTGGCTTCTCATTGGAAAGTAAAAAAGGAACACTTGGGCAATTATCATTTGAGGTTTCAGTGACAAGAACTTGACTCATTCATTTTGGCTGAAGAATAGCTCTTGATAGTGCTTTTATTGTCTACTCAAGTTTGTAATAGATATGCCTCTAGATGGGACCGCTCCCTACAGGAGGCCTACAGATCGGAAGACAATATACACATATTTAGAACACTTAATTTACCTATTATTAAACAATGGAAACAACATCAGCAACACAAATACTGGAAATACAAATGACACCAGCACTAGGGCCGGAAAGCCCCCCCCCCCTTCCCCCCCCCCCCCCGCCCTCAATACTTTTTGTATTTCTTGGAGTATTTATATTTGTACAAGTGTCACGGGCCTGACAGGCCAAATTTCTCCACAAGGGAGTGAAAACAACCAAATAAAACTGGTTCAAGTCGATGAAGAGGGTTGGTCGGAGTAGCCCCAAATCACAGGCTCATTCCCACCTTCACTGGGTGGACACTTGCCTTTCATTGGTCTTCCGGGACCGTATGCCAAGAGGCGCACTCGTACTAACGCAGGCCAAGGGTACACTGCGGAGGGAATGTAGCCTGGTTCTCCCCAATGAGCTTTGCTCCCAAATTCCCTGGGGAGTCTAACCTTCACTGGCTCTCAGAAGAAGCTCTGAGAGCGCGTTTAACAACACCACATAGGGAAATATACTGACCACACGAGGAAGAACATTCCTGAGCATGGTCAGCATATACATGCTTTGCTCCTGCACTACACAACTTAAAGCATTCTCTGAATTTAAATTTGCAAATTTCGGATTTATACAAATGAGAAAAATATGAGAGCACTTGGTACGGTGAGTACAATCCAGATACAACCGGTACAATTTGTAGCAGGTACAATCTAGCACATCAAGAACTTCACGTGTGTAAGTACAACAGGTATTGTTTGTACAACTGGTACAATGAATTCAGTAGGCAGGTACAGTCAGGTACAACGGGTACATATGGGCAGCCAGCATGTACACGTGGGCAACCAGCAGGTACAGCAAGTACTGGTTAGGTACACGTGGGCAGCCAGCAGGTACACATGGGCAGCCAGCCGGTACAGGAGGTACACAAGTAGGTACAGGCGTGGGCAGCAACCACATCAAGTACTACAAGCGGGTGCATTAGGGCTGTAAGGCGGGTAGTGCAGGGCTGTAAGGCGGGTACAGCACGTACAGGTACAGCAGCTCAATAGGTGGGTACAGCTAGTAGCAAGGAGGTGGGTACAATAGCCGTAAGGAGGCGATGCAGAGAGAAAATCCACCAATCTCACACATGGGGAATTTCCAAAAAGAGTCCATGCAAAAGCCTTTATTTTTAAAGGTTATAAAACCTTAATACATAATTAACGCTTATGGACACCCACACTAGAAAAATGTCCAGTCCTTGTTTTAAATGTGTGTGAACACATTGCCTTATAAAAATTAAGGTTTACTCTAGTTTATGGATTTTACCTTTTAAAAAAGGCAAAATGAAAATACTTACCACCTGTTCACACGCCACACCACCAAGTCAGCAAACAGCATTCCACGGTACACTGGGGGCGTCCCTGTCCAGTGTACTGGCACGGCAGGCAGACACGCAAACAAGTCATGCAAAAACAAATTTATGCATGCAGGCATAAATGCATGTGCACAAATAATGGACGAAATCTCCCTTTCATGAAACTTGTACAAGAGGTTCCTGTCGGGCACAAAACTGGTGCGACAAATATAAATAAACATGTCCTGGTCTTCCTATGGAGTGACAGTCTTATAGGTAAGACACCATCTTGGCCATACACGGGTGGCACCAACAGGCTCCCGTCCATATAGCACGAAGCAAATCACACGGGTGACACGAAAATGGTTCCCGTCCATGTGACGCAGCACTGGTTGCACACGGGTGGCACTGATCTGGCTCCCGTCCATGTGACACCATAAAACTGGCCCTTTCACATGGGACACTGGCCTGCCCCCATGTGAACATGGCACAAATTTGGCCGCTCTATGGAGTGACAGTCCCATAGAAGTGGCTCCAGAAATGGAGATGGACCAAATGGAGACATCCCCCCGGGCTTCTAAACAGTTGACCTCAACTGAAAAGCCTCAAGATATGCCTATAGAAGCTGAGGGTAGTCAGCAAAATATTCCTCATCTACCTACTTTGCATCAATTAGTAAATAATTTTTAAATTTCACAAGATATCTCCTGGAAAGCTTCCCTTGTGGTAACTCTCTCTCCTTGTGAAATACAATCTGCTCTGGCTTAAGGATCTCCTCAAGCTCATCAACTTCTGGCGAATCTTCTGTGACAGGCTCCTCTGGATCTGGCCCCACATACTTCCGCAAAAGACTCACATGAAAAGCATTGTGAATCTTCCAATGGCTAGGTAAAGAAAGCTTGAAGGACATTTCATTGATCTTGTCAATCACTTGGAAGGGTCCATAATATCGAGTAGAAAGCTTTGGATATGATCCCTCTCGTCCTGGCCCCTTGTCAGAATGTGCAGCGGAAGACTAACGCACGTAGGAGACGCATCACCATCGAGCTCCATGAACACCCCCAACGGGCACAACAGCATCCCTCCACCGGGCTCCCATCTCTTGGTGAGCTGCCTCCCAAAACACCGGCCGGAGGAGATGACTATGACAAGGTGCCACTCTAGCCTATATATGGCTCTTCAACTTCCCATGCTTCCACTTATGGGATAATCCAAGGCACCTTCTAGCCATAGATCACAAGCTCGAAATCGCCAACCTTCCAATAGCCTCTTCCGAAGCCTAGCTTTCTCAAATTTCAGCAATGCCCAATCACCTTCCTTGACTTGCATGTCTCTTCTATACTTGTCAACAGCCCTTTTATGCTTATCTTGTGACCTTGCAATGGCTGTCCGCACTTGAGCAAAGGCTACATCCAAGTCACACACATACTCATCAGCTGCAAAAATCTCATCCTTTGTACGAAGGATGGGTGGCAAGACCACTCTGCCATAAATAATCTCAAACAAGGCCTTTCCCGTGGAGGCATGAACTGTGTTGTTGTAGGCAAACTCTACAAGTGGAAGATACTTCTCCCATGTTGTCTTTTGATCTGCCACATAACACTTCAAATCCAACACAATTGAATTTGCAGCTTCACTTTGGCCATCCGTTTGGGGATGATAAGCTGATGAAAACTCAAGTTTAGTGCCCATGTTATCAAATAAAGCCCTCCAAAAGAGGCTCGTAGTTTTGGGATCTCTATCCCCAACAATGGACTTCGGCATACCATGATGCTTGAAGATGTTAGCAAGAAAAAGCTTCACCATATGATCAACTTTAATGGTTTTCTTGACGGGCAAGAAGTGAGCTTGCTTGCCAAACCTGTCCACAATGGTCCAAATAGCATCATTCCCATGTTGGGATCTAGGCGAGTCCATAATGGTCCAAATAGCATCATTCCCATGCTGGGATCTAGGCAAGTCCATAATAAAGTCTATAGTAATACTTTCCCATGGCTGCGAGGGAATAGGCAATGGTTGAAGCAAACCTGGAGGCTTTCGCTTATCAAATTTCACCTTTTGGCAAGTAAGACATGCACGTACATATGCCTCAATGTCTTTACGCATACTTGGCCAAAAGAAATCTCTCTCAATCATGCGTGTAGTAGGCATGATACCTCTATGACCAACATAAGGTGGAGCGTGACATTTCTCCATAACCTTTGGACGCATATCCTTCACCACACATAAGCAGTTATCCTTCATAAGATAACCCTCTTTGATCACATAAGAGGCGTGTGAGTGACTAGCCATCAAATCAGTCCATATATGGCAAAAATCAGCATCCAAATGATACAAATCTCGCATGGCAGATAAGTCTCCATGAGAGGCCACTGAAACTGCAGCCACATAAGGCCTCCTGGATAATGCGTCTGCCACCACATTTTTCTTTCCCGGAGTATGTACAATTTGAAAATGAAACATGGAAAGAAAGTTTACCATTCTCATCTGCTTCTCCGAAAGCTTTGTTTGAGATAGAAAGTATCTCAAGCTTTGATGATCTGTCTTGACTACAAATTCAACCCCAAGAAGATAATGTTTCCATATCTTTAAGGCATGAATTACAGCCAAGAGCTCATTCTCATAGATATCCATATCAAGCTCGGCATCTTGCAATCGACGGCTCTCGTTTGCAACTGCATGACCTTCTTGATGTAGGACAGCCCCTATACAATCGCCACAAGTATCACATTCCACTATGAATGACCTTTGCAAGTCAGGAACGATCAATACGGGTCCACATATGATAGCATTCTTGAGTTGGAAGAAGCATCCTGCTCCTTTGGGGTCCATTTAAAAGTGGCTTTCTTCTTCGTGAGATCATGTAGAGGGGTGGCAATCATAGCAAAATGCCTCATGAAGCACTTGTAATATGAACATAACCCCAGAAAACTACGTACTTGATGTACATTTTGCAACTCTGGCCAATTCCGAATGGTTTCAATCTTGGCAGGATCCATTCTTACACCATCCTTGGATACAATGTTGAAGGGTTTGAGCTGTTAGGGTTAGGGTTTGGAAGGTACTTCAACAGGAGGCGTGAGAGTCAGAGAGAAGAACACGACTGCTCATGTATTGATTGTGATAAAATGAAGTACAATAGCCACATAAAAGATGTGACCTAAAAGGTGTGTTCACATGGTCTGGCCATAAAGTGTGCCAGGTGGACCAAATCACTTATAAACCATTATAAGTGAAACTAAGCTAAAACTGGGGAAAAAACCTCCACTAACTGAAGTAAAAAGTGCCCCAGTAACCTACTGATGATCACTAGCACTCCCCTGGGTGCATACAAAGCATAAAACCCAACAAACCCCCCTGGAGTAATATGTGATCACTGTACATCATCCACCAAAAGGAAACAAAATTCAAAGCAGTGCGGAATGCTTCGAATTTCGGACATGGTAATGCCTTGGTGAAGATGTCTGCCACATTCTGATCTGTAGGGCAGTAAGTCAGATTGATATCACCTGTCTGGAGTCTCTCCCGAACAAAGTGATAGTGAATCTCAATGTGTTTCGTGCGAGCATGAAACACAGGATTCCTGGCCACGGCAATGGCACTCTGACTATCAGTATAGATAGGTGTAGGCTCCTCCACTGAAATATCCATATCAGTCATAAGACGACGCAGCCACACACACTCAACGGTAGTAGTGTAGGCTGCTCTGTACTCTGCCTCACAAGACGAAGTGGCCACTGTGGTCTGTTTCTTGCTTAGCCAAGAAATACATGAAAGCCAAGAAAGAAACAATTTCCACTAGTGGAATGTATGGTATCAAAATCACCAGCCCAATCTGAATCGCTGTAAGCATATAGCTGCATGTCACCCCCCTCAGGATAAAGCAATCCAAGAGACAAGGTACCCTGCAAATACCGAAATACACGCTTCACAGCTTGCCAATGTGACAATCGCGGGTTGTGCATGAATCTGCTCAACTGAGATACGGCATACTGAATATCTGGCTGTGTAGTACACAAGTAAATAAGGCACCCAACAGCCTGAGCATATGTAGTGGCATCAAATAAAATACTGTCATCCTGTAGTGACAGTTTCATCCCAGGCTCCATAGGAGTGCTAATAGTCTTGCAATCCTGAAATTTAAACTTCTCCAAAAGTTTAGCAACATACCGAGATTGCAACAACCCAATGCCTCTGTTATCCTGCACAAACTGTATGCCCAAATAGTAGTGTACGAGCCCCAAATCAGACATCTGTTGCAGTATCTCTTTAAAAGCTGCAATTTTGTCATCATTTGATCCCATGAGCAAAAGATCATCTACATAAAGAGTGATGACCAGCAGATCTTTCTCTTCTTTCTTTACATACAAAGTGGCTTCTGATGGACTGTTCACAAAGCCTTGAGTGAGCAGGAAAGCATCTATCTTTGCATACCAAGCTCGTGGAGCTTGTTTCAAACCATACAAGGCCTTTTTCAGCCTGCATACTTTCCCTTCATGACCATGTTCTGCAAAACCTATGGGCTGATTTACATAAACTTCCTCCTCGAGGTCCCCATGTAGGAAAGCAGTCTTGATGTCCAACTGATGAACAACCCAACCACGATGTGCAGCCAATGCAATGACACTCCTAAGTGTCAACATACGGGATGTAGGAGCAAATGTCTCCTCATAATCAATGCCCTTTTTCTGTGCATAGCCCTTTGCAACTAGACGGGCTTTGTACCTGTCAATGGATCCATCTGCATGTCTTTTCAACATATAGACCCATTTAGTACCAATGGCTTTCTTGCCTTTGGGCAGATCAACCAAATCCCATGTTTGATTCTTTTTAATAGAATCAAGTTCATCCTGCATGGCTTTGTTCCAATGCACATTGTCTCGTGCATCCACAAATGAATCAGGCTCATCATCATCCTGTAAACTGGCTGCCATAACCATATTTAAATCCATGATGTGTGCATGCTCATTGGTTCGTGTCTGTCTCTAGATGGCTGTCCTGTAATGTCCTCAAATACCATCTAGGTATATGTCTGACTTGTGGAGCCTGTTGCCCCATATTTGGCTCAACTTCTGGCTCAATCTCCTGTTGAATTTCTGCACCACCTTCATGATTTGCTGGCTGTCTTGCACCCTCATGGGTTGGATCACCAATTGTGGAATGAAACTCCATAGGTAGTAGACCTTCAAACACATCATTTTCAGCCTGATTTGCATCATAACCAGCCATGGATATTTTTGATTTTTCATCAAAAATCACATCCCGACTAGTGAATATCTTCTTGGAGAGTGGGTCATATAATCGGTAGCCCTTGCTCTCACGGCTATACCCAACAAAAATACATTTGGTGGCTTTATCATCCAACTTCCTCCTCAACTCTTTGGGTATGTGTGCATATGCTAGACACCCAAAAGTACAAAAATGTGATACCAAAGGCTTGCGGCCATGCCAAGCCTCAAAAGGAGTAATGGAAACCATTGCCTTTGTGGGACATCGATTCAAAATATGACAAGCACACATAATAGCTTCCACCCAAAAGACATGTGGTAGCTTCTTTGCCTTTAACATACATTTGGCCATCCCCATTTTGCTGTGGAGTGTAAGGAGTAGTATACTGATGCTTGATACCTCTACTCTCAAGAAAGGAATTCAACATGTGTGACACATATTCCCCCCCTCGGTCAGAACGGAGAGTCTTAACCTTGCATCTTGACTCTGTTTCAGCAAGTGCTACAAAGGCCAAAAATGCATCATATACCTGTGATTTCTGTGTCAACAGATAGACCCAACATATACTAGAGAAGTCATCCATAAATGTAGCAAAATAGAAGCAACCTCCTAATGACTTCGTCTGCATGGGACCACAAAGATCACTGTGCATAAGCTACAACTTTGCAGTTGCTTGTAGAGCCTGATCACTTGGAAAGGAAAACCGATGCATTTTTCCCAAAATACATCCTTCACATATGTGATCTGGAGGCTTCTCCATAAGAGGTAGGTATGTCAACATGTTATGTCGCTGCAGAAGCATAAGACTACCAAAATTTAGATGCCCCATGCGAGCATGCCATAACTCCGCATCAACCATAGCTGGAGTAAGAGTGAATGCATTATAAGCAGACTGATCCACTGGCTGAAATGCATCCAACTGATAGAGTCCATGACATAATGTACCAGTAAGCATCAAGGTCAAGGCATTAGCTTTGTCTCTGACCATGCATTTGTCATCATCAAAGTTGACTTGCATACCACACTGTGCTAAAGAAGAAATGGACAACAACTAAGTAACAAGCATTAGTGATTAAGAATGTTAATTAAAGTATCATGGTTTACTCTTTTGAATGAAAGAGGTATGAAAAGCCAAGTATGATCTTGGCAAAGAGTTTAAGATGGTGGATACAAGCCGTGTCTCAGGAATAATCTCATCCACATTGATGAGTTGCTCTCTCAAATCCTGCAGCTTGTTCAAGTGGCTAGACATATCATCTCCTTCATGCATCTTCTGATTTTTCAGCTCTCTTTTCAAAAATGAGATCTGTGCCTCATTACGAGCACCATACATTTGCTCCAAAGTCACCCATGCATTCCGTGAAGAGCCAGCTGAACGAATATGAGGTATAATAGACCTCTGTATTGACAATGCAATAAGTGACAAGGCTTGTGCATCTTTGGCAACCCATGTCTTCTGAGCATTTGTTCTTTGAACAGGCAGAGGCTGACTTGGTGCCTGTGCCTGTTGTCCTCTTCCACGAGCACCCCCGTGGGGAGGAGTCTCTGGAGCCAATGGACCTGGACGTGGTTCATCACCACTAACAAAATCCCAAAGACCTTTTGCCACGAGCACATTTCTCAGCATAAAACTCCACAAGGAGTAATTCATGCCATCCAACTTGTCTTCCTTAGACAAGTACGTGAACACATCACTTTGCTATTGATTTGCCATTATGCCAATGCACAATGTTGTAATAGCAACAACCCTGAAAGCAAATGTACTTCGCTGAATACAGCTTACCCAAATATGCCTGCACTCTCAATCCTCTGAATGTGCAACACAATGCACCACTGACTGAGTAGAGCAACAAAAATGGCTCACACAGTGCCAAAATGCCCAAAAAATTCCCAAAATTACTGCACCCAAAACCTTGCAAAAGCATGTAGAGATTTCTTTGCAAGAAAACCTCCCTGTATCTGCCAGAAAACTTTCACAGAGAAAATGCCCAAATTTCAAAACATGTAAAGCTTACCAAAAATGTGATTTTGCAGGTACACTCGGCTGTAGGCTGCACAGAACAAGTGTACCGAACAGTGCAGGTATAGATCGACTGCAGGCTGTACGAAACAGAAGTACAGAAATAGGTCGACTGCAGTTTGCTGTACAGAATAACTGTACGGAACAGTGTCGCCTGTATCAACAGACACGTGCTGGTCTGCTGCAGGTACTGGTGTGCTATACGGAGCAGGTACGGTCGACTGTACAGTGACTGTACGGAGCAGGTACTGGTCGACTGTATGGAACAGACTGTCCAGAGTAGAGTACTGTACGGAACTGCAAGTGCTGGGCGAACCTGCTCTGCTGCTGGCGTCTGACTGTACGAGCAGCTGGTGGCGTGGGCCTGTACGGACAGCTGTACGGCTGTCTGCGCTGAAGTGGCTGCAGCTGATGGCGTGGAACTGTACGGGCATGACAGGCTACCCTGTACGGAGCAGTGTACGGAACAGCTGTTTGTGCAGCTGAGGGCGACTGTGTACGTGGCTGCAGCTGAAGTAAAAACAAGCGAACTGATGGCAGGCGAACTGTACGGACAGCTATGTGAACTTGGCTCTGATACCAAATGAAGGGTTTGAGCTGTTAGGGTTAGGGTTTGGAAGGTGCTTCAACAGGAGGCGTGAGAGTCAGAGAGAGGAACACGACTGCTCATGTATTGATTGTGATAAAATGAAGTACAATAGCCACACAAAAGATGTGACCTAAAAGGTGTGTTCACATGGTCCGGCCATAAAGTGTGCCAGGTGGACCAAATCACTTATAAACCATTATAAGTGAAACTAAGCTAAAACTGGGAGAAAAAACCTCCACTAACTGAAGTAAAAAGTGTCTCAGTAACCTACTGATGATCACTAGCACTCTCGTGGGTGCATACACAGCATAAAACCCAACATATGTGACCCAAATAGTGTATCTCTGAAACGAAGAACTCGCTTTTCTTGGCATTAATGAAGAGTTTATGCTTCCGTAACTCTTCAAACACTATGGCCAAATGAGTCCTATGCTCCTGCTCATTCTTGGAGAAAACCAAGATGTCATCAAAGAATACACCTGTGAATTTTCGATGGGGTCGGAATATCTTATCCATCATACGATTGAATGTAGCTGGGGCATTGGTGAGACCAAAAGGCATCACCAAAAATTCATACAATCCAAAAGCTGTCCTGAATGCAGTTTTGTGGACATCTTGTGGCACCACTTGTATCTGGTGATAACCACTCTTCAAATCAATACGGCTGAAACAAGCCGAGCCATCAAGCTTATCCAAAATGTCATCAATGCGGGATTGGAAATCTATTCTTGATGGTGAGCTTATTTAGAGCTCTATAATCCACACACATGCGGAATGACCCATCTTTCTTTTGAACAAGAAGCACGGGAGAGCAATAAGGTGAGGAACTTGGCTGAACCAAACCTTTCTCCAAAAGCTCATTAACCTGCTTCATGATCTCTTCTTGTTGTGCGGCACTCACAAGATATGCAGGTTTGTTAGGTGGAGAACTACCTGGCACAAGATCTATGCGATGATCCTCGGGCCTTTGAGGAGGTAGTTCACCAGGCAATGCATCAGCAAAACAATCTTTATATGCATGAAGAAAATTCAGCGTATCCTGAGTCAAAACATCCACATTTTGATGACTTGGTTCAATGCTACCACGAACAAAAACCAAGTACGCAGAAAGACTCTTTTTCATTGCTTTATTACTCTGGATGTGAGATACAAGTGGAATAGAATCCCCTTCTTTGCCAGCATCAATAATATGCATGCGGCCTCTATGCATAAAGGAAATCCTGTTTGTCTTGTACTCTTTGCGGGGCTCAAGCCTATGATGCCATGGCTTGCCAAGCAATACATCGCATCCATTAAGTGGGACAACCAAGAAATGCTCATGATCAAGGTAACCCTGAATATGTATGCGCAACTTCCCAACAAGTGGGGTAACCTGCACCTCTTTACCAACAAAGGCAGCTTTTGCTTCAATTTGAGGTTCCATGTCCTCAACCTCAATACCCAAGGTGACTGCCATCTGAATAGAGATGAAGTTATCTGTTGCACAATCATCAAACATAAATAGAGCGAGCTGATCCTTGATTTGACCTCATGCTTTGCATACCATCCTCTCTTTTCCATCATGCTTTGTGTTTCCCTGCACATCGGGAACTGCATGTACATTTGCCTTGGGTTGCTTGTCCTCATGCTTTGGTTTGCGGTCGGGGCATTGTCTAAACATATGCTCTTTGCTGTCACAAGAAAAGCATTTCCCCTCATTTGCATATTGCTCCCTTTGCTCGGGGGTCAAGCCAAATTTGATCTTTTTTGGCCCATGATCCTTGGACGGGGTATTTTCAGCTTTACCACCCTTCTGGACATCCCGGAAGCTCTTTTTTTGCAAATGGGGTCTTTGGTGGTCTTTTCAGTGATCCACCAATGGGCAGCTGTCCCCTTGAAGAACATGCTTGTATGACGAATTTTGGACTTCTCGGTGAAATCCTCATCACTAAAAGCAATATCAAACTGGACCACAAAAGCTAGCACCTTAGAGGCATCATACTCTCCATGAAAGGCATCAAATTTCACGGACTTGTCCCCGGCTTTGAACTCCTTGAGCTTCTTGGGATATGGTACATGTTCTTCTCTTTTTCTCTTCCCCTTATCCAACGGGGCAGCTCTCTCTACATGAGCTTCATGGGCAATAATAGGTGTTCCACTAGCCAAAGTGACATGGCTCTTTGATTCTTGTGGCCCCACTGTATGTGACCTCGCTGAAAGATGCCTTGTCTCGCCACGAGACAACTCAATAGGGAAGGTCTTTTGGCTTGCATGCCGACCTCTGTTCCCATGATGTACATACCTAGAATCCAAATGGCCTTGAGCATGCATAAATCTATTTCCTCCTGTGCCCTGAGGAGTGGATGCATGGCGGGAGGTGACCGAAACTTCTTCTTTATGCAAGTATGATCTCAACCTTTGAGAGGTTGGGTCTCCATGCTGCAAATGGGGTGGATTCTTGAACATAAGGTGTCCATCATCTCCCTCTTTAAGGTCACCCTTGCGGATAAGATAAGAGAGTGCCAACTCCCTTGGCTTCTTACCCACTTCTCGAGCCATAGACTCAAAAGTCATGTCCACCATAGCATCAACTTTCTTGCTTCTATGACACTTTGTACATGAGCGTCTTCATGCAAGAATTTCAGCTCTTGCTCTTTTGCCTGCAAGAGCCTCTTCATGTGCTCCAACTCAGCCCTCAATGCATTGGGCTCTTCCTCGTGCATGGGTTCTTTACCACGTGATGGTTGTCCCATCTATGCACTGTCATAGATTCTCTTAAGAGGCTTATGCCTTCCATGCAATGCATCGGAATCCCGTGAAGCACTTGATTGGACCCTTGAATTGGGCACTTCCAATGGGTAGCCCTGGCTGTCTATTGAATTAAGTATTCGTACTTGCTTCTGATCTCAAAACTCTGTCTCTTCTTGAGAAAGAGAGACGACCGGGCTCTGATACCAATGGGACCGCTCCCTACTGGAGGCCTACAGATTAGAAGACAATACACACATATTTAGATCACTTAATTTAACTGTTATTAAACAATGGAAACAACATCAGCAACACAAATACTGGAAACACTGAAAATACAAATGACACCAGCACTGGGGCCGGAAAGGGCTGTCCCCCCCCTCAATACTTTTTGTATTTCTTGGAGTATTTATATTTGTACAAGTGTCACGGGCCTGACATGCCAGATTTCTCCACAAGGGAGTGAAAACAACCAAATAAAACTGGTTCAAGTCGATGAAGAGGAATTGGTCGGAGTAGCCCCAAATCACAGGCTCATTCCCACCTTCACTGGGTGGACACCTGCCCCTCACTGGTCTTCCGGGACCTTGCACCAATAGGCACGCCCGTACTAACGCAGGCCAAGGGTACACCGCAGAGGGAACGTGGCTTGGTTCTCCCCAATGAGCTTTGCTCCCAAATTCCCTGGGGAGTCTAACCTTCACTGGCTCTCAGAAGAAGCTTTGAGAGCGCGGTTAACAACACCACACAGGGAAATATACTGACCACACGAGGAAGAACATTCCTGAGCATGGTGAGCATATACATGCTTTGCTCCTGCACTACACAACTTAAAGCATTCTTTGAATTTAAATTTTCAAATTTCAGATTTATACAAATGAGAAAAATATGAGAGCACTTGGTACGGTGAGTACAATCCAGATACAACGGTACGATTTGTAGCAGGTACAATCCAGCACATAAAGAACTTCACGTGTGCAGGTACAACAGGTACTGTTTGTACAGCTGGTACAATGAATTCAGCAGGCAGGTATAGTCAGGTACAATGGGTGCACATGGGCAGCCAGCAGGTACACGTGGGCAGCCAGCAGGTACAGTGGGTACTGGTCAGGTACACGTGGGCAGCCATCAAGTACACATGGGCAGCCAGCAGGTACATCAGGTACACAAGTAGGTACACAAGCACATTAAGTACTACAGGCGGGTACAGCAGGGCTGTGTGGCGGGTACTGCAAGGCTGTGTGATGGGTACAGCACGTACAGGTACAGCAGCTCAATAGGCGGGTACAACAAGCAGCAAGGAGGTGGGTACAGAAGCCGTAAGGAGGCGATGCAGAGAGAAAATCCACCAACCTCACATGTGGGGAATTTCCAAAAAGAGTCCATGCAAAAGCCTTTATTTTTAAAGGTTATAAAACCTTAATACATAATTAACACTTATGGGCACCCACACTAGAAAAATGTCCAGCCTTTTCTTTTAAATGTGTGTGAACACATTGCTTTATAAAAATTAAGGTTTACTCTAGTTTATGGATTTTACCTTTTAAAAAGGGCAAAATGAAAATACTTACCACCTGTTCACACGCCACACCATCAAGTCAGCAAACAACATTCCACGGTACAGTGGGGGCGTCCCCGTCTAGTGTATTGGCACGGCATAACAGGCAGTCACACGCAAACAAGTCATGCAAAAACAAATTTATGCATGCAGGCATAAATGCATGTGCACAAATAATGGACGAAATCTCCCTTTCATGAAACTTGTACAAGAGGTTCGTGTCAGGCACAAAATTGGCACGACAAACATAAATAAATATGTCCTGGTCTTCCTATGGAGTGACAGTCCCATAGGTAAGACACCATCCTGGCCATACACGGGTGGCACCAACAGGCTCCCGTCCATATAGCACGAAGCAAATCACACACGGGTGACACGAAATTGGTTCTCGTCCATGTGACGCAGCACTGGTTGCACACGGGTGGCACTGATCTGGCTCGCGTCCATGTGACACCATAAAACTGGCCCTTTCACATGGGACACTGGCCTGGCCCCATGTGAATATGGCACAAATCTGGCCGCTCTATGGAGTGACAGTTCCATAGAAGTGGCTCTAGAAATGGAGATGGACCAAATGGTGACACTAGTTTTGGCTTATTAACTACTATGTTTTTATAGCTCAGTATAAGTTATGTGTTAAGTTTTTTAGACAGTGATATGTAGATACTAATGCGAAGCTTTGATAGATGTATCATGGTGCTGCACAGGTTAGGCCAGAAATTGCCTTTCTCAACCATGGCATGTTGGTAAGACACATCATTGATGAGACAAGTCCTTTGTATGAGCGCACTCAAGGAATGCTAGAGAAGGAGGATGCAGTCTTCTCGTTAAGTGTGGTAAGAAATCTTCCTGTGCTTGTTCTTTGGGTTTTAAAAGCTCAAGGCTTAGTTTGTGCAGGGTGGATAAAGCAGACTGAAGTCACTGAACATTGTCTGGGTTGGAAGCTGATTTCTTAATTCCACATGCGGTGTTTCAAATGCTAAAAATTTGACTGAAGAAGATCATTTTCTTTTGCATGTTACATCTTATCTTGTGGTTCACTTTATTTTACATATGCGCTATTATTCAAGTGTATATTTCATTTCGCTTGTTGATGAGGCATCAAATGTTAGAGAGATCACAAGTTATTGTGGGTTTTTATGCAAGTGCTTTTCGAGCTTTTCGTTGATAATAAACAAAAATAGCCTGAAGGGATGGTAAGAAACAAATGCTACTAGAAGGAACTCTGTGGCAAAGGTTTAATCCCAATTCTATCATGGGATTCACATGGCATTCATAAGAAAGGAAGTTTGTTGAGAAGGAGATGGCTAAGTTGGTTCACTCTTGTGCAGGCTGGTGGCTTGGTGCTTGTCAGTTAACACCAATTGATAGGAGAAACATCAGCCATTGTGTCGTACTTGCAAGAAATGTACAAATTTAAGGAATGATGAGTTTTGTAAACCTTTGGGCTACTTATAAAAGAATGATTATTTGGAGGTCTTATTACAATAATTGACTATTAGTTAGTTTATAGGTTAATGACCCTGTGTAAAGTGATTTATGTGAAGGGAACGTCACTTAATGAACTGCGAGTGAGTTGAGAGCTCTGTATTGGGGGATTCCCCGTAAGTGGGGAGAGACATGGGAAGTCAGGAGGCCTATGCCAGGCTCAAGCCTAATATCTGTGAGGTGGGACCAGGTGGTATGGGATGTCATGATTTGGGTCAGGCTTTCAGATAGTTGTGTCTCTAGTATAGGGTCAAAAGTCAGGTGATGGATTCAGACGTAAAATCTGCTGGCAAGTGACCAACTTTTGACAGGAGGGTAATGCTTCTATACAAGGAGTCTAGTCTTTCACTTGTACTCCATTTCCACTTTTTAGTAATGTAAACCTAGTGCATGTTCCGCCATTGGCAGCTAAAATGCGCATTTTGTATTCGTTCCTCTTAACATTTCATATGAGAGCGAGGTTAGAGCCCATGTGACATGCCAAGCACTCACCATCGTGGTGACACGGAAAAAGAGGACAAATATCAAGGCAAAGGTATTGGAAATCATGGCCCAGAGTCAACTCGCCAAGCAGTGCAAGTTGAAGCATCAGAAGTGCTAGATGGCCTCTAGGGAAAGAGTGGGAAATCATCAAGAGAACTAAGCAGCAGTTGATATGAATTGTGGTGGAAATGGGCTTCCACGTGGGATGGTTGGGCCAAAGAGTTAGGGCCTTAAAAATGACCCTAAGGAGTTATTTCAAAAGGTCAAATATGGGATTTTAAAGGCCATCTGACTTGAAAAAGTTAGTTCTCAAAAAAATAACCCACACCTGTAAAAGGGATTCCCTAGTCCTCATTTTATTCATCCAGTTTCTTTAGTCTTGGAGCAGCCAGCATCTTATGTTCCTGCTAGTGGGAGATGCCCTGCAGCAAGCGGTTGGGTTGAAAAGTAGCCACTGTAAAGATTGTTTTCAGCCTGCATAATGGTTGTTCTCTCAAAACTAAAGTGCAAATAGTCGAGCTTAGGTGTTACACGTGTGCAGAAGCATGACTTGATTATCACCAAGACTGATTAAGCTGCTAATTAACGCTAATCACATGAACTGCAAGTTCACGCTGAATTGACCTAATTTTCTGTATATTGTGTGGATGAATATTAATTTGGCAAGGATCAAGTGGATCAAGGCCAATAATTTGATGCTTTGAGCTAAGAGAGGCCAAAGGAAGATTGGGAGTGAAGAGAGGGCGTATTGGTACACACACGTGTTGGACCAATTGACAGGCAAAAGATAGGGTATGGCCTCCATTGATCACACATAGGGCGCCCGGAGGTTGATTGGTATGTAATGGTTGGGTTGTTATTGTGTTTCATGCCATGCTAGTGTGTTTGCTTTAGCTGTTTTGGGTTCTCCTCCACGCCAATGCACGCTTGTGCATGTTGAAGGCAGCTCTTCTTCTTCTCATTTTTTTGCATCGTTGCTTGGCCCAAGCAAGAAGTGTGATATTTGGTATCAAAGCAAAGTGACAATCCTTGGAGTTTCTTACGTTCTCTTAGTTTGATTACTGTCAAGGATTCACGCTACAGAATCAGGGGTTCTCGCGACAGAATCCTTTCAAGACCTAAACACAAGACAAACACAAGATTAATCCATATTAAGGTTCCCTTGCTACTAGCTCACCACCCAACCATGGATCCTGTACAACACAGGATCTCCCCCAAGCATAGATGCTAAGGCTCCGTCCATACATATCACACCAGTCAAGCCTTGGCGTCCCATATGGCAAGGACTTGCCATAAGGAGTCATTGTTGGTGGACTGTCTTCCTCAAGGATGGGCAATTGGGAGTGGATTGGTCCGGGCACATACCATCTTGTTACATGACAATATAATAACAATAATCCACTAGTAAACTCCCCTGTCCTTCTCAGGAAGGAAGGGTTTGGGGTCCAAGCGCAAAGGAACGCCTCTCGCCTTTGCTGCATGCTCTCCGACTCACTGGTCAAGGGCTCAAAGCACCCTCTCACAGTGTGAATGAGATCCACCCATATGGCTTCAGTGGTCTTCACAGGTGGGGTAGTCATTCCATCAATGGTCTCGCTGCTGCAACGAGCATGCGAGATGTGTCAAGCTGCTAAGCTGCTGATGAGCTCCCATTGCTGGCGCATGCGGCCTGTCCTGGGCCAGTGGGCTCCCTGCCATGGGAGAAACCAAATCCCATGAATGGCACACCTGTATGAGTGAAGGACGCCAAGAGTCATCTGGGGGAATAGCTGTGTGATGTGGAGGATCATGGTGGAGGTGAGTGTGCTGAGTATGCTCTGGCATGCAACGGAAACCTCCCCAAGTGGTGCCCAAAGCCTGGGCCGGCTGCTTGCAGAGGCGGCCGAACGAGAAATGAGATCGGGCACCCACCAAGTGGCCAGTAGGGATGCAAAAGTAGGGGTTCCAAGTGAGGGGTTGTCAGTCTCCCTCCTCTTGGGTGGTGGGGGGAACCTGAATCAGGGCTAGATGGAGGAGATGCCATGTGTGGAAGAGGCTCGCTGGCCTTCGTCACAAAGAAACAGGAAAGGGGCCAGTGGGGGCATCCCGGGTGCACCACGGCGGGAGATGGCAGATTTCTCCCAGGTGTCCCCTCAGTAACCTGGTTGTGAGCTCCAGAGTAGAGGGTGGATCTCTCTCCCGAATCGAAGAGGCGGAGAAGCTTAGGTGAAGCATAGTCCCCTCCATAAAGGCCCAATCCACCCTGCCGTAGGCCTTCCTGCTCGAAGTCTAGCAGCAGTACTGCCATGTCCTATCCTTGGAACTTGGCCATCACAGTAGCCTCCCAAAAAGTGAAGATGTTATCCAGGATACTCCGATCCCGGATGAAACCTATCTGGTGGAGTGGATCAGAGTGAGGGGGTGAGGCTGGACGAGGAGACTGATTGCCTTGGCGAGGATCTTATAGGCTGTCCCTAAGAGGGTGATCGATCACCACCACTGTTGAATCTCTAAGCAATCATCACGCTCCTTCAGGATGAGGCAAATGAGACCCTCTGCCAAGCGCTCGGGAAGTGAGCCAGTTTGCACGACCTTGTTGAAAGCAGCCGGAAAGCCCATTTCCATGAGATCCCAATGACGGAGGAATAGTGAAAATCTGGAGGCCATCCTCTCCAGGGCATTTCTGGCAAGGTAGTGCTTGAAGTGCAGCCGCTATCTCCTCTTGGGGAGTCCAGGTACGCCCCGCGGGGGGGGGGGGGGGGGGGGGGGTCGTCGGTCTGAAACATGCGACTATACAAGCCGCCACCCTTTGGCGAGCCTTCTCCCTTTGTGGAGAGTCAAGGTAAGCTGTGAGAAGAGATCTGTAATACACTGGAAGCCACCTCCGAGGCTATGGAACCATCCTGTCCGAAGGGCATGCACCCCCTCCCGGTGGAAGTGGGGGCTTGAGGCTGAAAGTACACCAGCTAGGTGTGAATGTCCTTGGGCACCGTCTCGTGAACAATACACACACCACACTTAATATGTAAAAGCCACATTGCACATAACAACTGAATGATATATCATTGCACAAGATAATCTGCAAAAGAGACAAGCATTGCACAGTACATCATCACTGGGCTACGAACAGGCCAATCCCACCCCCCCCCCCCCCCCCCCCCCCCCCCCCCCCCCCCCCCCCCCTCAATACTGAAGTATATTATTGGAGTATTTAAATCTGCACAAAGTTCCAAGGGCTTGCCAGCCAGATAATCCAATGCAATGCAAGTATGAAGACAAGTTACCCAAACATAAGTGTGTCGGAGTAGAATGTTGACGCAGGACTCGTCGTAAGAGTCACCGTGACTTGACCACTAGTCTCATATGCCTGGAGAGGGATGAACGCGAAACTGTTGTTCCATGACCATGCACAAACAGGCGCTCTCGTACTTGAGCCTGGCTCATCCTCTTGCAGAGACTAGGGTTCAAGCCCTCCAAATACGAGTGCACAAACAGTCACAAGAACACGAGTAGGTTCAAGAGTACACTCCGGTACAGCATGAACAGCAGGTACAAGGGTTGCTTAGCAAATACAGTCAATATGGGTGCTGGTACAGCAAATACAGAGAGGTATCAGCAAGTACAACAGACGGTACAAGTGGTACAACAAGGTCTCCAGCAAGTACAACTAGTACAAGTGGTACAGCAGGTACAATAGGGTTTCTAGAAGGTACAGTAGGTAGTACAAGTGGTACAGCAAGTGCAGGGTTTCAAGAAGGTGCAGTAGGTAGTACAAGCGGTACAGTAGGGTTTCCAACAGGTATAGTAGGTAGTACAAGCGGTACAGCAGGTACAGTAGGGTTCCCAACAGGTACATCAGGTATAGTAGGTGCCCACAGCAAGTGCACAGCAGGTACAAGAGGTACATCAGGTGTCCACAGATGTTGGCGGTGTTCCTGCTCATTCTTGGAAAATACCAAGATATCATCAAAAAATGCACTTGTATGGAAAATAAAAGCTTCTTATGTGAGACTAACTTAATCTAGTCATAATTGAATCAACTTGACTTTCTAGAATTAATTTTAGGATTTTAACATATTCTTGGCCTCTATCCTACTTGTTTAGAAGATCACTTCTCTTTCTCTGTTTAGAATTAGAATTGGCCTAAGGATTCTTTCACAATTCGATGAATTAATAATTTTTTCTATGATTGGGAGTAGGGTATCGAACATCTATTTTTCTAAGGCCTAAAGATAAATAAAAATGTTTTTCTTAAAATTTTTAATAAAATTTTCTAGATTTGGATATTAAATTAAGGGAAAATGGTCTAAAGGCTAGACCTTAGAGGTCTCTGGACTAGGAAATTGTGCAAAAATTATTAATTGCATTTCTAATTTAATTTAGACCAAAAGTGTTAAATTTTAATATAAAATAATAAGAAAAATGCAATTTATGAGCATTTGAATATTGTATCTTTGGCTAAATGACTTTGCTTCCCTAGCCTCCAAGATAAATTTGTGGATTTCTACATGAAAGGGAGAGAGTATTTATACTTGAAAAGGGTGACTAGGAGCCTCTACATGCACATAGTCTACTTGAATACTTGAATTAATGTCAAGCCATACCTACCCATGCAATCCATGCAAAACATACAATTTGGAGACTAAACTCAACTTTAGAGTTACATGCATGTACTTTATCTAAAGTGAACTAATAGAGAATGTACGACTCTTGTTTTACATAAACCACATACTACATAATATCACTAACAAAATACCATGGATAATTTAACTATTATCTATCAACCTAAATCCATCTTATTTTGGTCAAACCATGGGTTTTGAACCTTCCCTTTGTCAATTAAATTAAATTAATCTACACATATATGTAGTTGTACTTACTAATTAGAACCCTTGTAATTTTGACCTTTATATTTTTAATTAAATAATGAAACTTGTTTTAATAAATTTTATTTATTTTTCTAATAAATTTATCATTTTCTCTTTTTGACCTATATTAAATATAGGTGTTCACACTAATGTGCACATGTGTACTCGGGGTTTTCTCATTTATTTATGTACATGAATCTTTGTAATTTTACTGAAAAAGGCTTTTTCTGTTTTAAATTATTTATTTATGAGGTCTTGCACATTTGGACAGAATATTTTTTATACTCAAATAAATTTACTGCTTAGTAAGAGGAATCTTACATTCTCTCCCACTTGAAGATCGAGATGTTCTCATCTCGCAAATTGGAGATAATCTCTTATGTATCCTTCCTTTCGTCCATGTAGTATCATCAACCTAGAAGAACCTCCACTTGATCCGATATTCCTTTAAGATCCTATTCCAGAGGGTTTTTTTTATATATATCCAAACTACATTTGGTTCCAATTACACTTGATCTTGAGCGGGAAAGGAAACTTGCTCATCATCCAATATATAACTCGGATTTGGAATATACTTCTTTAATAAGCTCACATGAAAGACAGTTAAGTATGGAGGAAGCAAAAGCTTATAAGCTTGATCTACAACTCTCCTTGTAATTACATGTGGTCCACAATGTGATAGGTTCTTGTACTTTCCCAAAGATAGCGTACTTCTCTTGGATCGCACATGAAGAAAAGATCATATCATCTTCTTCAAACTCTTTGGAAGTTCGCTCTAGATCAACATATTGCTTTTATCTATCTTGAACAACTTTGATATCCTTCTTTATCGATTGCATTTGATGATCCATTTCATCTAACATTTGCTTCGACACTTTCACTCAGATTAGCGGATCGGACCAATTCAATGGTGTTACACAATCTTGCTCGTAAAGTGCCTTAAATGGACTAATCTCTATGCTTCGATGTTGTGATGCATTATAAACAAATTCTATCCGATGAAGATAATTCATCCATCTTTTAAGCTCTCATCCATAGAATGCTTAGAGAACATCTTCGATTACTTGGTTTAACCTCTTTGTTTGGCCATCAGTTTCCACAGCTTCGAATGAATATTTCCTTCAAAAAGACTTTAGCAAAATCAAGAGCAACATGAGTCTTTTCACTGGAACCAGATGAGTGACCTTTGTCAAGCGATCTACCACACTAAGATGGAATCATATCTTGCATTAATCAAAGGTAATCTAGTAATGAAGTCCATGCTTATACATTCCCTTTCATTTGTGGAATATTTAAAGGATGCAACTTTCTTGGTATTTTGATCCTTTCAGCTTTAATCTTTTGGCAGACTAAGCACTGACTCTAGTGTATCCTTTGTAAGTTTAGGCCAAAAGAATCTCTTCTTTATTGCCATGAAAGTCTTCACATAGCCAAGGTGTCCAAATTCTTCTCTTTTTTTGGAAAAAAGATCCTTCTATTAGTTATATGAAAAACCAACTTGTGGCCAAAATACCGACACAGAACCTCTAAAAGAGTACAAACCCTAGTTGAGGATAGGCCCCTCCATGGTTGGTTGCTCTTGGAGGGAAACTACCTCATACAAAGGAGGGGGAGGGGGGGAGGGGGGTGGGGAGCGGGGATATAGAAACCGGTGGCCTATAGTGCCAAGTGTGGTCTCCTCCAATGTACGAGAAAGGAAGGGACCCTGCTGCTAAATGCGTACGTCGTAGGAAGGCCTCTCGACATATTCGCATGTAGTTCAAACCTCCCTATAACTTCTCCCATTGGTTGTGGATGGTATGAATGATATCTGTCCATATGTCATGGATGTACTCTGTTGGGGGTGTGAGGGAGCCCTCAATGGTCTCGTTGCATAGTGTGCACCAAATATGCCGTGCCGCTATGCTGTTGATGATCTCCCATCTCTGGCAAGTGCCAGGGGACCATGTCTCTATTGGAGAACCGGGGGTGTTGATCCTGTAGTGTGTGAGCTCGAGGGCCTGGCCATCAATTGTCTCCTCATAGTGGAGGGCGGGCCTTGACTCTGTTACCCAGGCGACTGCCCCCTATCTAATGATGCGGGAGGCAGCCCTAGAGGTGGTGAATAACCCAAGAATCCTTTGCCATACTTGCTGCACTTTGGGGCAGTCCCAAAGGCAATGTCATTGCTTGCGAATCCTGCGGTGGCTGCATCTCATGCACTGTGTTGGATGACCACCAATGGCCAATCACGTGCCCACTGTTAAACTCGTGTGAGCCACCTTCTAGAGGAACAAAGTGACCTTTTGAGGCCGGAAGCTACCCCACAGTCACTTCCAGTAGCTTCTGAGGAACCTAGGCAAGATGTCTTGGGAGGACTAGTGATCTGCTGAAGCGGGTGTACCGTCAATCTCATGCATCTGTATCCGACGGCCTAGCCTCGTTGAGTAGTGAAAAGGTGGTGGGGCTCTCAAGGCTAATAGAGTATGTCCACTCCCACTCACCGAGGTCCCATTGAATTTGCGTCAAGGGTCTGCTTTCCTAAACGCAGAGTCTCTAGGGCCTGTCTCGGGCTACTTGTGATGGAGGTGGGTCGATGTGCTAGCCATGGAAGCCGATGATCCGGACCCTCTGAAGTGAGCCACCATTGAAGTCCTCTGCTAGGGAGAGGGTCAGACGCCCATGTCATTTGACTGAGAAAATGAGAGTGGACCCCTATCCGATCCTAAAACCGTCAGAGGGATGTCGTGCGTGAAAGCTCCCAGCCATTAGAGGGGGAGGGGGGGGATCCTGTAAGGGGCTCAGCCAGTCGGGGGGACGGCTGCATCGATGGTGATGATTGTTTGCTTTTTGCCTCGGATCTCAGTTAGTCCGCGGTCGAGTAATCACCCTCTAAGCCACCTTGGCCGAAGCCGGCTGGCCGTCGGTCTGTTTCTTGTATCATTGTACTTGGTATGTGCGAAGTCCCACACGGGAAAGAAGCCTTCATGTCCTCACATCTCAGTTGGTCTTGATTGAGATAGTTAGATTCAATGTAATTTCTCCAACTGCTTCAAGCCACACTTGTAATCTTTAGTCTAGCAAGAGCCATCTTGCTTCTGTCATTGTACCCTGCAATATCGAAGTACTCAACCATAGAATTTGTCCAAATCAAAACTGCCTCTCCAAGGTTGTTGCCCTCGCCTCATAAGGGTCCTAGCTGATTTCTATGGAGCACCTCCTTAACATCATTATCCAATGGCTCCATCTGAGGTACAACATTTTGAGCTTGACGTCGGTGCCTCATGATTCTTATAGTGTCTATGAGTCCTATGTATCAATCTATGAACTCTTAAGATCTCGCCGAAGTAGTCTATAAAGAACTATGCCTTTCGTAACATCCAGTCAAATAAGGATCATTGCAAGGAGATAGAAGGGTATGGCCAATTGTTGCTCCATCATACGATAAAAATACATCTAGACATCGTAATATTACATCCAAACCTGGCTCATCTCTGATACCAGTTGTGAGACCGCTACCCCTCTATCTATGGTAGTGGAATCACACTTCTTGAACATGTATTAGGGTTAGCAGCAACATTACACAGTACACACTTACATAGCGAAGCAATTGTGAGGAAGAGATGGCACACAACTCTATTAGATATGACTTGGAATGAGTGTACCAAGTACAAGTACAAAGATAAGTGTCCGAGCTGATCCTAGAGTGTTCACACACCACTGCCCATGACATAGATGTCTACAAACCCCCCTGGAGTGATGATGTGAATGCGTACAGGGATATGGTTGATCAATCCCCAAAAGGTAATAAGCTTAAACCTTTGCGGAAAGCTTCAAGCTTTTCAAGTGGAGGAGTCTTCGTGAACAAATATGCCACATTATCATGTGTAGAGACATACACCAAGCTGATCTCGATGACCAGCAAATTCTCCTAAGTCTTCTTGACGTAGAGGGTGCTCTTTGTGGGAGTGTTACGAAACCCATGTGTAACCAAGTATGCATGTATCTTCTCGTACCATGCTCTGGGAGCTTGGTTAAGGCCATACAAAGCTTTCCATAACCTGCACACTTTGGCTGCGTGGTCCTCTTGAAAAAAAACATGAGGTGAGATACATAGACCTCCTCATGCAAATCACCATTCAAGAAGGCAGTTTTGATGTCCAATTGATGCACATTCTGTCACCATTTGGCCACCCAAATGGTTCACTCTTGCTTTCACACTATGTACATATTGGATTGGTGTCCATGGCTTATGGAATATGCCTATGCAGGTGATTGACACGTGTCATGCTGTATAGTTGGATATGATATTCCACTGGGACTTGATGTTATCATGCCCGGAATATCTGGAGGACTTGGCTTTCTGCTGGGACTTGTGCCTTTGTGTACATGCGCGGAAACGCCTGGAGGACTTGGCTTTCCGCTGGGACTTGTGCCTTTGTGTGCATGCCCGGAAACGCCTGGAGGATTGGCTTTCCACTGGGTCTGGTATTGCGTATACTTGCTTGGAAACGCCTGGTCTTATATGGTTTCATGAACGGAAATTGCTCATGCCAATGCTGCATTGCATAGCATCTTTATGTGCTTGCCTGCAAATGAAATTGCATGCTGTTTTCATGCTTGCATGACCTATGTGTAGTTCCGGGTAAGGAGACGTCTGTCCGTGAACCGTGCGTGTGAAACTGTCTGCTGACATGGTTGTGTGGCATGTGAACAGGTGGTAAGTATTACCCAATCTAGGCTCAAATAGTCCTTAGGACTTAGCCAATATTTATAAGTGAGTGCGTTCCCATTTCATTAAAGTTTGGGCGCCCAAAAGTCACTTATAAATTATGACCGCTTCCAAGTTCACACTCACCGAAGTCCCGAGGCGGACAAGACTCAATGTCCAGGACCTGATCCTCCCCTTTTACTCATAAATGGGCATCTCCCCATGTCCCTTCACTTGATTGGACCCCAATTCACTTACTTATTAAGAGAAATTCGTGTTTTCTCTTCATGAGGATTTTTGGAGGCTGAAAACTCTGTTTTTCCACCATTTCTCTCCATTTCCAAGCTCTCCATAGCCATACCCAACTTGCTAGGGTGTTTTCCAAGCTTCCAAGAGTGTTTTCAAGTGCTAATCACTCTCCTACTCACTCCCAATGACTGAAATTCAGCAAAACAGCTCTCATTTTTTCTGTAATTTCTGGTCTTTTTGCTGAAAACCCTAATTTCAGCCTTCCTTTCTTAAGTTGAACCATAGGGGAAGCTTTCCAAGGTTCCCTTCATCCTCTTGAAGACTTTTGTCGCGAAGGATTGCGGCAAATCGAAGATATCAACACTTCTAAAGCTTCCAACGCGAAGGCCTCCGCTTGCAACAACTTCTATGAAGACTGGTAAGGTAATTGGACAATGTATTGTCATTACTTACTCAGTAGAAGGGCAGGACTCCTTGTTTAGCCGCCCTGTGTAGTATTTCTCTTGTCCTATGTGCTCTTGAAGATGTTGCTACCTTGCTTGGTAGAACATAGAGCCAATGGTAGAGAATATGGGCACTGAAGTCGGGCCGGGCATCAAGGCAGCTCCTTGGTGATCTACATCGACACACCATTGTTTTCTAAATGCTGAATTTCATATGCATTGGCATAGAGGAATTGGCAATGGATGCCCGTGAAACTATGTATTGAATTTCTCCAATAGTAATACAATTTACTCAAGGGAGGGGTCGGCCGTTCCGGCTCATTGTGTGCCTCTTGTCAATTCAGCAATTTACTTCTTGTATTTGAGCAAGTGTCCTTCAAATCTTAGTGTATTTAAGTGTATTGATTAGCATTGTGTTCAACCAAGTTACATTGGTATCAGAGCATACGGTTCTCTTTCACTTCTATCGTGAGAGACGATCACCGTGAACACTAGCTATCTCTACACTTAGAACATTATGGACAGCCATACAATGAATGTTGGAGATGCTAATACAAGAGGCAGGGACAATGAAATGCATGTCTCCAATGCTTTACAGGATGAGCAAACTCATGTGGTGCACAATAGGGAACATGAATATGTGGGACAGCCGTCTCGTGGCAAGAGAAGATGCAAGAAGAAGAGTCGATAGTCTTGAGGGCTGAACTTACTCGTATGCAGGCTCTTCTCCATGCACAACAAGAAGAATTGAATCTCTATCACCGCGAGGATCCATCGGTACATGACCGTTTGAAGACCAAGAAAGCTGAATCTTATATGGATCATGCAATGGCAATGATTGCTCAAGAGTTGCACATGCAACCAAGGGATGCAGCACGTGCAACCAAGGGATGCAGCACGTGCATACTTGGCTCGTACCGAGGATGCCTATGCAGAAAAGGCAACCATCCCACATGTCTTGGAATCCCCACAAGTGCCCGAACAAGAAATTATGTCTAAGAGGATGATTCTCCATGCTATGGGAGAGGAACAATCAGTGACTTCACGCCATGCAGGAATATCTCATGTAGCCCGTGAAGGATACAATGTTTATGGCAGTGGTCAAAATGTATGTCAAATGCCATTGCCGGTTGAAAATGTACATGCACAACCAACACATGCAACATGGGCTGCAATTTTCTGTTGGTGCAGGTATTCCGCGTATCTCTCATGCCACTCATGCCCTCGAGTGTGCTCGTGAGGGAGAAGCTATGGCTGAAAATGTATCAATGCATGTTGAGGGGCCAGCCATGCCTCATGCTTACAGGGCACATGTATCTATGCCTTATGCATCACCTTTTGGTCCAAAAATAATGCCAATTACAGGGACTGTCCCAATGGACAAACATGGGGAAAAACATGTTGAGATGCACACACATGCATCAAAGTCTCGTGACTTCAAAGCCGGAGACAAATCCGTGAAGTTTGACACATATCATGGAGAATATGATGCATCAAAGGCACTTGCTTTTATTGCCCAGTTTGATATTGCTTTCAGTGATGAGGATTTCACTCAGAAATCCATGATCCGGCATGTAAGCATGTTCATGAAAGCCACTGCTGCCCATTGGTGGCTCACGGAGAAGCTCTCACCGAATCCTGGTAGATCATGGGAAGAGTTCAAGGAGAGGTTCTATGCTCAATTAAAAGTTTTGGAAAGTGCTCTTGGAGGTGTCTCCATTTATGCATGTCACCGAGGCGGAAAGGAAGAGAAGGTTTCAATCGGGATTGCAACCCGTGTACAAAGTGGGATTACAAATGTATCCTGGTCATACCTTACACCAATTAATCGCAGCCGCCACCGCCACCGAGCAATTGGAACTCAAATTGAGTCGATCCGATAAGACTAAACCCTCATTTCAAGGCAAAGAGAGGGCTGTCCAAAACCTGCAAAATGATGGACAGCCACCAAAAAGGGACCAAAACCAAGTCAAATCAGGTCCAAAAGCTGAAAATAAGTTTGCTAAAAAGCGCCCTTATAAGCCGGCAAACTTTGGTCTTAGTGCTGAGAAGAAGGAGCAATATATGCGTGAAGGCAAATGCTTTACTTGTGGCAGCACTGAGCACATGGCAAAAGCATGTCCAAATAAGAAGAACAAAGCTGAAAATGCTAATGTACCGAAGCCTAATGTGCATATGGTTCCGGATGTGCAGGGCAACACTTCACATGATAGCAAAGATAGGGTTGTATGTAAAGCTTGGGGACAGCTCAAAGATCAACCCGCTTTGTTCATGTTTGATGATTGTGCATCGGAGAATTTCATATCCACTGAGATGGCAGCTGCTTTGGGTATTGAAGTGGAGGATATGGGTCCTCAAATTGAAGCAGGGGCTGCCTTTGTTGGTAGAGAAGTGCAGGTCATGCCTATTTTTGGCAAGTTGCGCATACACATTCAAGGCTATGTGGATCATGAGGATTTTCTTGTGGCGCCTTTGAATGGCTGTGATGTATTGCTTGGAAAGCCTTGGCATACACGTATTGATCCGTGCAAGGCTTACAAGACTAACAGGATCACCTTCGTGCATAAAGGCCGAGAACATGTAATTGATGCTGGTGAAGAGGGTGATACCATTCCCCTTGTATCTCATGTACAAATTAAGAAAGTAATGAAAAAGAGTGTTTTCGCGTACTTGATTTTTGTACGAGATCATGTTGAGAAAAATAATGTACATGTAAACACTCTTTGTAATGATAGGCTGAAATTTTTGCAAGAGCACAATGATTATTTTGTTGATGAGTTACCAAATGAGTTACCACCTGTACGACCGGAGGATCATCGCATTGATCTTGTGCCGGGTAGCTCACCACCTAATAGGCCAGCCTATCGTGTAAGTGCATCCCAAAAAGAGGAGATCATGAAGCAAGTAAATGAGCTTCTTGAGAAGGGTTTGGTTCAGCCAAGCTCTTCCCCATATTGTTCACCCGTCCTCTTGGTTCAAAAGAAGGATGGATCCTTTCGTATGTGTGTGGATTATAGAGCTTTGAATAAGCTTACCATCAAGAATAGGTTTCCGATTCCACGCATAGACGACATCCTTGACAAGTTGGATGGATCGGCATGCTTTAGCCGAATTGATCTCAAGAGTGGATATCACCAAGTGCGTGTAGTGCCTGGGGATGTACACAAAACTGCTTTCAGGACAACATTTGGGCTTTATGAGTATCTTGTTATGCCTTTTGGTCTTACAAATGCCCCGGCTACATTCAATAGAATGATGGATCGCATATTCCGTGGGTACAGGAAATTTACAGGTGTCTTCTTTGATGACATCCTAGTTTTCTCAAAGACCGAAGAAGAGCATAAAGCTCATTTGGCTATTGTTTTTGAAGAGCTCCATAAGCATAAACTCTTCATAAATGCAAAGAAGAGTGAGTTCTTCTTGTCAGAGATACATTATCTTGGACATATTGTGTCCAAAGATGGAGTGCGGATGGATCCTGCAAAGATTGATGCAATTCGGAATTGGCCCGAATTGAGTTCGGTGCATGAGATCCGTAGTTTTCTTGGATTATGCTCTTACTACCGCAGGTTCATTCGGCACTTTGCATGGATTGCTTCTCCTTTGCATGATTTGACAAAGAAGAAGGCCGTGTTCAAATGGACTAATGTAGAGAGAGATGCATTCCTCAAATTGAAAGATGCAACTACTCATGGTCCAGTGTTGATCGTTCCGGATTTGCAAAAGCCTTTTTGTGTGGAATGTGATGCATCTGGAAATTGCATAGGGGCTGTCCTTAATCAAGAGGGACATGCCGTGGCTTATGAGAGTCGTAGATTGCATGATGCAGAGCTATCTCTTGGCATTTATGAGAAAGAGCTCTTGGCTGTAATTCATGCACTTACTATATGGAAACATTACCTTCTTGGGACTGATTTCACTGTGAAGACAGATCACCAGAGTTTGAGATATTTTCTTACTCAAACTAAATTGTCAGAGAAGCATATGAGGATGGCCAATTTCCTCTCTATGTTTCATTTTCAGATCTTGCACACCCCGGGAAAGAAGAATGTAGTGGTCGATGCATTGTCACGAAAGCCGTATGTAGCAGCTATCTCGGTTGCCTCTCATGGGGACTTGTCTATCATGCGTGATTTGTATCATACGGATGCTGATTTTGCCACTATTTGGGCTGATCTGATAGCTGGTTTTGCACATGCCTCATATGTGATCAAAGAGGGTTATCTCATGAAAGATAATTACCTATGTGTGGTGTCTGACATAAGGCAAAAGGTTTTGGATGAGTGCCATGCTCCTCCATATGCTGGTCATAGAGGCATAATGCCTACTACGCACATGATTGAGCGGTATTTCTTTTGGCCAGGTATGCGGAAGGACATAGAGGCACATGTACGTGCATGTATCACCTGTCAAAAGATCAAATTTGATAGGCAAAAGGCACTAGGTTTGCTTCAGCCATTGCCTATTTTCACGCAGCCATGGGAAAGTATTACAATGGATTTCATTATGGACTTGCCACGTACCCAACAGGGTAATGATGCAATTTGGACAATTGTGGACAGGTTTAGCAAGCAAGCTCATTTCTTGCCGGTCAAAAAGACCATCAAAGTTGAGCATATGGTTAAAATATATCTTGCACAAGTGTTCAAACATCATGGAATGCCGAAGTCCATTGTGGGGGATAGAGATCCCAGGACTACAAGTCTCTTTTGGCGGACCTTATTTGATAATATGTACAGCAAATTGGACTTCTCATCAGCTTATCACCCTCAAACGGATCGGCAAAGTGAGGCTGCAAATTCAGCCGTGTTGGATCTCTTGAAATGTTATGTGGCGGATCAGAAGTCTTCTTGGGAGAAGTACTTGCCGCTTGTGGAATTTGCATACAACAACACGGTGCATGCATCTACGGGAAAGGCCCCGTTTGAGATTGTTTATGGTAAGGTGGTTTTGCCACCCATCCTTCGCACAAAGGATGAGATATTTGCAGCGGATGAGTATGTAAGAGACTTGGATATTGCTTTTGCTCAGGTGCGGACAGCCATTGCAAGGTCACAAGACAAGCATAAAAAGGCTGCCGACAAGCATAGAAGGCAATTGGATGTTAAAGAGAATGATTGGGTATTGCTGAAATTTGAGAAAGCAAGACTTGCAAAGAGGCCTGGCAAAGAGGGTGCATATCCTAAGCTTGCAACCAGGTACTATGGACCTTTTCGAGTGATCGAGAAGATGCGGCGGCAACAAACACCTGGCGCCCGCCCAAGCGCAGGTCGTCGGCGTCCCCGGTGCTTTCACGCCCACTTGCAGCTTAAAGCAAAAGCGCTCGCAGGCGTTGGGCGGGTATATACACGGTAGCTGCCCTGCGTCGCCCATTGAGAACACCATCGCCAGCTGTGCCCACCATCGCCAGCTGTGACAGTCGATGCCTCCTGTGGCTCTTGCAGCAACCCACCTGTGCCCTACTGTAGAAGCCTTACCTGCAAACAGCAACAGCATCAGCATCAGCACGAGTCAGCACTTCAGCAAAGCAGCATCCGTACCTGCACAACAGAAGCAGCATCTCATACAAGTCATCAAATACATCGACACCCCCTTTTTGCAACATAAATCAGAAATTGCCTGAGGTATTTGCTTCAATTTTGGAATTTGCATGTCCAATCATCAATTGAGCAGGTACAATCATCAATTGAGCAGGTACAGGTGCCAAATTGCTCAAATTTTGAGCAAAATTGGCAAAATTGGGTGACATTGGTCACATTCCGCGTCAATTTGCAGGAACTTGGATGTCAAAATTTGGGGCTTTTGATGTAATTGTGCCATTGGGCATTCATACATGCTGTATGATGTGAGCAATCTCACATTTGGGCCAAAATTGCAGGAAATTGGAGTGCAAATCAAAGGGCTTTTGTGCCGATTGGGTTGATTTGCATGCAGGCAACACTGGCATTTGATGCTTTGGGCAATGTGTTGATGCCTGTCAAGCACTCAATGTGCCTGTAAATCAAGGGGCTTTTATGTATTGGATGTATATGTGGCCAGGGGGAAGCATTGTGAAGACTCTGGATGCCTTCATGTGAGTTAATGTACCATGTATGATCAGAAATTGATCTTGAATCAAGGGGCTTTTCAAGATTTTATGCTTGTTGAGCTTGGCAAAGCAGCAGGCAAGACTTTTATGCCTTGAATCCTCAGAAATCCACTTGCAGTCAAGGGGCTTTTGCCCAATTTCTGTTCGGGACTGTTGTATGCAGTGGTGGGGACTGTAAAAGTCTGATTTTCACTCATTTGGACAGCCAGGAGAGCATTTATTGTTGTTGTACTTGCTGGTACAGATTTGGTACAACTTTGTACAAGTTTTGGCATGGCTGTACATTGATTTGAGTGAAGAAAAGGCTCATTTTCAGCTGCTGTACTTGCCGGTACAGATTTGGTACATCATTGGTGAGCACTTAGAACTGTTGTACAGTGTTTTGGAAGGGGAACAAAGCACATCTAAGGTGTTGTCCTAAATCTGCAGCAACCAGATTTTGGTGATTTTATCACATATAGTGGGAGTAGAGTTGCATTTGTGCTTCTGCAGTGGGAGATAAACTTTGGGAGAACAACTGTGAGCACCTTGTGTGCCTTTGGTGCAGTGTTTGCACATCTTGCAGGGAGTCAGGCATTGACAAAGGTTGCATATTGGTATGGCAACCACAGGTGAGAGCTCTTCATTGCTTCACATCAAGAAGCTTGAAGGCTCACATAATTATGACATTTGGCAAACCCAGTGCTATAATGTGTTGCTCCAGAAGAAGCAGCACAAGCCCATCAAAGAAAGGGGTGTAATGCCCGCTTCTCTTACTGCTGAAGAATGGGAAGATATGGATGAGCTGGCAAGATCCACTATCATGTTGTCTGTGTCAGACACACTACTTTTCAGCATACGTGAAGAGAAGACAGCTTGGGGAATGTGGCAAAGATTGCAGGACTTGTATGCCCAGCAAAGTGCCTCAGGCAAAGTGTATTGGTTGAAGAAACTCATAGGTCTTCAAATGAAGGAAGGGGCGTCTATGACAGCCCATCTAAATGAGTTTAATGGTGTTGTCAGCCAGGTAATCAATCAAAAGTTGGCAATGGACGATGAGTTCAAAGCCACCTTTCTCTTATGCACTTTGCCAGAGAGTTGGGACACATTCAAGACAGCCACTAGCAATTCGAATGCTATGCTGTCATATGCAGATGTTGAGGGTGCTCTCCTTCAAGAGGAGACGAACAGGAAGAACAACTCTGTTGGAAAGTCCAATGCAATGAATGCACGTGGGAGATCCCAGCAAAGGGGTAAAATCCAAGAACGGGGAAGGAGCAAGTTCCGCTCCAAAAAGGACTTGGAATGCCATTATTGTGGCAAGAAGGGACATATCAAAAAGCAATGCTACAAATGGAAGAATGATCAAAAGGAAAAGGGCAAAGGAAAAGACAAAGACAAAGATGAAGGCAAAGATGCAAAGCCAAAGGGACAGCTTGATGATGCTGATTATGTTACCACATTTGGTCGTGGAAAGTGGAAGATTAGTAAGGGCTCACTGGTTGTTGCCAGAGGCTCTAAGGTGGACACTCTTTACTTCATGCATGCAGGTGTTTGTCACCATGCTAATGTAAATGCAACCGAGCTGTCGGAAATCTCTATGTGGGATAGCCGGTTGGGACACATGAGTGTCAAAGGAATGGAGCAATTGTCTCGTTTTGGTTACTTGCCTTCTCTAAAGTTCTCAAGTTTTCAGTTTTGTGAGCATTGTATATATGGCAGGCAACTCCAATGCCCCCACAAGAAAGCTCTTGGACAGAAAGATGCTCAGTTAGAGCTTGTGCATATAGATGTATGTGAGATGCCTCAGCTTTCTTTGGGAGGGGCAAAATATTTTGTGTCTTTTATTGATGATGCCACACGCAAGGTGTGGGTTTATCCTCTTTGTTTGAAGAGTGATACATTCTCAGTGTTTCAGAAGTTTGTTGCTCATGTTGAGAATCATACTGGCAAAACACTGAAGGCTTTGCGTTCCGACAATGGTGGAGAGTATATGTCCAAACAGTTTCAGGACTTTTGTGATGCTAAAGGCATCAAGAGGGAGCTCTCTACTCCTTATGATCCTCCACAAAACGGGACAGCAGAGAGGATGAACAGGACCATTCAGGAGAAGGTCCGTTCTATGTTGTCACATGCTGCGTTACCTCATGGTTTTTGGACTGAAGTTGTTATGACAGCCGTTCATCTTATAAATAGGTCACCTAACACGAGGCTTGGTGGGAGAGTGCTAGAGGAAGTATGGACAGGGAAGCCTCCGTCCTACAAGCACTTGAGAGTGTTTGGTTGTGTTGTGTACATGCACATACACAGGGAAATACGCACCAAACTTGATCCTAAGTCTCACAAATGCATATTCCTAGGATATGGTGACAGAGGTGAAATGGGGTATAGACTTTGGGATCCAGTGAATAGAAAGATTATACGCAGCAATGATGTCATTTTTGATGAAACATGCATGTATAAGGAGCCTACAAGGCAACAGGAGCCTGGCAGAGTCATCTTTGATGATGATGGACATCATGGACAACAACCAAGGGCTGTAAATCAGCCATTACAGCAACAAAACCAGCCCTTAAATGGTGCTGAAAATGGTCCAAATGGACAGCCAGAGATGGCAGAAGATATCCCTATGGATATCCCACAGTTAGAGGAGATACCGGGGATGATATTTCGACCTTATGGCATGGAACAGGAGCCACCAATAGGTGATGTGCAGGCTGGACAGCAACCTGCAAATGATGGTCATTGGGTACGGAGGTCCACAAGACCCTCCAGAGCCCCTGACAGGTTTGTTCCAGGGGTTGACTACTTGATGCTCACTGACTGTGGGGAGCCCTCATGTTATAAGGAGGCTTTACAGAGGGCAGACAAGGCTCTTTGGGAGCGTGCTATGAAGTCAGAGATGGATTCTCTGCACAAAAATGGAACATGGAAGTTGGTGCATTTGCCTACAGGCAAAGAAGGTTTTGCCATGCAAGTGGGTTTACAGGCTCAAAGTTGCACCTGATGCAAAGCTAAGATACAAAGCCAGGTTAGTGGCTAAGGGCTTCAAGCAGGAATATGGTATGGACTTTGATGAGATCTTCTCTCCAGTGGTCAAAATGACCACACTTAGAGCTGTATTAGCTTTGGTTGCTCATGATGATCTGGATTTGATTCAGATGGATCTGAAGATTGCTTTTCTTCACGGTGATCTTGCATGAGGAGATATATATGCAACAGCCAGAGGGTTATGCAGTGAATGGAAAGGAGAAGCTTGTATGCAAGCTGAAAAAGAGTCTTTATGGGCTCAAACAGGCACCAAGGGAATGGTATCATAAATTTGATACATTCATGAAATCACAGGATTTCAGGAGGAGTGACATAGATCACTGCTTATACACCAAGAAAGCTTTGGATGGCAGTCTATTGATCCTCATCTTGTATGTTGATGATATGTTGATTGTCGGGAAATCTCGTAAAGAGATGGATGCCTTGAAGAAGAGGCTGCATCAGACCTTTGATATGAAGGATTTGGGTGATGCAAATCACATTTTGGGTATGCGGATACTTCGGGACAGAAATCAGCATGTGTTGTATTTGTCTCAGAAGGAATACATTGGCAAAGTTTTGCAGAGGTTCAATATGGACGGGGGGAAGAAGACTAGTACTCCTTTGCCTCCATATGTGAAACTTAGTGCTATGGACAGCCCACAGTCAGATAGTGGCAGGGCTGATATGGCCAAGATTCCGTATGCTTCAGCTTGTGGCAGTCTCATGTATGCCATGGTTGCTACCAGGCCGGACAATGCATTTGCAGTGGGAGTGGTTTCTAGATACATGGCCAACCCTGGCAAGAAGCATTGGGAAGCAGTGAAAGGTGTCATGAGATACCTGAAGGTCACACAGGATATGTGCATATGCTTTGGCAAACAGGATGCATTAGTGCATGGTTACACGGATTCGGATTATGCCGGTCATCCAGATAACCGGAAGTCTACTACCGGTTATGTGTTTACATTCACAAGAGGTGCTGTGTCATGGATATCCAGGATGCAGAAGTGCACTGCCTTATCTACTACAGAGGCCGAGTATATTGCAGCCACAGAGGCTTGCAAGGAGGCATTATGGCTATCTCGGTTAGTGGTTGATTTGGGTTATACAGGGGATATTCCATTGTTGCATTGTGACAGTCAGAGTGCCATCCAGTTGGCAAAGAACCCTGTCTTTCATGCAAAGACGAAGCATGTGGATGTGAAGTATCACTTCATCAGAGAGGTGATAGAGAACAAGCAAATTCAGCTTATTAAGATTCATACGGATGACAACCTGGCTGATCTGTTGACAAAGAGTTTGCCTCCAGAGCGATTTGCTCATTGCAGACACTTGATGGGCATTGGATGAGGCCAGTTTCAGCCTTGATATGGCCTTGTATATTATCATGTACATGCTGATTTTTCTTTTCCTTCATTTAAGGGCACTTTGCCTTTAAGTGGGAGGTTGTTGGGGTAAAGGCATTATGCCCACCCTTATAGTGTATACAAGCCCATAAGTTATAGTACATAGTACACTTAGTACTTTTAATGTACTAAGTGCACTATGTGTACTAGTGCAAATATACATGTGTGATAGGGGAGTCACACACTCACATTCCATGAGTTGATTTATCCCCACATATGTCTCTCTCTCTCTCTCTCTCTCCCTTCTTCTCTGTGTATGTGTCTCCCACATGAAACCCTAACTCTAATCTCCCTTCACGAAGCAAAGTGGAAAGGAGGCAGGGATGAGAGTGGTGGGAAAGCGCGAAGGCATGCGAAGTGAAGAATACAACGATGAGGACGGAGGCGTGTGAAAAGGTGGAGAGGAGGGCTGCGCAAAGCGAAGCACAAAGGAGGCAGGGGTGAGGGCAGCGGGAAGTGTGAAGGCGCGCAATGAGGGGGGGTTGCATGTAGAGGTGGGGGGGCTTTCAACTCGATAGATTCTCAAATGTTGCAAGAGTTCGATTTTTGAGTTAACCTTTGCCTTATCTTTCCACAATCCAACAATCATATACAAGATTAAATCAAAGCTTTTATTTCCAAAAAAGCCCATGCAAGCAACAAGATCGAGCTCAAGTGGAACAAAAGACAGTATCCTCAACCACAACAAGTTCTTGAGGAAAAACTCTTGTTCTCCTATCGTTTATGGAGTCAACCTGGAAAATTGGATAAACTTGAATCCTTAAAGCCAATTCTAGTTAAATTGCCCGACTACATCAAGATTTGGTAAAATCCCTAGGAGTTAACATAGTTCTTTGTTTCACCATTTTGTGTTGTTGTTTAGTATCTTAGCTCAAAAGGTTTAAGTTCTTATGAGGAAGAAGTGTGTGTATGCTTTTGTGTGTGTGTGTTTTTTATTTTTTAAAGTTTCTTTCATTCATGTAAATGTTTTGTTTTGTTTTCTTGTTTCTTGTTTTTTGTTTTTTTGCTTTTTTTTTTGTTTTTTTTTGTTTTTTTTGGGTTTTTTGTTTTGTTTTGTTTTGTTTTGTTTGTTTTTTTGTTAATGTCTTAATTAAAAGTCTTCGTTTGATATCATCTTTTGATTTCCTCTCCTTAGTAGCTAGGTTTGTTAGTTTATTTATTTTTGATCTTTCAAATGCTTTGTTTTTGTCTTTGTCCTTCTTCACTATTATTTCTTTCTCAAATCTCTCAATTCGTAAGTTCAGATTTTTCTGACCTTATGAAGGTATATAACATCCTTCTTTGTTCACAAAATCATAGAATTATTAGGTATTTCAACAATAAATAAGTATATACACGCATCCTCCTCTTGGGTAGCATTCCTTGAAGAATGCTCCTATCAGGCCAAAACTATCCTATTCCGAACACCTTTGATAGAATAACTAGCATGAGTTGAAATCTCTTGTATTGCTAAGTCTAGTTACATACTTTTGAGTTCTAAATTCCAGGGAATCCCATACCAAAACATAACTTAATTGTTACTAGCAGTAATACGCTTACTTAGTACATCATAGGTAACTTTGATCGAAAGGATTTCTCTCTCCCAATCAGATGGTTCCTTAGAGACATATGCATAGAGTATCTGTGCCAAGGTCTAATTGTAACATGTAGCGGAATTATGCACAATGAAGGATCCTGTCACACAAAGTCTCGCACCGCCTTCTTTATCCTGAGTTTTGCGAGTCTTTAGCAATCCACTTTATCACTTCAAACTTTAAGAGATGAGAGAGAGAGAGAGAGAGAGAGAGAGAGAGAGATAGATCTGTACACCTTATTGGGTCCCAAATTACCCACTGAAGGCCCCCCTCCTATTGCTAGGAGTACTTGCTTTATTATCTTTGAAGAGAATGAATGAAGGATTGACTTGGGACTATAGATAAGCCAAACGCAAGACCTTTGAAAGATTGAGAGTCGGGCTGAACTGTACATGGCTGTAGAAGCATCAATGATGACCGATCTCAAGCCTATACATGCTTTCAATGGAATGTAGGAAGGCTGCAAATCTGAGGCTGAGAGAAGGGGCTGATTGGGACTGATTCTAGGTTGTGTTATGCAGTATGAATGAATGAGAATGCTGCGTTTTACCTACACCAAAGTGGCTGTAGCAACACGATGAGATGTATGACTGCTGAATTCTGTTGTATGCTGAAAACGCAAGGTGGATGAAGCAAGGTTGCTGGCTGATTGCTGTGGATGGTACAAGCGATGATGCTCCTAGTGTTGTAGGACTGAAGCGGTTGCTCCAAATGATGATGAATGATGAGATCTACTTGCTGTAGGCTGAATCGATGATGAGCCAACTGCTAAATGCTGAGATGCTTGAATGGATGAGCAAGGGCTGGTTGGCTGGCTGCAAGAGCTGGCCGACTGTAGCATTAAATGTTACACGACTTGCTACTATGGAATAATGGTAATAATGCTGAAAATATCATGGAAAAATACCTGATAAATACTAATAAATATGATAAAAATATTGGATAATATTCCAAGGCTTCTGCAATGGTGTATGTGGTCTATGTGCATATGGGATGAATGAAATGCAATATGCAACCATGATCTGATGCAAACCCTAAGGCTTCTACTGAATCTATATGCATGAATGATTCTCTCCAAGTGGGTTAAGGGACTTGATTGACTGACCGACTCTCTAAGGCTAAGGAATGACCTACGTAGCTTCTGCTTGACATATCCTGGATTGAGGATTACAATGGGGCCACGACATACGACAGATATTGAAACCTAAAGAGTTCTACTCCTGTAGAGTGTTGCACTGATGATGAGCCATCTTGTCACCATGCACTATAGCGCAGAGTGCATATGACATTCCCTTTTGCTTAGCTTGGCGGCAGGTTCATGGCTTCCAAGTAGTCCGCCAATAACTGGGGGTACTTTTGAAAGAACTCCTCGTCTAGCCAAACGTCTTCATGGGTACCTCGATCTCGGTTCGTGTAGAACTGACGGAGTCTTCGATCGGAACCATGCTTCCAACTATGAAGAAGGATTAGCTCAGGCTCAACGATCTCTGATTCGTCTACTACGTCTGGCTGGTGTTCATCTGAAACGTAAAAAACTTCTAGTGCAATATATGGTTTTAGCCAAGAAACATGGAAAACATCATGCATCGTCCAATTGTTAGGTAACTTCAATTTCATGGACTCTTGCATGGTCTGAATGTGGGTTTTTCTACTAAGAGCATCGGCCATTGGGTAATGCTGACTAGGGATGTACTTGTTCAGTCCTCCAAGCAGGTAGAAGAGCTGACTCCATTTGGTGTGCGGATGACTCCACTGGGTACTTGGCATCGTTGGGAGCCACCTAAGTGCTTGTTGGTTTGTGTTGACTGTAAAAACTCGCCCATAAGGAACATGTTTCAAATGTTTGAGTACTGACTGTTGTTCTAGCTTGTTCTTGAAAGTCTTGGAAAGACGATAGGGAAACTTGCTAGGAGGTTCTGTCCCGATATGATGATCCTCATGACGAGAGGGTGGGAAACTCGATGGGAGATCATTCTTAAGCAAAATGTCTGAATGAGAAAGGAGATCTGCCAATTGAGGGACTAAAGAAGAAGACGAGACAACTGTTATTGATGAGATAGAAGCTGTCTGAGCATGAACAGAAATCAATGCTTCTTTCGTTTCCTTGCGGATAGCTCATCGGGCTTGGAGATGAGAAATCAAAGGAATGCCAAGAATGTTCCTATCCCTACGAATCATGCCAGGCTCAGGAAAACCTTTAGAGATAATAAAAGTGTCTTGCTCCCAATTGGAAATAGGTTCATACTGACAAAACCACTGGATTCCTAAGATCATGTCACACCCCAAAAGAGGAGAGAGAATGAAATCTCGTTGGAATGAGGCCTTTTGAACTTGAAAAGGAAACTGTTGTGCCTTTTGAGAAATGTGGGTGCGGAGACGAGGTGTAAATCCGTCCACCTCCAAATGATAGGGCACTAAGGTACAGCTCATGTTGGTAGCCAACTGGGGAGAGATGGCGTCCTCAGAATTACCCATGTCAACAAGGACTATGAACTGGCGGTGCTTGGCAGAGCCATAAGCTCAGATCAGGCTTTTTTGTGTGGTTGTAGCCTCACTCTCCTGCTTAGCATCAAGCACCATCGATAGCATGGGATGCATAGAAGGTAAGAGCTGAACCGCATTGGTGGTAGTAGGCGGTTCTAGAGGAGTGGGAGATACTGTGACAACTGGGGGAGAAGGCTCTTTGGAGGCTTGCTTGGCTTGCCATTTTTGACAATCCTTCTTATCATGCCCAATGGTATGATAGAAAAAACATATGTTGTCTGACTGGTACTTCCTTTTCTCCTCTGGAGGAAGATGTCCTCCACTGATGCCTACTTTAGCCTTTTCCTCAGGGGTTTTCTTAGGCTTGGGTTCCTTGCTCCCTGAACTAGAGAAAAGCATGGATGCAATGGTGGACTGTCCAGCGGAGTTTGGAGTGTCCTGAGAAATTAGAGCATTCAGTGGTGGAAAAGCAATGGCGTGTACCATTCTCCAGTAGACAAAGAAAAGTTCTGTTGAAGTACTTTCATGCTAGATGGATTGGAGCGCATTCACCACTGCACAGTGCTGCTTACATGTTAGATCCTGAATATTGGAATATGGATTTGATGTCCAACGTTGAGGTGGTGCAAGATTTTTATAAAGTGGTAAACACTTTCTATAATAATGATGATGATCGTGTACAGTGCATAAAGGAGATGACCTCATTTCGGTTGAAAGAGGGTTTATTTTCCAACTCCCTTGTTCAACAAATGGCTAAAGAGCAACCTGCATGGAAGTGGTGGATGATGAATGGTGGTGAGCATTATAACCTTACTGGAAAACTGAAGCACAGGTGACTCGTTTTGTCTAAGTCCATAGAACTCATCTGCCAGGTTAGTCAAATACGGGGGGGGGGGGGGGGGGGGGGGGGGGGGGGGGGGGTAGAAATCTAGTCTTAAGGTCATGGACAAAGGTATCCCAGTGAAAAGCTGTGACACCTGTGATGTTGTGATGTGGTCTGTATGGATACTAGACCATTGCTGCCACCAAGTGACTGCCTCACCACGTGAGGTGGGGAGCTGCTACGTGGACTTTGTACTGAGAATCTGTTAGCTTTGCCAATGGAAAATAAGCATTAAACTGATGAATAAATTGATTGACAGCTAAATGATCACACTTACCATCATACTCACTAAAATTCGGTTGAGTTTGGATGATGGTTGTTGATGTCCCAGGATGCTGGTTGGTGGCACCTATGGGTGGGGAAATCGAAGAGAGGTGTTGATATTTTAGATGCATGGCTTCCTTTTCCGTTGGTGTTCGAGTAACATGCGCTCTCAACCGAGCTCTCGTTGGTGCTCTTGAGTAGCGAGTTCAGCCTGACGCCGCTCTTCTGTGTTATGCAGTATGAATGAATGAGAATGCTGCGTTTTACCTTCACCAAAGTGGCTGTAGCAAAACGATGAGATGTATGACTGCTGAATTCTGTTGTATGCTGAAAACGCAAGGTGGATGAAGCAAGGTTGCTGGCTGAATGTTGTGGATGCTGTGTTTTGCTGATGGTACAAGCGATGATGCTCCTAGTGCTGTAGGACTGAAACGCTTGCTCCAAATGATGATGAATGATGAGATCTACTTGCTGTAGGTTGAATCGATGATGAGCCAACTGCTGAATGTTGAGATGCTTGAATCATAGTTGTCAGGTACAATCATAGTAACATAAAAACCCGTTTTGCCCTCTCGAAACGGCACGAAACGTTTCGAAACAAAACGAAACCTGCCCATCGAAATGGTGTTTCGCCCAAATGTAAAGTGAGGTCAAAAAAACAAGCGGGGGGTTTTTTTTTGCAAATGCGATTTTTGCCGTCATTTCCGTCCTTGTTTGCTGCCCATTTGCCACTTGACGCATCCAACACTTCTTCTCGGCCGCAACTTGTTGCTCTGCCTCTTCTCCTTGTCCACTCCTCCTTTTCGCTCCTTCACTCCTTCTCCTCCATGCCTCCTCTTCCTCTTCCCTTTTCCTCTTTCTCTCTTCTCCTCCACGGTCCACCCCTCCTCTTCCCTCCTCCTCTTTCTCTTCTTTTCTTGTCTTCCAACTTTCTCTCCTTTTCTTGTCCTCCAACTTTCTCTCCTTTTCTCCTCCTTCCCTTTTCTTCTCACCTCCCTCTTCCCTTTCAACTTGTTTCTTTCCTCCTCTCTTTCTCTCCTTTTCTTGCCCAAATTTTGAAAATACCAAAACACCTACTCCCAAAATCATGAATTTCATACCCACTAGTTCCAAAACATGCATCTTCATCTTTCTGTTGGCTATGTTATAAATTTGATATGTGTATATAAGAAGTGTCATTTCGAAACCTTTGCGTTTCGTCCAAAACAGAGGAAACGAAACCTTCGAAACGACGAAACGGATGAAACGTTTCATGTTACTATGGGTATGATACCGTACAGGAAAATACGGTATGATATATATGTTTTTTTCTTATCAAATGATAAAATACGGTGTTAAAAAAAAAACTTATAAACTTAGATATTTTCAATTTCGAGATATGGAGTATTTTAAAAAGGAGGGAAGCATCATAGTACAGAGGAAGCTCAAATAGCCATAGACAAGCAAAAACAAAACCATTACTCCCATAAAATTTTTTTTTGGGTGTTTTTTTTTTGGGAAAAGTCCGTTGAGTCCGTATGGTATTCCGTACGACATGATATCATACGTCATACGGAAACAACTATGGCTTGAATGAGATGCAAGCGATGGCTATTTATATAAGCAAGGGCTAGTCGGTTGGTTGCAAGAGCTGGCTGACTGTAGCATTAAATGCTACACCACTTGCTACTATGGAATAATGGTAATAATGCTGAAAATATCATGGAAAAATACGAGATAAATGCTAATACATATGATAAAAATACTAGGGCTTCTGCAATGGTGTATGTGGTCTATGTGCATATGGAATGAATGATATGCAATATGCAACCATGATCTGATGCAAACCCTAAGGCTTCTATTGACTCTATATGCATGAATGATTCTCTCCAAGTGGGTTAAGGGACTTGACTGGTTGATTGACTCTCAAAGGCTATCGAATGACCTACGTAGCTCATGCAAAAAAAAAAAAAAACCACTATGTCAAAATGGTAAAATCGTGCTATAATAGCATTATGTGTTCTACTAGGCTTAGGTAGACCCAGGATAATTCCACCAATCGACACTTTATAGCTTTATTAACATGATTAAGACTTAATTAACGAACATAAGACAAATGCTGATAGAAAGATTGAGTTGAGATGAGTTATTTGCATTGAGACAGGGGCCTTTCTTAAATAGAGGCCGAAAGGGTACAAGTGAAGAGACACATCCCTGGGAAGGGGTGTGGCTCTTGAGTCAATGGTTATGTCCTTTGGACTTAGGGGTGTGCCTTTTAATGAATAGACATGTCCTTTGATAGTGACCCATGTGTAAGGGTGTGACCCTTCACAGGTGTCCTTTCAGTTAATAAGAGATTAATGAGTAATTAAAGAGAGATTAAGAGAGTTAGTCACAATCGTGACATTCCCTCCCACTTAAAATAAAATCCAGGGGTAGTTGTTGAGACTCTGGAAGAAGAGAAAATGATTGAATTGCTTCTGCATCCAAAGCTCTAGCTGCTAGATCCCATGTCATGGCATTATTGTTGACCATAACAATCTTGCATATACCAAACTAAATATTAACTGCATCTGCAACTTGTCTCATCTTTACCAAAAGCATGAGAATCATATCTGTAACTTGAGTAGAACTTTTGTTAACATCATTGGTAACTTCGAGGTTTGTCCAAGAAAAGACTGAATCTTCATTTACCTTTAGAGAAACCATAAGCAAACTGTCTTGATTCTCCAATATCAAGGATTGTGTCACCAAACTTTGCATTTGGTTAGTGACCATCATTTGGAAATCTGAAAGGGATTCCATTGGCTTGTCTGGAACACGGATGTCTTCAAGGGTTGTCGTAGATGAAGAAGAAATATCTTCCATATGCTTTTCTTTGCTTAGAAAGTTGTTCTCGGGACAAGTTATGTCCAAAGATTCATTTGCAGCGACTGAAGTCATGCTGCAAGAGTCTGCGTCTGATTTATCCTTTGCACCACTGAAGGTAAGGACTGGAGTCTTCATTTTTGAAGAAGAATCATCATTCACCACAGCGTCAGGTATCTGGTCAGAGGTAAAGACTACGTTTTGCACGGGCGTTGAGCAGGCTATTGCTTCTGCCTGGGTCACGGCAAGAAAAGGAGTTGTGGACATTGTATTTGTCACACATGTACAAGAATCTTCTAAATCTTCAACTTTCTGAGCAGGTATTAAGGCTTCCAATGTAGAAGGGGGAGGTTGAGGTTGTTTGCGCCTCTTAGACCTCTCAAGGATCCTCTTGCACAACGTGAGAATGAGTAAGTCTTCAACACTGCCACCAAGAGCTTGCAAGGACTTGAATGTAGGGCATTGCTCGTGAGGGGAAACTTGTCCAACGTTGCGACGTTCACGACCAAGTACTCGACTAGGGTCGGACACACGTGCCACTAAGTAAGCCCATCTTGATATGGTCGATTTCTTTCCAAGATGTGATCCTTTGGAAGCTTCATGTTGCTGCTTCTGTTGATAGTGATTCAAAGATGGATCTTTCTCATAACTGTTGTAATGCTGAGAATGTTTGCGACGAGCATGCAGAGGCTCGAACGAAGGTATTTCATGTCTGGTGGTCTCTACAGAACTGTGCTGAGGACAAGAAACCTGTTGTGGGTGTTGTACGCCGAGGAGTTGCTTGCCGGCAACTTGAGGAGGCTTTGGCTCACCATGGATCAAGTGTGACGAAAAGGTTGCCAGAGAAGGCTTCAGGAGTAGTTGAAATGCCTTCATTTTGATTGCGCTAGTAAGAACCATTCAATGGAACATGTGCTACCACGAGCATACGCGCCAAAGAAACCTTGAAAATAGACAAGGTAGCCGGAGAAGTGTGAAAGGTAGTCAACATGCATGCCAAGAAAGCCATTGCTGGAGACAAGAGGGGCGTACATGAAGAGGGTGGCATCCTGACAGGCGGGGGGGGGGGGGGGGGGGGGTTTGTTGCCGAATCGCCAACGGAAAGGGGTGCCGGTTCACACTAGCGCGCACGCTTGTTGGTTTTTTTTTTAATGCGCTGGTCGGCGGCTGGCCGTCGGGTTCTCCTTTTTCTTTTTTCTTTTTTTTAAATGGTCGGCGGCTGGCCGTCGGTTTCTCCCTTTTTCTTTTGTGTGTGTGTGCGCTGGTCGGCTGGCGGTTTCCTTGCACTGGCGGGTGGCTGTTCGGTGCTGGCTGCCGGCTGCTCACGTGGCTGGTGGAAGCCACGTGTATAAAAGGCTTAATTATAAGCCTTAAGTTATGGGTGTAAAGGTGACGGCAGCAAAGCGAAGAGGTATCGCTTCGTAGGGGCGCCACCAGCAAGGCGAAAGGTGGCGGGCGCTATTCGGCGGACGAGGGCTTAGGGCCGGCAATTGCTCTAAGCAAGCAAGGGCTCACACCTGCCAACACTGCCACGCGGACCCACCAAAACATTAAGTGAGTACTCGTAGGTGTACCGCCACGGGTGGAACTCGCCTGTAGGGCGGCCAGGCACGGAGGCCGAAGGGCAACAAGGACCCGTCTAGGCACGAGGCGCGAGGGCAATGACTCCTGGTGCGCGAGGCCGCGTTCACGGGACCACCGAGGGCGCGGGCAGAGGGGGACGGCTGCAGGAACTCCCATCGGGCTGGGACGGGGAAAAAAAAAATTTCAGCGAGGCTTAATCTTTAGACATCTGCTGCAGGTAAGATCTTTCCTCCACCTCCATACAACACCGAGAAGAGGGGTGGACGAGGGAGTGCCACGGAGAGGGTGAGGGCTTCACAACCCACGGGTAGGAAAAAAAATTTGCTCTGATACCACTGTAAAGCTTTTATAGCTTTATTAACATGATTAAGACTTAATTAACGAACATAAGACAAATGCTGATAGAAAGATTGAGTTGAAATGAGTTATTTGCATTGAGACAGGGGCCTTTCTTAAATAGAGGCCGAAAGGGTACAAGTGAAGAGACATCCCTGGGAAGGGGTGTGGCTCTTGAGTCAATGGTTATGTCCTTTGGACTTAATTAACGAACATAAGACAAATGCAGATAGAAAGATTGAGTTGAGATGAGTTATTTGCATTGAGACAGGGGCCTTTCTTAAATAGAGGCCGAAAGGGTACAAGTGAAGAGACATCCCTGGGAAGGGGTGTGGCTCTTGAGTCAATGGTTATGTCCTTTGGACTTAGGGGTGTGCCTTTTAATGAATAGACATGTCCTTTGATAGTGGCCCATGTGTAAGGGTGTGACCCTTCACAGGTGTCCATTCAGTTAATAAGGGATTAATGAGTAATTAAAGAGAGATTAAGAGAGTTAGTCACAATCGTGACACATAAGCTTTATCGAAAGCAATACTCAACTTTATCACGTACAAAGACCAAGTAAGAACAAAATTACGCAGCTCGCTGAAGCTCCCGCCCCCCCCTCCCTGCTCGCACTGCCTGCATACCTGTGCCCCCCGCTCTTCTTGCCTGCTCTCTCCTTGCGCCCCCCCCCCTCTCTCCTCGCACCTCCCCTTGTCACCCCCGCCTGCTTCGCTTCTGCGCCCCCCTCCTTCGCTGACTGCCCGCCGCCTTTTTTGCTCCCCCCGCTTGCCTTTGCTGCTGCGTCCCCCTCCCTCGCTGCATTGCCCGCCTCCCCTCCTCGCCTTCGCGCCCCCCCCTTCTTTCGCGCCCACCTCCACTCTGCAGCGCCCCGCCCCTCCCCTCCGCCAGCTCTTTTCCTCCGCCCCTCCCCTCTTGTGCGCAGCTCCCGCCTCCCCCCCTAGGGTTTCTCCTTTGCCGTTTCACCCCCCCCCCCTTCTTTTTTGCTGACTTCCGCCCCCAGGGGGTTTTTTCCCTTTTTTCTCCAGCCTTCGTCTTCCGCCTCTCGGTGTGCAGCTCGGTTCTTGCAGGATATCCGCTTTCGCCTCGCCTTCGCCACAGCTTCAGACTCTGATGGAGGCTCCTCCCGCCCCGCCTCAGAGGGACTCATCCGTAGCCCCCTCGCCCGCCCCTGAGGACACCCCCATCAGGCCTTCTCTTTCGCCAGAAGAGGAAGCGAGCCTCACCGCAGAGGTGGAACGCCTCCAGGCTCATTCCACCATCTGCCGTATAGTCGGCACTCGCCCCAACAGAGGGGAGATCCGGGATCTTCTCCAAGTCCGCCTTCTTGCAGATGTGGGCAAGATCCTGGACGTGCAGCTACTGGGCCATGGACATTACCAGATCGAGTTCGAGACCGCCCAGAGCGTGGCCAAGGTCCTTGCCATGAGTCCCCTTGACATCAGGGGTGCTCGGGCTTTCTTCAGACCTTGGCAGCACGGCTTTGACCCAGCAGCGGCTGAGCAGGGAGAGCGCCTCTTTCATGTTACAGTTTGCTTCCCTGGACTCCGCCGGGAGTATCTTCCGCTCCTCTCTAGGCTAGGAGCATTGGTGGGCTCAATACTAGAGACTGGCCCCAAAGCAGCTTCAGTGGTGGCCAGAGCAGCTGGGCTACCTTTGGTCAGAGTTTTGGTGTCTGACATCTCCTCCCTTCCTAAGGTCATTCAGCTACCTAGGATAGGGGGGGGATGGATTGATCAGAGAGTGGAGTTCTCGGGGCTCCCGAACCAGTGCTTCATTTGCAGGCAGGTCGGCCATCTGGCCAAGGCCTGCCCTCGCAGGAGACCCCGACCCTCACCATAGCAGCAGGCCCCTGATGGCCCGCCCACAAATGCGGCTAGGCAGGCTGCCTCCGGGACACCTGCTCAGGCCACAGAGACCTCGGAGTGGCAGCCTGGACAGGGGTGCCGCCGAGGGAGACAGCCGCAGCAGCACGCTCAGAGACCGCTGCAGCAGCAGCCACAGTCTCAGCCTCACTGGGTTCTCGTGAGGAACAGCTTTGCTCCTCTCCACGAGGAGACCCCTGCGGTGACGACTGAGGACCAGGAGATGCCAGCACCCCCTCCTTCCCCACCCCCACCCCCACCCCCACCCCCGTCCCCTCCCACCGCCCCTCTCCCACCTTCGCTTCCTCCCGTCCCCGCTCCGGTTTCGGCAGTGACTCCCTCTCCACCCCCCTCGCCCCCCCCTCCTCCTCCCCCGCCCGCCTCACCTTCCCGGGAGGTCCTGGCAGTCCCCTGGCGTTCACCTGCAGTTCGGAGGGCGCTGAGCACCGACCTCGCTCGAGCACCACAGAGGAGGCCTACCATGCCGATTCGGGCTTCACGGATATCATCTATCCGCAGTCAGCTGAGTTGCCTCGGCATTAGACAGCGCTCGGAGGTTTTTGATTACGCCTTCACACGGCTTTTTGGAGCAGAGGGCCCCCATGAGCCAACACCCATCCGAGTTCATGTAGTGATACCTCCGGCCCGCGGGGAGGAGGCACTTGATTCAGCGGTGGCCTTCTCGTTCCCGCTCTGTGGCCCTTGCGATCGGGAGTGGACTCTAGAGCTCGCTCTTAGCACTTTGAAGACTCAGGCAGTTGAGTTTTCTCATCATGTGAGCGATCTGGAGGTGACAGATGTGATAGGCCGACTATGGGAGTTGGCTCATTTTTTCTTGGATCCCGGGAGTGTGGATGCCTCAGGGATTCGACATTTGGTCGTTCGCATAGTGGCAGACTTGGCACGCGACCCTGGATATGTATGTATACACGAGGTTGCTCTGTCAGAGCGGGAGGCAGTCGCCATGGGCCACAGCCACTGGCGCTTGATCCGTGATTCTTGCAGTACACCGGGTGGGCAGATTCGCAGCCGCTCGGATGGGGACTACTCTCCATCCAAGCCGCCGGCGAAGGCCCGCCGCACGGCTGAGACAGCATCCACCTCAACAGGTCATCCATGAGGATCATCTCATGGAATGTACAGGGCCTTAGCGGAGCACATTTTATACGCTATCGTGGTTGCTTGAGGCAGGAGCTTCAGAGATGCCTGGTTGGTGGTAGCATTGATATTTTGATGATGCAGGAGCACCACTTGGGTGAGAGCAGGAGCACCACTTGGGTGAGAGCAGGATCCGGAGATATGGTTCGGTGATGCCTTGTAGATGGGACACCTTTTGGTCTGCAGGATTTGGTCCTCTGGGTGGACAGGGAGGAGTATGCATGGTCATTGCAGATGTATGGCGGCAGGCCATTGTGGATCGAGGGATCATTGTGCCTGGTAGAGCACAGTACGTCATTCTGAGGATGCATGATGAGCTATTGGGCGTGCTGAACGTCTATGCGCCCAATCATGCTAGTGCCAGAGCAGAGTTCTGGACCCAGGTTACGGATGCATTGCCAGAGGCCGCACATTGGTGTGTCGGGGGAGACTTCAACATGCTTGAGGACCCGGCCGATAGGGTGGGAGGCAGTCATGTTACAGTGCACGGCACGGAGCTTGCAGCTTGGGACCGGTTTTGCATGTCACTGAGGATCACTGATGCATGGCAGCGTGCTCTGACCAGGATGCAGCAGGCCAGTGTGCCCAGGGTCTCATCGAGCTTAGCTCTTTTTTGCACGTTGCAGCTTTGACACGACTGGGAGAGATTCGCGAGCGGGAGCATCGTCATGTGAGTGGGTGGCGTCACAGCTGAGCCAGGCACGCCAGGAGGTTAGAGAGGCAGAGGAGCAGAGACATGAGTTTTACTATCGTCGTCAGGCCTCTCAGTGGACGCAGCTTGGTGATAGAGTGACTGGGGAGTTTTTTGAGATCACTGGACCCCGCCATGCTCGAGCAAGAGTCTGTCAGCTTGGTAGACCGGATGGATCGGTAGCTACTGAGCTCGGGGAGATCAGAGCCATTGCCACCGCATTCTATAGAGACTTGCTTTCAGCGGAGCCAGCCACTGAGGATCGAGATGCATGCAGACAGACTGTGTGGGCCCATGTGCAGAGGAGGGTCACAGATCGTATGCGTACAGTTCTTAGTGCGCCTCTTTCAGAGATTGAGCTTGCCGAGGCCTTGAGGGTCCTGCCGCAACATAGTTGCCCAGGGGAGGACGGACTGACGCCGGCCTTTTTTATGCGCTATTGGGACCTTTTGGGGCCAGGCCTCCGCAGGGCTTTCAGTATGTTTTGGACACTGGGGTGATGCCACAGAGCTTTTCAGAGGGCTTGATCTTTCTTATCCCCAAGGGGGAGGGAGTATTAGATGATATTCGGCATTGGAGGCCTATTACGATCCTCAATACTGTCTACAAAGTATCCTTGACAACATCTTTACTTTCTGGGAGGCGACGGCCCGAGCTAGATTTCTTGGCGAGGACTTGGTCGTGATACTTCTCGATTTTGAGAAGGCATACGATAGAGTTGATTGGGGTTTCTTAGAGGGCACTATGCTTCGCCTGGGCTTTGAGCCAGGATGGATCAGAGGGGTGGCGGCTCTGTATTCCACAGCTCGTAGCCAGGTGTTGATTGGGACGGGGGCCGAGTTTTGAGCTGACCAGATCAGTCCGTCAGGGGTGTCCCCTCGCCCCTTTTCTTTTTCTCTTCTTTGCGGAGGCTATGAGCATGTATTTGACGGCAGAGGAGGTTGGTTTGAGAGGACTCCAGCTCCCAGTCCGGGGGAGGACCTGCTCGATGCTGAGTTTGCAGACGACACGGGCTTATTTTTGCATGGCCAAGAGGCCAATCTTCTTCGGGCAGAGCAGTCGCTCCAGGTTTTTAGTGCAGCTTCAGGAGCATTGATCAATTGGCGCAAGACAGTGGCCTTTTGGATCAGTAGTGCTCCCACTCCGGCATGGAGCCCGGACCCCGGTTTTAGATGGATTCCTCCTGGCACAGCAGTGCGGTATTTGGGATGCCAGATTGGACTAGATTTGTCACGTGAGCAGCAGATTGTCCCGCTTCTTCTGAGCATTCGGAAGAAGCTTTTGTATTGGAGTATAGCTCGACTATCCTTGGCTGGGAGGGTGGTGGTGGCAAATTAGGTGCTGTTAGCGACCATGTGGTACATTACGTCTTGCTGGATCTTCTCGAGCTCTTGCATCAGCCAGGTACAGAGGCTGATCAGGAACTTTCTTTGGTCTGGGCGGGACGGTCAGCCAGCCCGGGCAAAGGTTGCATGGGCAGTTATTACACTTCCGCTGGCTCAGGGAGGTTTGGGCATTATAGATCCAGTCGATCAGAGTAGAGCCTTATTGGGGAAGCTTATTGTTCGGGGGCTGCTTCCAGGCGTTGAGCCTTGGAAAGAGCTTCTCTTGCAGCGGTTGCAGGCTCGGGCTCCCCCAGCAGGGGGCACTTGGGCACCAGAGATTCGCTGGATCTTCATAGAGATGAGGAGGACAGGCCTCAGTAGAGGATGGGAGGACAGATTTGCTTTGAGCATCCTGAGAGCTTGGGAGCTGCTGAGACCGGGACTCTCTCAGCGATCTCCTTCTTGTGTTGAGGAGCGGGCCAGACAGCCGCTCATCTGGAGCTATGCTGGGTTCTCGGCCTCGCCTAGCCTGGGAACCTTTAGCGGCAGGCCCAGCACGTAGCTTTGGAGACTGGCAGGCCTTCTGCAGTCTTCCAGAGGAGATCCAGGTGGAGAGGCTGAGTCACTTCAGAGGGGGGTTGATTATGAGGGATGATATTCAGGAGGCACTCACAGAGGAGTGGTTCACGCCCTTCGAGCCAGCAGTCCCACGGTGGATGGGAGCCTTTACACAGTTTGTGATCCTGATTGCTGTCAGAGCTTGCACTGAGGACGGCAGATGCCTTTACTATGAGATTCAGGATGAGCAGACTTCAGAGAGTGGAGGTGGAGTCGCCTTTGGTTGTAGAGTGCACCTTTCAGAGGATACGGGTAGTGGCCGCCGCTTCTCGGAAGTGGCATATTGACCCCGACCCTGCAGATGTGCTCCCGGATTGGCGCATATGGGCATATGCAGCGCGCCCCTTGGCCCGGCTACAGTGGGACCCGGGGGAATACGAGTGGCATGATCCTTATGCATCCCTTGAGGCCACAGAGATCACCTTTTTCCAGTATACAGTTCGGTTGGGGCAGCATATTTTGACGGCGAGGAGGATGGTCTCTCCAGCTGCAGCGGGGCATTGGCGGCTACAGGGACTCTCACAGGAGTTCCTGGAGGATTTTTGGGCTCGGCTCTGGGCTAGTCGACAGGCCCGCAGGATCTCGACTTTCCAGTAGCTGGTCGCCCACAGGGGCTCAGCAGCTGGCACCTGGCTTGTTTACAGCGGTCTTCCGGCGGCCTGCGTCCGATGCAGCCACCCTATGGAGACACAGAGACATTGCCTTTGGGATTGCCCTCAGGCGCAGCAGATTTGGCTGCGGATGCTGCGTATTCTGGCCCCCCTCTCTTCAGAGGGTATGTTTACGTGGGGTGCCGCTACTTGGTTGACTTCGTCAGGGCCTGCTATGGGCTATGAGATGGAGCAGGACAGTCAGGCCATCAGATTCATTAGGGGCCAGCCTCGCCTGGTTCCGGCACCGGATTTCTCGTCCGCCAGCTGGACGCAGGAGCGGGATTTACGATGGGAGCTCATCAGCAGCCTCACCATCTGGTTCACCTAGAGGGCCCAGTGTTTCACGGCCTTTGAGAGGAGACTGAGCCACCAGTAGAGACTGTACGGGGGATTTGGCAGGAGCTGATCCACACCCTGCGAGGACAGTATGACCGCATCCGGGGCGACTCGGATGAGGCGATCTTGCGGCGCCAGGCCTTTCACACCACCTGGCGCAGCGGCCCCTGCTACACCTTACACACGGGATCCCCCCGTTGGCATTACAGCACCTGTTTGGCTTCCCCCCCCCCCCCCCCCCCCCCCATTGTATGATTTAGCCTCTCAGTCCTTTGTACTGATGCTTGTATTTTGCAGCACATGGGGAGAGTCTCCCGGGCTGCCTTGCTGTATTCACTGCTCTGTTTCTCTTATGAGCAGGAGAGATCTTTTGTAGCCCTACGGGCGTTTTTATATAACTAATGAAAGGATCTTTTCTCGGGAAAAAAAAAAAAGCTTTATCGAAAGCACAATACATGTGCCTCAATGAAGGTTGCTAAAACATCGGTGGTTTTACTGGAGTGCAAATCTGTGGACTTCTTGTTTTCCCCTCCCTTGAAAAAGAGACTCCTATTAAGTATGAAAAAATATACAAAAGGGATATTTCAACCCAAACAAGGGGGGAATCTAAACCAATCAGGTGCCTTGTGCTGCCAACAAGGTCCCATATGACTGGCAGTGAAAAAGATGCCATTATCCCACTCTCTTATATACTGGCCGCTCTTTCACTCTGTAGACCTCGAAGATCCCTGAATTCTGGCTCAAGTGGCCATGAGGGTGTGGATGGTATCACCCCAAATCCTGCAAAAGCACTGTATATTATAAACCTACATTTCTGCAGTCCCTAGGCTAGACAAGGGAGAGGTGTCCACCCAGATTCTATCCTTAAACCACATTCCATCATAAAAGGCAGTATTGACTGTAACAGTACGCTGTTTAACAAAATCAGCCTACAAGCATTCTTTGTCAAACCTTGAAGAACCAAGCAACGGCCATCCCACATGTCAGCAGTGACAAGGCTTCACTAGATTTTTTGGGGAATTCTCTATATATGGTAGTCCCCTTTGTTGAACCCTCCAATTTGCTCTACTGGACCTCAGGGCAGGCAGGAGTTTGAATAACAAAGGCTACTTGATTCCACTGTCAGTGCTAGATCAAATTTTGCCCATTTTTGGGCAAGTTATCACTGTTTTTGCCTGTTTTTGAGGAAAGTTGAGGAGGGTTGACCAATCCATTTAGATTTGACGAGTGTTGACCAAGTATTGTCTGCTCAGATTTGATGAGTGTTGACCAAGTATTCACTATAGTTTACCTACTTTTGAGTGAGGCTTTGAGTTGAAGACATGCTTTTTGAGAAGGAAGTGGGAGATCCTCTCCAAGAATCAGACCGAGTTTGCTGTTATTGGTTCATTTGACTTGTGACTCGGAATTCTGTTGATGCAAGTTGATAAATAAAAGAACACATAAAAAGGAGGAGGGGGTTGGTATTATCTTATGCATTATACACATTATATACACATGCATGTGTATAAACGGATGCATAACATGTTCAATTAAATTGCTGTGTTATCTGCCTTCATTGTTTAAGTAAACTATTTGAGTTTAAGCGGGGTTATGACCTGTTACATGTTTCATGTTACAGGTTGGTTTGGAGCGGTCATCCATGCAATCTGTGTTTCATGTACAGCATTACTGCGTGTATGATGGGGAAGTTATTTGGGATGCAGAATTTGAGGATATGATTCTAATTAGCAAGAAAAATAGGCGTGTCGTTGATCATTCCCTACTAAGTAAGTGGAGGACTGTAATTCCCAATTAAATGCTGGTAAAGTCTGTATACCTTATCAACTCAGTGTATAAAGCTGACATGCAATTTTGTTTGCGTATATGCCATATTATTTGCAAGAATTGAGTACATGCCTTAAAGTTTAAGTGTAGGTCATCTCATTCTTATGTACTTTTCAAGGAGTAAACTTGAATAAAATGATGTCCAAGTGAGAAGCATTGTTTTGTGTGTGATCTTTGTTTTTGAGAGCCTAATCAACATCACATTTTCACTATGCCTTTTGAAGTCCTGAACTTCCATTGTCGGCCAAGAAGTTGTGGGAGTTATATTTCCTACTTTGAACGCACTTGAATGTTGAACCAAATATATGAATGGTCTTTTAAATGCAAGATTTTCTATTCCAGTTCTTCTTCTTTGGAGTTGTTCTGCAGTGTGGAAGCACCACTCGGCACAAAGACCACACACGGGGCTTTTAAGGGAGGGGTTCAGAATAGGTTTGCCTTGTTCTCCTTAAAGAGGTTACAATGTGAGTGAAACAACCAAGGTTAAGGCTTCACTTCTATTGCAAAATGGTTTTATCACTGTTGGTTGTCTACCATTAATCACATGGTTTCTTAACATGGATAAGGCATGAAGCTTAAGGTGTAGGCTCGAATCCATATGTGAGAATGTTACTGGGGGATTTTTGCACATTGGAAGAGAACCCAAAGGAAGCTAGTCACCAGTACACTACATAGAGCATGGGATATGGCTTGAAGGCGGAGGTACCAAGTTAATTGGGGAATAGTATGCTCCAAAGAACATACTAGATGACTATATGCATGGGATGGATTTAGACATTGATGGAGAAATCAAGGAGTTACCTTGCTCCATTTTGTGAGGGCTGTTCAGTGATCTTACCAAGGGAACCCAATGATCAGCTCTTCGCTTGCTTAAGAGCCTTAATCTTCCTCTACCTTGTCATTAGAATTGTGTCCTTATGCTCGTCTCCCTTCTTGATACAACACACTTTAGGTTCTTCAGCTCTTTACTTGGTCTACTAGCTTGAAGGACTATGCTTCATTGGATGGCTAGAACAGCTTCATGTGAGTTCTAACTTGCATGACCGTTTGTTGGGCTGTTGGAAGGCACCTTTAAACAAATACAAATTAAAAAGCACAGAAGGGAGTGCATCAAGTGAAAGAAGCAAACACTCATGTTAAATGATGAAAATAGAGCTAAGAACTTTTGTAAACTCAAAGATCCTAGAAAAAAAGTGGCCCAAGGCTTGTATAGCCTTATTGAGAAGGACGAATCCCCCCCCCCCCTCCCCCCCGGATCCTCCTATAGTTAACTGTTTTTCATCGCTTGTAGGTGCCCTCCTAGGTGCTCTTTACACCTGTAGGCAGTGCTATTGAGGAAGCACCTTGTGGGGTTTTTAACCCAGGGCCTCTTGGTCCTAGGCAGCTAACTCATGTATTTTTGTTGATATTCTTAGTGGAGAATCTCAAAAATAGACTCTGGATTTTCTTACATCCTCTTACCATGATCCAATTAACTAGGCTTGCAACTTGCAATAGCATTGAATGCTCGGTTTTTAGCTTCATCTTTCTTCCATCAGAATGAAGTTTTGGCAAAGTTTGTGTAGCAAACCTTAACGAGGTTGTTCTTGTCAGAGTTAAGGTTTGGTTTGGCTAAGTTTTCCAATAGATTCGTTGACCAGGCCATCCCAGCCAGGGGACTTGTATTTGTTGAGGTGGAACAATGCATTATCAAGTTCCGTGTCAGTAAAAGGTCTCTCCAAGGTAAGAGCTTCATCCATTTCCACTATTCCAGAAACATATTGGAGAAATTCAGTCCTAGCCTCGGTCATTTGATTTGATGGGGAACTAGGAGCGGAGAATAATTTCTGGAAATAATTTTGGCATTCATCTTGGAGATCAGAGAAAGAGTGCGTCCAAGAGCCATCTAGCTTCCTTACCCTTAGATTCATCTTGGAGATCAGAGAAAGAGTGCGTCCAAGAGCCATCTAGCTTCCTTACCCTTAGGCATGAGTTTTTCTTTCGAGTAGCATGCAAGCCCTGAAAAAAGGCTTTTGATGAGCAGTCCTTATTCATGAGAGGCTTCATTCTTGCCCTAATCTGCCATTTGTGCAATTTCCTATGATCATTAACAGTCAATTTAAACTGAGCATGTGAAAGGGAATCCTTTTCTGAATCAGAGAGAGGCCTTAACTGAGAAAATTCAGTCAATTGTTGTGCTGTCCTTTTTGCCCATTTAACCTCATTCCTCCATTCAGTCATATGCCAGTTGCCATACTCCCTAATGACATTTTGCATACGAGAGACAAAGCTGTCCCAAGCATAATTCATGTCCTCTTGGGCATGCAAAAGCAAGGGATGAATTGCAAATCTGATCATTTGCTGGAAATAGTGATATCGGAAATAAGCCTGATTAACATGCAATAATCTACTGGAGAGGGGTGGCAAATCATCCAGAGGCATGCTAAGCTGCAAATTCATCCACAATGGGGCATGATCTGAGGAGCCCAATGAGAAATCTATAAAGAGATGAGGGCTAAAATCTGCAAATTGTTGAGGGTAAAACAAATACCATCTGTCAAGCCTTGCCCATTATGTTCACTTATCCTTTTGTACTTAGATATAAGTCTTGTTCTCCAACACTCCCCCTCAAGCGTTATCCTAGTATACACTTCATTTGGATAAATCTATGCCTATGACATGGTTTCACTAGTCTATGACATAGTTTCACTAGAAGTTGTACGTGGTTCTATCCTTAGAGTACAATGGTAGTCAAGCCACATTCTGTGTAGTAGACCTTTAAAAGGCCCATGAGTTTTCATAGTTAGCAAAGTTCTTTATAGGCTTCTTCTTCTTCTTGTGTGACATTGGCCTCTGCCTTCTTGTGAAAACAATTGTTCTCATTGTGGTTGGTTTTTCTACAATGTTTGAAAGGTTTTGCATGATTATTCTTTTCATAGATGAAACACTTTTTACCTTTGAAGTTCTTTTTTGTGAAGGAGTTCTCCCCCTCCACTTTGTTCTTTATCTTTCTTTCTTCTTCCTTGAAGGAGGCTATAACCCCTTCCAAGGTAAGATTTGTGAAGAAGGGGAACTCCTCTGAGAAGGAGTTCTCCCCCTCCACTTTGTTCTTTATCTTCCTTTCTTCTTCCTTGAAGGAGGCTATGACCCTTTCCAAGGTAAGATTTGGCAGGTTCTTCAGTGTGTTGAGGTTCCCATAAAGTTCTTTTGCCATGGACTTTATGAGTACTGTAAGAGCCACATTGT
>NC_141049.1:48245532-48490532 GCF_041138505.1 Cibotium barometz
CAAATAGATTGCATTTACGTATTTCAAAATGGGAGAAGTTAAAAAATGGAATAACTTGATGTAGACATCATGTTTTTGAATTTCTTTTTACCCACGGCTACCTCTATTCTCTAAGAGTGTAACTGTTAATTTTTGTCATTTTTCATTAAGTATACAAGGGTTTATGATTTTTTTCTTCATTTAGAGACTTCTCTAGATTTTTTAGGATAAGAAAAGTAAGGTTTTCTGTTTAGGGCGTTTTTAGTTTGCTTTGATGAGATATTGCTTTAGGTTTTTCACTTTCCCTCCTTTGTACATAGAAAATTCAAATCTGTGTTTGTTTTCTTTAGTAGCTATGCTCAAAAGCTTTCTTTCTGTCCTAAACCACATTAATGAGTTTAGATATTCTCAATCATGGGGTTTCTTCTCTTCTATAACAGAGAAATTGAAGGGTATGTTGATTATTTGGTGCCATTTAGTTGGAACCACATATTCATCTTCCCCTTCAATCATCTTTCTGTTCATTAATCTCTGCAAAAGAATCAAAGAACAAGAGAGCAATGGTCTTGTTATCTGTTATGTTGTTTTGTTATGGTTTGATTTTGTCTGAGTTATTACGTTTTCTTTTCTATTTTGACCATCTTATTGTTCTAAATGTGATTTAGTCATGTGTGAAATAAAAGATAATAGTTGGGTTTAATGATGTTATTTCTATGCTATTTGGATTGTTCATTTTACTGATTTTCTGAGTGCCACAAGTGCGTGAAATATAATTGTTGATTAATAGTATTGATTTAGTTTTGGAAACAAGAGAGTAAAAAAATCAAAGAACAAGAGAGCAATGGAGGTATGTCCATCTTGTTATCTGTTATGTTGTTTTGTTATGGTGTAATATTGTCTGAGTTATTTTGTTTTCTTTTCTATTTTGACCATCTTATTATTCTAAATGTGATTTAGTCATGTGTAAAATAGAAGATAATAGTTGAGCTTAAGGATGCTATTTCTGTGTTATTTAGATTATTTATTAGTGATTTTCTTAGTGAAACAAGTGTGTGAAATATAATTGTTGATTAATAGTTATGATTTAGTTTTAGGATATATTGAAGTCTATATGTTATGTTTAATAATGTTTTTCTCATTTATGATGTTGTTTCTGTGTTATTTAGGTGAAACAAGTGTGTTATTTTGATTACAAGTTATGATTTGGTTCTATATTATATTGAAGTTATATTTGGTTAAAGTTGTGTTCAATAATGTTATTTTTGGTTAAATTTTTGAGTTGTAAAAATGTATAAAAGCTACTTTTTTGTTAATAGTTGTATTTTATACAGAGCTAATTTTTGGTTAATAACTATGTTTTGTCCAAATGCTAATTTTAGGATGTAGGCCGAAACAAGAAGAGAGAAATTCACTTCCAATTGGAGGCCGAGTATGCACCGCTAGACAAGAGAATGGCAAGAAGTAAAAGCAACCAGAGATAATGTAACAAGACAAAAATGCAGGGAAAAAACATTTCGATCTTTGGGTTGAGGAGTATTTATCCACCTGATCCAATTACGCAAAGACCTTCATAATTTAGTGGGCTTACATCTTTCATTAAGTATGTGTGTGAAGGTAATGCAGGGTTATTGGGATACACTAGAAGGCTAGCAATGCAAGCTCATAGTGTTTACACATCTGTTCAGCGCACCATGATGGGCATGGATGCAAGGATTAAGGAGCTCACAAAATCACTAAGTGAAAAGAGGAGAGAGTATTAGAGTCTGCAAGATGTGATGCATGTTATGGAAAATGCGGTGCATGTTGTCGAGGTAGACAATGCAAAACTACATTGCAAAATGCAGGGTTTGGAGAACGATAACAAAAAGATGGCAGAAATGCTTGCAAAGACTATTGTTTGTTGGACCCTCAAGGAAAACCAAACAAGCACGTGAGCGTGTGAGGTTGCTCAAACCACTTCATGAGTTGACCAGAGGGAGTGGGCAATATAATCGGTGGGTCTATGCACAATGTGCAAACATGAAGAATATATTTTCCAACCCAAGTGAAGAGGTTGATGATACAATTGCAAAGGTCTTAGCAAAGGTATGGTTAAGTATGCATTGGAAAACCCCAGATTCAAAACCATTGGTGATGATGTTGCAAGAGTACACTTGAAGGAGGTAAGCAATACCTTCACAGCTACATATTCTCAAGGCATATGTGACAAGGTAGGGATTAGCTCCGAATCCTATGCTATGATTTACAAGCAATTGGATGCATGGTTTAAGGTTGTTCTTAACAAGAGACGGGTGGTGCCCATCCCTAAACCGTTCCATGTAAAAGCAGGCACGAAAAGATCTTAATGCAAAAGTCTTAGACACAATTGGTGAGCCAATGGATTTGGAACATACACAGATGCTTAAGTATGGATCAAAGGAAGTGCCCTTCAAATTGCATGTAGACAATAGCTTTGTATTGAATGTATGCAAGCTACAAGCAGCAATGGTAAAGTTCTACAACATGTCCGTCGAAGAGTGTAGAGGTAAGCTTCAATTTGTTTTGAAGCTTGATGAGAGTGAAGTCGTTAAGGGCCAAAAGCTTGAACGTGTTATCTTGACACTAATGAATAGGGCGTTGGATCCCAGCATCAATTCAAAACATCCAAAATATTTTAGTGTGCAATCAGAGAATGAAATATGGTGGCTTGCTGCATTTGAGGTACCAAAGGAGGACCATGAAGTACTTAAGATTTTTTTAAACTTAACAGAGATACCAGATATTGTACGATGGCAAAACACTGGTGAAGCTTTGCATGTTGATGGATTTGGTGAATACAAGGTAGAATGGCATCTTACTGGGCGATTTGAAAAGATTGAAATGTATGTTTGGTGTTTTAAATTCAGCATCAGCACACTGAGTTTCCGAGCTTATATTGCATGAAATCCAGAAAGAAAGGCAAGGATGGGAATAAATAATGGATTGCAAGGATAGGACAATGTGGTGCTCTAGCACGTGACTAGTGTGTTCAAAGGAATGGAATGTTGGTGCTATTAGATCCTAAGTGGGATCCTATTTTAGAAATACCCTTAACAAGGGTCCACTTTTGCACCTTACATTGCATAGTAAGGATAATAGAGAAGTTGGTGTTTCAGTACGTGTGTTTTGCTTACAAGATGCAGCTTGCTTTAGATGCTAATGCAACATGCAAGAAGGTAGAACAAGTCTTATCTGATGTTGGATTGCACCGGGGCCAAGTAGAAATAAAAAAAGGACGAGAACAAGTTAGGAAAGAGTGGAAATTTTCCATGCAAAGCATGTTTTGGGGGAGTGAAGGCTAGGAAATTCTTATCTCCACCACGAGATGAAGATGGTAAGTTGCTTGTAAAACAACCAAAAGAAGTACGAAGCATGGAAAAAACTACACATGGCTATCCTGATCGGAGCAATGGGGGACGCACGCAGATAACAAAGGCAAATGTATGGATTGCACTTGATAAATTGGCACCACTTTTATAAAAGATGACATTCAACACTGATGATGCCAATGCATTTAAAGAGGTGGTTGTAAACTTTCATAACTCAATGAGACAGAGACACGGACTTTAAATTGCATTACAAACTATATGGTCAGAGTGGTCTCCATTTTATTTTTACAATTAAATTGTGAATGTAACATTTTGAGTTGAATTTTGGATCCTGCGTTTTTTAATGCAGCACATACTTGAGGCTCATGTTCCATACTTTACTGAACAAGGAAGTTTGGTGATATGGTCCACACAAGGCATGGAGCGATCTCATTGGCAAGCTCGATGTGGATTCCAAAAAGAAACGGCACATGGAGGTGGAATCAATGATTCCAATCCTATGAGGTAGTTACTCCAATGGTGGTATAGGAGAATAGAGATAAGATGTGAGGAAAATTTAATAAAGTCCAAATCCAATGATACAGAAGCTGTTTGCAGGGCAATATATGAAGTGAGGAAAGCAAGATATGAAAATAGCATGGCCAAAGAACATCATGCAGAATGGTTGATAACCCAAGAGAGAGTCGGTATCAAATGGAAATATCGATAGAATTGTAATTATGAAATAACATTTTTTGTTTATGAGAGTATTGGAGCAATCCAATGTTTTAAAGAAATAGGTGTTTGCTAAAGTCAAGATGGATAACTTTTTCAAAATAAGTGTTTACTAAAGTCAACATGGATAACTTTTTGATAGTGTTGATATTTTTTAAAAGTAAGTGTCAATAACTTATAGTAAGTTCCATTCCTCCATTTCTCTCCATTCCTTCTAGCTTGTGAGTATAGTGCATACTAAGCAAAGAGCAAACAAGATGCCTTCCAAGACACCGGTTTATTCATCCGGATCTAGTGAACGTACTGACACCGGTTTATTCATCCGGATCTAGTGAACGTACTGACACCGACAATGATGAGGTCAAGCTCCTCCCGCTAGGAAAGTTGCTCTTGCTGCTCCAGCTGGAAATGCTCATCCACCTACGCACTACTGCTCTTTGTGAAATTAGGAGGTTCTAGAATACCCAAGGTGCCTTTCTCGAGGTTGGTATGAGAAATACTGCAAGATCTACAAAGGAGAAATCACTACAAGTACTCTCAAGAGATCAAGCATGTAATGTGGAGAAATGGTCAGCCCAACCGTTGCTTGCTCTCTGTTTGACGAAGCTCGTCATGGCTTGACAAGTAGCCCGCCTTAGGCTACTCTTGAGAGAATAGAACCCATCGAGCCAATCTGCCTGTTAAATTTTGTTGCCGCACCAAGTAAAGAAGAGCAGAATGATCCACATGAAAGAAAAATCGTCGGCCCAGAAGATAGTGCCGAAACTTCTGCACATAGTACACCATTCCAAGCCTTCCCACTCTCTGTAAACGGAATAATTCTTTTCAGCAAAAGACAATCAGCGAACTGGCATAATAAATTGGGCGAAACCATCTCGCAATCTGCTCCTACATCAAAACACTACCAATTGCCACATCCGAAGCATCCACAAATACATGAAAATCCACCCCCCAATCAGGAGGAATCATTACTGATGCTTGAGAAAGTCGAATCTTAAGCCAACGGCGGTAAGCCAAATCATAGTCTTCAGACCGTCGAGAATCCTTACGGCGGTCAGAATGAGCGGCTGAATTTAAAGGAATTGCCAAATGCGCCAAAAACCGCAAATGACGACCATGCCACCGAATTTGGCCCAAAAATCGCATACAGCCTTTAGGATCCACAGGTGCAGGTGCTTGCATAATAGCCGCCACTTTGTCTCGATCTACCGCAATACCATCTTGGGAAACGATGTGACCCAACAGTTTGCCACTTCGCACTGTAAAAACACACTTGAGCGAATTAAGACTGGAGGACACCTCCCGACAGTGCTGAAAACAGAGTCACTTTGTCTCGATCTACCGCAATACCATCCTAGGAAATGATGTGACCCAACAGTTTGCCACTTCGCATTGTAAAAACACACTTGAGCGGATTAAGACTGAAGGATACCTCTCGACAGCGCTGAAAACAGAGCCGCAAGTGCCCCAAATGCAATGGGCAAGTGCCAAAGACACTCAAATCATCCAAGGCGTGAGAAAGGGCCCAAAGATTTCATACATGTCGCGTTGGAAGGCGGAAGGTGCATTATTGCGCAATTCGAACCACATGACTGTGCACACAAACACCCCCCATGCGGTGATGAATGCGGTTTTGGCTTGATCCTCTTGTGCCATCCGAACTTGATTGTAGCCACCACTGAAGCCATCAAGAAACGAGTACATTTCATGCCCTCCTGGGACATCATCTAGAATGGAATCCATGTAGGGCAAAGGAAAAGGGTCCGGGATTGTGGCCGCATTAAGCTTTCTGTAATCCACACAGATGCGTAATTTTTTGTTTTTCTTTGGGACAATGACTATAGGAGAAATCCAGTCCGGATTTTTGATAGGTGCTATGAATCCCACCCTCAGCAAAACAAGTGGTCCATCTCTTCCTTGGCCTGCTTGGCTACATGCAGGTTTATGCGATAATGCTACTGCCTAGAGGGTATTGCATCTGGCTTCAAGTACATGCGGTGTTGGTAAAACTTTGGGTCCATACCTTTCATGTCAGCATAATCCCAGGCAAACACATCCCGGAATTCCCGCAAAAGTTCCACGAGATCAGTTTTGAATGCAGGTTCTAGCAAGGTACTAATTTTCACCGGCTTAGTCTCTCCTTGTTGTCTCCTAAGAAAATGGTCTCCAAGGCATCTTCTTTGACATGGGAATGCGGCTCATTTTTGTACCTCAAAAGCGCGCTCCTTTTCCAGAATGTCTTTCATGTTATCTGCAGGTGCATACTCATCAATACTCAGCAAATTTTTCCCAAAGAGTTTCCCCTTGTCCAAGGTGACTGAACACACCGCAAGTACAAGCCCGCCAGCAATACATGCCACATCCACTGTGAGCAGAATGGAATCAAATCCTCATTTTTCCACAAGAATTTTTCCTCTACATCTTCATCCAAGCCATCTGCCATATTCAGTGTTTTTGCAATGACAAGCTAAACTGAATTGCTCACAGCGTTCCCTCAAAGCGAATTTAACCTTCTTGTGACCCCTGCGGCGGATGGTCATCAGATTATGGTCCCAATTATGCCGGACCTTTGCCTGGCGCAACCAAGGATGACCCAGCAACAAATTGTACTCCTCAGCAGAATCTTCCATGCTCAGCACTACAAAGGACATGACGAAGGATATGCCAGCCACCTCAATCACTGCCCTTCAAGACGCCCAAGGGTCGAACTCTCCTTTGATCAGCCATGCGTACTAGAAATGGTGCAGGATCCCATGCTTGCCAACACATGCGCTTACACATGGACTCCGTTGCAATATTGACACCAGCTCCACCATCGATCAACACTTGATCAATCGTGAGGCCTCAAAAGCCTTCAAAAATTTCAGGAATTCTTATATCAGCCCACGGGAATCAGCCCACGGGAACTGCTACCACGGGCTCCAGATGTGCTGCTTGCACGGATAACGCGGTAGTCGGTGTGATCGCCTTATCCATCTTCTCCAACGGAAGCAGTGCCTTATGAATATTTGGAACCAATTTAAGAAGCTGACCCAATTTGATTTGTAGAGGAGTGTCGAGCAATCCATCCCATCATTCACTCTCATCCGAACTAGGCTGTTTTGGGACGGTTGTTCCGGAAGATCCTTCTAGGCTTGTGGCAGAGGCTGTCCCAACAGATGTATGTCATCCATGAGGGTCACAGCATCCTGAAACTGCACTTTACTTGGGCCGGGCGCTGGAACGTGTTTCGGGGTTTGCTTGTCCACCCAGGAAGTAACTTGCTGGCGAACAGCTTCCTATGCTAGCCAGTCCAAAAGTGGTTGCACTGTGCGCCTACTGGGGGGGCTTCAATTTGTGACCAGAACGCGTGACCACGCGAACCTCCGGATCCACAGTCCCCTCCATCTCGACTCAATCTGAACCATAGCCATCGTTTTCCTACAACTTTTGCCTGTTTCTCAGCTTTCGTCCGATCATACTCATGTGCTTTTGGGAAATCTTGGCGCCAATGTCCTTCCTCTATGCAAAAAAGATAAATTTTTGGTCGACCCGGCCTCCACGACCACGACCGCCACCCCTACTGCCACTATTGTTGCTATAGGGTTGCTCAGAAAGTGCTCCCAACCTGCACCCATGCGGCTGAGAGTTCTGGCGTTTCCTTGTCTTTCCCAATGTTAGTGACCTGGTTGCTGGGGCGAGCCTTGTGCCCCCTCCCATTGTAGTAACACTCCGACGTGTTATGGGAATCGCTGATATAGATAGCACACCACTTGTCGTTCATCGCACATTCCATTGCTGGATGGCCAGGATTACAGCAACGAGAACACCAGACTTCCTTCGTGGACTTAGCAGCCAAAGACTCCCCTGCAGGAACCATGCTGACCTTCCCACTTTTGTGAGATTTCCTAGTCTCTCACACTGGTGCCTCATTAGAATCTGTACTAGTACTGTCCTCCGATTCACTGTCCGAGCTCCATGTGTCCGAATCCTCCTCTGAACTATGTCAATGGCGTCCTCGTGACCTGCTGTGCTGCTAGATTTCTTCTTGGATTGCTTCATGGTGGTGGAATCGTTATCCTCCAGTGACCCCTCCTGCGAGAATAGACTGAGCAATGACATCCGCCAGCGGCGGCGTATTCACTTTGTCCAGAGTGGCTAGGGCCGTGTGCAAGTCCTTTGCTAATCCTTTCAAGAAATAGTCATTCAAGACCTCCTAGGCTGGCCGCTGCGCCAGCGGAACCCTCTGCAACAATACTCAAAGTTTCGCAGCATAATCCTCCGCTGTGCGCTTGCCTTGCTTGAGGACCCGTAGCCGCTCCAGAGTTTGGGCTACTGTCTTCTCCACACGAAACCTGTGCAGAAACGACAGACGTACCGCATCATAATCTTGAAAATGCCCGACGGGGTACTCTGCCAGCCATCTGGATGCTTTGCCGCTGCTGAGGGTAGACTCGAAAACTGATTTCTTATGCAGAGGATCAAGGGGTGGAGGCACATTCAGGCCATAAGAGTTGTCAAACTGCCGCACATGTGCATCTGGATCTTCTCCTTGTTTCCCCCAAAACTTAGAATACTTGATGTTGTTGGTGTGTAACCACCGGTGGTGAAGGAAACAGCCGAAGCACAGCCGTCCGAGGAGAGGTTTGGGGTGTCAAAAGGTGCCCACCCGCGCCTTTGGAGTGCGGATAGGAGGACAGGAATGGCTCCATCTCCGCAACCCGGCCCGGCCGGGGAAAGAGGCGGGCTACTTGTCGAGCCATGATGAGCTTTGTCAAATAGGCGGTGGCTCCGCCGCCGAGTTGCTGCTACTGGGACCACCAACTCAGGAGGCCCCTGAGAACGCATGCGCATTCGCGTATATCGTGGTCGCCAAGTGTAATCGCATTTTACTTCTTGCATAGACAGTATTGCATAGACAGTATAAGCGATTACGGGACTGGTTACCTTCTTACTACACAGCATACTTATCTTACAAAAAATGATAAAAAGATTAAGATAACAGCATGACAGATTTAAGAAAAAGTATGGAAAATTTGCACAGAACACGACAGCAGATTTTTGATTGATTGATTCGTGCATACAGTTACATCCATATATAGGAATAGTATCCGGTGATCCGAATAGATACATCTACCTATGACATCCCCTGGAATCCCTAACCGACTATTGTGCATTACGATTTACCCAATGCGGTTGCAATGTGCGGTTAATGCTGCAACACTATTTTATACGATAATATTTTTTTTCCCTAGAAAAAAATGATGCATGGTGTGCAGATCAAAATGGGTTGAAATTTATTATGTGCATAGATCATATAGTTTACATGTCTTAGATAAATATCAGCCCTATCAAAGGCCTGTAGGGTCCTTGTCTGAAGGCTCGTGTAGAGGCCTTCTTTTTTTAATAGCAGGTCTATACATGCGAGCCTTCGAACAAGGGCCCTACAGACCTCTGATGGGGTTGATATTTTATCTAGGAGGTGTTCCATGATACTTATATGTACACATAAAATTAGAGCTCGTTCTGATAAGGAAAACTATTTTTAAAAATTAAAAAGTATCAAATTTATATATTGAGCTAATTTAGAAAATATATAAATTTTCATCTATAAGTATTGAAGTAACCCTCATTTCACCTCTCATCTTTCATTTCTCTCTCTTACCTCCAAGAGCATGGTCGCACCAAGCAAACTGCTAGGAGAGTCTGGCCCCCCAAGGTGGGACGTGGAGTACCCCCCGTCCAAGGCTCTCCAGACTCTGAAGCCGCCTTGATGGCTCCAATCAAAACATGGAACCCTTCAAGCTATGTCCTGATGATGGTGGGATCCTGTACCCTCGCAACAATGCCACGGGCCACCACAGAATGTAAAGGCCCTGACCTTTGAGTCGAGAACAAGTAAAGTAACTTTGAGCGTCGAAGTAGAAAACTTTTTCCAAACTTGATTTAGTCGGAATAAGTTTGAATGCAGTACCCTTTGTAAGTGCTTTAATCTTCAAAAAGTTCTCCGCATACCCCGGAGAGCAAGTCTTGTGGAAGACTATCACATCATTGGCAAGTTTGCCAATGTACTCCTTGAGTGTAGAGTCCTGAACCCTTCCTTGGCCCCTAGATCTTCCACTTTGCCTCGATGCAAATTTATCAAGATACACAATTTTCTGCAAACCAATAAAATTGATGTCAGCATTGATCATGCAATGCATGGGAGAGGATGATTTTTTTAAAAGAATGGCCCCAAATGTGATATTTAGGGCCTCTAGGGCATGTAGACCCCACATGTATGATCCCATGGCCATCATAGGCTAGGAAGTGCATTGTCCGAAGGCTCGCGTGGGAAGCCGTGATTTTGCAAATTCAAGGCTTCCCATGCGAGCCTTCGGACAGTGCACTTCCCAACCTCTGATGGTGGGTATAGGATCATACATGTGGGGTCTACATACCCTAAAGGCCCTAAATATGAAATCTAGGGAGCAACTGGTAAAAGAAGATACCTTTTCTACTTCGTCAAGCTCTTTCTACAAGGGTGCCTCCAGATCAGCTCTTGGAATGGGTTTGCCATCGTTCGGCTAGACCACAGGTGTCGCATGTTCTGGTCGAGGTCCGAAGAGTTCATTCTGCAAGTGCTCGAACTCTTCATCTGAGATCTCTTATTGACGAGCTGCATCCTCAATCTGCTTTTGGATGGCAATGATAGCAGAGATATCATCTACACTACTTTCATCATATCGCCCTATCTCATTAACCTGTGGTAGGGCTTCTTGGTAATCAAAGTCTAAGAAATCATCACTTGCATCTCGCACAAATATACTGTATAGTTCCTCCTCCCTCAAGTCCAAGAGCTCCAACACATCATGCATGAGGAGGTACTCCACCCCTTCGATGGTGATGGCACTTAATAAGCTAGTGGTGGGTCGTGACTTTGGGTTTCATCAGGCTGGATGGATGCAAGTGCCAAGCGAGAGCTCTCTGCAACCTTAATGACAGGGTCTAGAGTGGTCTCCTCTAGCTCTGTGTCTATGTATTCCACTAGAGGGAGATCCTAGATGTCATCATCCTCTAGCTCTTGATGAACATCAGAAATTTTCATGAAGAAAGAACCGAATTGCAGAAGATATGGCGAAATTGACTTCCACCAAAAAAGGGGAAAAATCAGCAAGGTACCTGAGGAATTGGTTGTGCCATTTGATTTGGCCAAGGAATTTGTTGAGCTCCTTCAAGTTCTGCGGTGGATTCAGCTTGCTTATCATGTTCACCTTGGCCAGATCGATAGCAATCCTATCTTTGGACACTATGTGTCCAAGGAGTGTTTTGCCCCTCAACGCGAATGCACACACTGTGTCCAAGGAATGTTATGTCCCTCATTGGCGAATGCGCACCTCATTGGATTCAGCTTTAGCTTCATTTTCCTGCACCTTTCTAGGCATAGGTGTAGCTAGTGAGTGCAGATGTTCCGAACACCTCCGGAATACACTGAAGTCGTCTACAAACACACATATGAATTCAGTTAAGAAATCATAGAAAATTTCTTGTACCGTGTGTTGAATGCTATGGGTGCATTTCGGAGTCCGAAGGTCAGGACGTTTGACACGAATGCTCCCCACTCCATGTCTTCTCAATGTCTTCAAGTGCCATTTTGACCTGGTTGTATCCATTGAATCCATCCAAGAAAGAATACATTTCATGGCCTGCTATACCATCCAGCATAGAGTCTATGTGTGAATGACAAAGGAAATGGGTCCGGTATGGTTGTTGCTGCATTTAGATTCTTGTAATCCACATAGACTCTGAGCTTGCCATTATTTTTTGGCATGATCAGAATGGGGCTTAGCTAGGTTGCTTTTTCTATTAGTTGGATGAATCCTACCTGCCATTAGCTTATCGATTTTTTGCTTGACTTTCTTGGCGTAGTTGGGGTTCATCTTGTACTGTTGTTGCCTGATCGGAACTGCATTCTCCTTCAGGTTTATTTTGTGTTGATAAAAGCTTGGGTCGATGCCGAGCATATCTCTATAGCTCCAAGAAAAGACATGTTTATACTATATCAACAGTTCTTGGAGTTTGTTCTGCATTGCTTCTTCCAGTTTTGTGTTGATTTTTACTGTTTGTGGTTGCTCCTTTGTCCCCAGATTGGTCTCCATGAGCTCCTCTTCTTGTACTTGGATGGATTGCTGCTGCTCCCTGTCCTTGCAGATTATTGCTTCCATTAATTCCTTTAACTCCTTGGATGATGGGTATTCTTTTGTATTCCCTGAGGTTTCAACTTCTTTCGTTTGCTTGTCTAACACTTCTTTTGTCTTGGTTGATGGGTCTTCTTTTGTATTCCTCCCTGAGGCTTCAACTTTTGCCATTTGCTCTTCTAACATTGCTTCTTTGTCTTGTAGCTTCTTTTTCTAAATATTCAGCTTCTCTTGTGTGCTCCTCTGACACTGCTTCTGTGTCAGTTGTAGTTTCTTCCAATGGGGATGTTCAGTACTTTGAACCCTCTAAAACTTATTTATCTTGACTTCTATGAGTTTTTTCCTTCTCAACACCCCCTCTCAAAATTCTCCATCTTAGCACTTTCTCAAACTCATATCACAATGTTTTACATTTTCACATCCACCTCATGGGCTTGGAACTTTGTAGTAGGTAAATTCAAAATGAAATCTTATGTTTTGAGCAAGGGAGTTCAATAACCTCAATAGTTGTAAGCTTTTTTGACCTAAATTATGAGGACTTGTGTGCTCAAATCAAAATTTATTTCTCATGTAAATGGAAGCAAAAAAATGTATCATGGCTCCACTTTCATCACTTTTCTCTACATGAACTCCCCAAGGACTTGGTGATTGATTACTATTAGGGAATATCAAGTTACAACTTTTAAAACTTTGCATTCTTACAAAAGTTGAGTTTGACAAAGAAAAAAATGGGCCAAGGTTTAATTTCTTAGTTTGAAGTTTTTGGCCTTTGAACTCATAATATTATACAGATCCCCATGCTGTATAGTCTCTCAAATTTGAAAGTTTTATACTCAAGTTTTCAAGTATAACAAGGTTCAAAAGGTTCCAAAATCTTGGATTGTTTCCAAAATTGGTCTTTGCAGCATATACAAGGTGTTGACTGTGCATATCTTGTCTACCCTCCAAACGGTAGGTTGACAAATGGGGTCTTACACTTGATATGGACCCCTCCATTTAGTCTTATGTCTCACGCTAAGTTGAGTTTTTTTTTAAAATGGTAACAATTCGACAGATTTTTGCTGCATTTAGAACTGTCCAAAAAATAGCAATGTTTAAGAAGAATTCAGGGTTGCAAGCTTGGTACAGTATGCTGGTAAGTTTTTCATGTTTCATGTGTGTAACCCTGCCAGGTACACGTACGACAGTTTGTAGGAGCTGCATGACATTGTTTCTCTCATCTTTCAAATGTTGTTACTGCAATAACATCAAAAGAAACATTGGAAGGTCACTACATATACGAAGGAGGTTACTGGAAACTTCATCTCTCATATTCTCGCCACACGGATCTAAATGTTGAGGTAACTATCTTTATATTCTAAGGTTACCTTGCCAATTGTTTTGGATGAACTCTCTCTAAACCTTTAGAATTGCATTGTTGCTTACTAGGGCAATACTGATAGAAGCAGGAAACCTGGAGCCTCACAAAGAAGAAAGTCTCAACACCAAAAACATCAGCCACCAACTTATAATGTTCATTATTAAAGATGGGTGCATGTTCATGTGCTTCAACACAACAAGGATACTATGATGGTAATGCCATCATATGTTTGCCAAAATCGAACAACCGTAAAGAAAGCCTCACCACCGACTTCAACCCCAATAGTTTCACCTAAAGTTTGACAAGAATGGAGGCCCAAGCAATACCAAGCAAGTCACTCAACCACTCTCGTGCATTCAGCACCTACACAAAAGCTTGTGTGTTCAAGCAACTCCAATGGTAACCAACCAGTAGTCTTATCTACTGCCCTTGACAACAATTGAGCCAAAAATTCAAGAATCAATTCCCACATTTGCAACAATAGAGACTTATGAGCGCATCAAAGACAAACAATGCTCTTTTCACCCCTCTGGATGTGAAGTGTAAGTGTAGAAGCTACGCGGCAGACATAAGAACCTATTCTCTCAAAAAGGAGCCACCACAAGAACCTGTTGCTCATAAGGTGGTAACAAAACACACACACACACACAAACACAAGGGAGTCACACATATGGCCTCTCAAACTACTCCCAAGGATCTTAAATAGCCATTCCATTTTCGTAAAGCTTATATCTTTTTAGTTTTTGGCTATGACAATGTAGCAGCTACTCCATGAGGACATATCCATACTCATGCACTAGAGAACATTTACACCAAAGCCTCACCATCGACAACTTCTAAGTACATCTCTGGATGGGGGGGCCATGGTGGGCAAAAGCCTGGTCAAATGGTATAACCCATCGCTTGGAAATTTCCTTCAAATTTCAAACCTCTCTAAACGACGCTACCATCTTCACAAATCAATGATCTTCAATCCTTAGAGTGAAGATATCTATATTAGCCTCGCAAGTCAACGTAAATCTTTCAACCTCGCATCAAGTGGCTCCTTATACACATAGCAGTTTAATAAGAGTCTATTTGACTCAATTCTTGTACTTCATGTCTATCTGCTTCATAAGAGCACTTAAATATACATAAAAACATAAAAAGCACATGGGTAAAAGAAAGCAGGAACATGTCCTACTCAACAACATTTGACAAGAATCTTGCCACACAAAGGGACATCATCGAAGGCCAATTTCTTCAAATGATGAATGTTGCTTCAATGAATCAAATGAGGAACTGAGAATCACCATCTCGTTCTGATGATTATGTCTACATTCCTCCAGATCCTTCCCCCTCTTCTCTCTCATTATTAACATCTCTTATCATCCCCACTAACACAAATCACATGTAACCTTGCTTATGATTACCAAAAATAATGTGAGAAACAAACTCTTTAAAAAAATGCTCACACATATAAAAATGCAATCATTCGCAAAAAAACCCAACCCCGGCCCACGAATTCCCAATAAACCAATAACCTTTTCATTCACTAACCTTTCTCATTCCTTCCAGAGGGACAAAGACCATTGAATGTCACTCAACATCAAAGTCATCGACAAAGCTTGTCCATTCTCCACACAAAAAGGTTTTTCAACCTGATCACGAGGACGCAATCGCCATCAGGAAGGGGGGGATGTTAACCCATTCCTAGGTTAACAAGATGTACTGCCATTATCTTACATTAAGGAGTCATGATAGATACACCAAAGGGTCATACATTCAAGATATGAAGCAATATAGTGTCCAAAGCTACAACTTCGACGGGCGCTCGTAACGGTGCGATGGAGTATTTATGGTGATTTTCGCTTCAAGAGCATGTGGTAGCAAGTTAGAAATGAAGTCCTAAGTGATGTACTTCATGGACATATTATGAGAGTAGTCATTGTAATAGCATTAGGCCTCTTATGAGCCTAAAGTGCTCGGCCGGCTACAGTTTAAGTGAGTGTGAAAACTTATGGCCATGTATGTAAGTGAATATCTCTCATAAGACAACATACTCTCCCATTGTGTAATTGAGTATAGCTCTTGCTAATCCTCTTGCTAATCTATCTCCCTAATGCATGCTAGTGAGTGTGTGTGAGTGAAGTAAGGTGAGAGGAGGGATGAATACCCGTAGTGTAATGCGATGGTGCGATAACGCTTGCGGGAGGCGCGGTAGAATTTCTTCTCAAGGAGTTGTGGAGCTTGGAGACCTCAAGGGTTACGAGCTCGGCCATTGGAAAGATCCTCACGACAGTTGTACGGTTCATGAGGTAATCTCTTATTGGATGTGTTTCAAGGGGGGTTAGGGTGAGCCATAACATTGTCGTACGCCATGACCTCATTGTGAGCCCTCAATCTAGAGATAGCTAGGCACGAGCTACGTAGGTGAGTCTTCGAGCAATAGAGGTCAGTCGTCATCAGGAGTCAGTTCTCTTAACCCACTTGGAGAATTCATCAGCAGATAGAGCATGTAGCAGTTATCCATAACATGTAGTTGTATTAGCAAGCATGTAGATGCATTAATAGTTCTATGGGTCATCCAAAGGCTAGCCCATAGGGACAACATCAAGGCCATGGAGGGGCATAGGAAACCAGTCGGTTGCCTACACCTACCCCTACCTGCATTGGCCAGCAATGGATGCCCTTGTGCATCAGTTGGCTAGTAGCAAAACAACCAACGTCAGGTCAGCGCGAGAGTGTGCTCAGTCGGCCAAACTCTGGGGCAGCAAAAGCAAATAAGAGGAGCATTTATTGCTATTAAAACAACATTTTCATCCCAGAGGCTGAACCGACCAGCAACCTAAACCATATAAAAGCATGCGCATCAATTCAATCATAATGATTCAGCATTTAGTAAAGTCTTCAGTAGTAAAGTCAGCAATTAGCATCATTTCCTCTCCAGGCTATCGTTAGTGAAGCTTCTCTTTAGTATTCAACTAGCATATGTGCAATCCTACAGTTATCTGGGTCACTTGCATAAGTGGCCCAAAGAGTCTTCTGTACTGCCTTGGATTGGTGGATACTCAGCCAACGTACGGTCTTCCTCATCCTTGCGTTGGGCAGCCATATCACTTTTTCTCAAGAATTAATATAAGCAAATACTCCTGCTTGCAGAGGGAGTCCCTTTAGTGGGTAATTGGGACCCAATACTGTGTCATCTACTTCTCTGTCTCTCTCTACTTTCTGAATTGGATGCTAAAGATCTCACCACATAAAGGTATAAAGAAGGCCCTGTTGTGTGTTAGCATGATCAACCTCAGTGTACGTAACATTGGTATCAAAGCATTAGGTTGGTGACCCGACTTAGCTACCTAAAGAAGTAAGAGCATCCAGTGGATGGTAACACTACGGTCCGAAAAAAACACCTAGGCCTCTACCATGTCGAGAGAGAGACATCGCATCAAGAAGAAAGCCAACAAAAAGTTATGAAGGGACAATAGTAAAGCGAGACACCAAAAGAAAGTACACTTCCGGCAAGCACAGAAGAGCTGCTGAGAATAATGATGGAGCAAATAAATTCATTGAAGATGTTTCTTGCGCAGAAAAAAAGAAGCCCAAAGAAGGCCTCTGTGATCCGGCACAAATGTTCTTTGATCTAGAGGAACAAAGAAGAAAAGACGACGAAAGACGTGAAGATGCAAGAAGGAAATCCGAAGAAGAAGAAAACAAAGCTGAACAAGAGACGTGCAGACTCAGAACAAAGGGATAAGGAAGCCACATGCAAGTATGAGGAAGACTAGTGTCGTCAAGAAGCTGCCAATCAAGAGTTTTAGCAAAGACGCAATTGGAAGACTATGCAAATCCAACATCAACAAAACGATGGCACAAATTCTGGCATCCCTCCCCAAGATGGCTCGAAATACCTCATCCTCCATTGCCCCTACCACCACCATCATATGAACCTCTCCAAATTTGAGTAACTTAGTATGATGGTAAGTGTGATCATGATGCTATTACTCAGTTCATTCATCAATTTGAAGCACATTTTCCATTGTCTAAAACTATAGATCCACAAGATAAAGTCCATGTGGCACCACCCAAACTCATTGGGGAAGTTGTTACGTGCTGGCAACATTGTCCACAACTTCACACAGATCTCCTCACATGCCAATTCTAATTTGATTGGTCTACTACCTCAAGGTAGTATATGACCAATCTTGAGGACAAGTTTTACAAACGCACTCAAGGTGGTTCCCACTCGAACAAGGTCATTACCATGGCCCAATAGTTGCGTATATCAGAAGAAGATAAGCTAAAGCAGTTCAATAGAGGTTTAGACACAAACATTAGGTACCCAGTTAGGAATTTTGAGCCTTATACTTATACATGGGCACTGGCCCTTGCTTAGAAACAAGAACTGATACTGGATGGAGGGAAGCCCAAGCAAGCATAACCTAATCCTAAGCCCCAGTAGCAGTTACATACCCATCAGTCACATCTACCTAGGGTAAGGGGACTCTAAACAACAAAGAGACCAGAAAGACCAAAAGAAAAATTCTCAGGGTCAATCGAGCAATAAGAAAGATTCTATGCCCAAGAAGACTACTAGGGAAAACGCTAAGGAGGGCATCACTAGAGGTTCCCTCTAGTCGGATGAACAGACACGGCATAGGGCATAAAATTGTTGTTTCTTCTATCACACTGTGGGACACGGGAACACTGGAAGAAAGATTGCACTAAGTTCCAGCCTGAAAAGTCTACCAAGGCATCCACTTCCACAGTAGCGATCGTAGCAACCCCATCCACACCTCCACCATCAGCCTCTAATGTCGTTCATCTATTGCCCACTTTGAATTTGGTGCCACTAGTGGTATTTGATGATAAGCAGGAGGGTGAGGTTGAGGGACAGAGCAAGGCTCTCATCCTTGCATATGGCACTACAAGGGGATAATAGTTCATTTTCCTCTTTGACATGGGCAGTTCGGAGGATGCCATCTCTCCGCAGTTGGAAAAATAAATCAGTTGTACTTTGGTTCCTTATCATCTAGATGTGGATGGGTTTACACCTAGTCTACGTACGCACATCTCTCAGAAAGCTCAATGGTTTGAGTTTCAATTTAAGAAGGCAACATTCCAACAAGATTTCATTGTCTCCCCTCTTTTACGGTGTGACATGATCCTCGGGATCCAGTGGTTTCAACAATATGACCTTATTCATGATTGGAGGCAGGACACTTTCACTATTGTTGGAAGGTTTTCCTGAGCCCATCACGCGAGGATTAGAGCATTCGTGGAATACCACTCATTTCTCACATTCAAGCCCAATGAGCCATAAGAAAAGGAGTAGAGTGTATGTTGATATATGTCCGCTCTCAATCTAATGTAGTTTAGGTAGTAGCACCCACGGTGGAGTAGAGGATGGATAGTCTTTTGTCTCAATACAACAACATTATGTTGCAAGATGACCTCCCACCCAATCTCCCACCAAGTAGACCTGAGGACCATCACATTGAGTTGATTCTTGGTTCAGAGACTCCCGCAAGTTCCCCTACCGCCTTTCTAAGTGAGCTAGAACAACAATTATTCAAGCTACTCTGGTATGGATTTATCTGACCTTCCTCCTCTCCATTTTCTGCTCCCATCCTATTTATCGAAAACAAGGATAAGTCTACACGCTTATGTGTGGATTATAGGACGCTAAATAAGCTAATAGTTAAGAATAGATTCCCCATGCCTAGAATAGAGTACATCCAAGGTACAAGCCATTCTCAGTTGGGGTATTCCCTAGACAGACCAAGAAATGTGCTCATTTGTGGGTCTCTGTCAGGCCTACAACATGCATATGAACAAGTTTTCTGGCCTTGTAGCACCTCTCACCGACTTGCTCAGGGGGGTGAAGACTCATCGCCAGAAAGTATATGTCACGGGCAAGGCTTTAGAGGCATTCCAGGCAATGAAGAAAGTTGCCTCTAAGTCACCAGTCTTAAAGTGGCATCATGGGATGAGCCTTTTGAGGTGATTACCGATGTCAGTAACCGGGCCATTGGAGATGTTTTACAGCAAGATGGTAGGCCGGTGGCTTATTATAGCCGCAAGTTAAGTAACACTAAAAAGAATTATTCGATATATGACAAAGAGCTTTTGGGGGTGATGATCGCGCTTAAACATTGGAAGCACTTCCTTACGGGAGAGATTTCCCAGTTAGGACAGATCACCAAGCACTTAAATGGTTGCAAACCATGCCCAGTGCCCAATGGAGTGACAGCAGGCAGTCCAGATGGAGTGAATTGTTCCAACAATTTGGGGGAATGATTAAATATGTCCCTGGTAAGAACAATCCCGTTGCCGATGCTCTTAGTCAAAAATAATTCAAACATCACACGAGTCCATAACGCTAGAAATTCAAGGAAAAGACTTGGACTGGATTCGAAAGAATTTGGGACTCGTTATCAGCTGGCCCTCACTTTAGAAACAACAGGCCACTACAATATACAAGATGGTTGGTTGTTTTTCAAAAACCGTCTTTGTGTAGTCAAAGAAAAGCAACAAGTTCTTCTCCATGATGCCCATTATTTTCTTGCCGGAGGTCATAAGGGTATCAACAGAACCCTGGAGAAGTTAGAGAGGCCATTCTATTGGCCCAAAATACGGCGTGATGTCTACCAACATGTCTAAGCATGTCAAAAGGTGAAAGTGACAGGGCTACTTTAGCCTTTCTCTATTCCAAAGGGACCTTTTCACGACATTAGTATGGATTTCGTAGGATCTCTTTCCGCCTCAACTGGATCTAGAAACATACAAGGTATGACAATTGTGGACAGATTCAGTAAGTTCTACATGCTGATTCCATGCAACCAGACAACCATAGTTGAGGACATAGCTCGCTTATTCATTCGGTTTTGGTAAACCATTGGTGGTTTGCCATGAACAATCACATCAGATAGAGATCCTAAGTTTACATCCTATTTTTGGAGAGCATTGTTTGACAATTTTGGGACTAAGTTGCAGCTGTCCAGTGCATTCCATCCACAAACAGATGGCCAAACAGAAATATATAATCCATTGGCCTTTGACATTCTCAAATCTTCTCTTCCATCTCTCTACTCTATGAATTGGATGCTAAAGATCTCACTACATAAAGGTATAAAGAAGGCCCTGTTGTGTGTTACCACAATCAACCTCAGTGCATGTAACACTTGTTGAGAAGGGGAGGACATAAGACTCATGCCACTGCAAACTCGATTGAGGAGATGCACATGGACAACTGTCCACAGACACTCCGTTAGACTAATTTTCTCAAACATGGGTCGGCTGACAATACAATAGAGTACCAAGTCCTCAGCAGACTTGCTGAGGTAAGAGTTTCAATGATTTGAAATATCACAGCTTTACATGTATGCATGTTTTTAAAAAAAAAAAACCATGTATGAAGAATGAATTATTGAAAGGAAATTGTTTTATGCATGTTTAGAATAACTACTTACGAAGAATTATTCAAAGGAAAAATTGTTTTGGAATCTTTAAAGGGTCATAATTCCTAAACTGTGCCTGGAATTGAGGAGCTTCAAAAAGCATAAGTATCCATGTTCATGCAGTCATTGTGTTTTACAATAAAGAGAGAGGATGACATGAAGACTATGGAGAATATAGAGAGAGGAAAGGGGTGTGGAGAGGGGAATGTAGGAAGAGGCAGTGAGAAAATTAATATTTATATATGTTATACAATACGCTACAGGCGTATGTACATACATACATGCATAGATCTATGTAGCTTGGTAGGTAGACGCATGTGTGGTAGTTAGTGGTATGACAAAGTGAACATGGTTCTTTCTCTCCTCCTGAACTACAGTAACTGCATAAACAGGTAAGGCTGATTCTTTAAACTCGACCTGGCTTTTCCAAGCCTCCATGTTTGATTGCTCATGTAGCAACCTGTAACCTGCTTACATAGACCACTGGCCAATGCGTGTCTACTCAGTTAGTACAAAATAGCACACAACAAACAAACTATTGAGTGAAAATAAGAGCTGGGCAATGTCAACCCCTTCATTTGCACAAAAACATTATTTGTGTGGTTGAGAACCACAAGAAACATGAACCTGAGGAGGAAAAATATAAAAGGGCTTGCAAGGGAGAAGGCCAATGCTGCCAACTGGAGTAGATCATTAAATTATCGCCTTAAATGACTGACTACTTTGTCCACAATATTACAAGGGACAAAGATTGTACTCCTGATTCCAATCATTTTTCTAGTCTACAAATCTCCCACCCATCCACAGCTAGAATGATGCAGACCTAGTGAGGGTGGGCTTCATCTTCCTGTCCTCCTCCAAGGCGATCATACCCAAGTGCGATGGATCCTCGAGCATCATCTTTGCCACGAGATAGCCAGCAATCGACCATGTCTGCATCTTTCGAGCTTGCTTGCCTATATAGCGACCTAGTTTCCCATCATAATATTCAGGCCAGTGATCTTTAGAAAGCCTTTGCTCAGCAAGCTCAATTGCTCTTCTCGCCATCTGTGGCCTGCCTGTCTTGATGCAGGCTGCTGTGAATAACCAAAGAAGCACTGCAAAACATTAACCCATCCACATTATAGCACTACATATTAGCATGTTGATTGATGCAAAATGATTGTAAAAAACATGACCAGCTGAAAAGAAGTGAAAGAAATCCACCAAAATTTGAAGGCATACAGCACACCTGAAGGCAACTCATAGAATTACATGAGTAGAGTACAAAAGATTAAAAGTGTTGAGACATGTCCTAAGAGTGGTAGAAAATGCAGGCTGCCATGCATGCCACAGGTTAGGGTGATACACGAGCTAAGGGTAGTTCCAAAACACTCCTCATGGTGATTGATAGTAAGAGGTCTATACAGACATCACATGGCAATTGATAGTTAGAGGTCTATACAGACATTACATGACCCTAAAGAATTGACGTCATCACATAACACTCCGCATGGTGATTGATAGTAAGTGGCCAACATGGACATCAAATGACCCTAAATTGTTGGGGCTCTATTCGGCCCATTTGTGCGTGCAAATAAGATTATCAAGACTAGATAGTTATGTAAAAAGCCATCAAGAGAAGAGGTCCAGTATGTTAAAGTACTCTACTCGACTAAAGTCACAGGTCTAATTAGCGCACAAAATGAGATGAATCTAGAGCCACATAAAATAGATACTTGTAGTCTTATCAACTACTCCTTTGCCACTCCTGAATCTTTCTAGGCACTATGAAGGGTGGTGGGTACAGTATCAATGCAAAGAGCTACCCAATAATAGAGGATCCCCAACAATCTCTGCCCTAAGGATTTGGCTGCAATGGACATCCCAATAAGCTAAGCTCTCGGGCACATGCTCTCTCTCTCTCTCTCTCTCTCTCTCTCATAGGCCGACTTTGGCCTCTCGTAGACGTTAATATATCTTTCTTTCTTTCTTTCTTTCTTTCTCTCTTCAAATCCCACTCCCGTCGGATAGATCAATGTGGTCTCTTGGGAATGTTCCCATGACGTAAAAATCTCTCTCTCTCTCTCTCTCTCTCTCTCTCTCTCTTCAAATCCCACTCCCGTCGGATAGTTCAATGTGGTCTCTTGGGAATGTTCCCATGACGTAAAAATCTCTCTCTCTCTCTCTCTCTCTCTCTCTCTCTCTCTCACACACACACACACACACACAGGTGCACATTAACCTCTTGACAAGGATGAATACTCCCTGTGGGCCCTGATTCTTTGGGAAAAAGGATCAGCATTGTACCTGGCCAAGACCCTCCATTATGATAGCTCCATCGAGTGTTCTTTGGATCACAACCTGTGACAATTCTCCACTCATGGTTTTCCAATGCAGGGTAAGCCACCTTGAGAGGCATTTCCCCCACAAGATCTTGCCATCGTTCTTCGAAAAGGTCCATAATGGCAGCCTCCTGCTCAGGGGTTGCCAGAGACGACAATATCGCCACGCAATTGCCGAGGCAGAACCACCTGAAGTCCATGCGGGCAGGGCTGACGTTCCCAATAAAGTAACCACCTTTCATGGGCATGAAATCGAAAACCCAGTCGGGAATGGAGTCCGGAATCACATTAAACTTGTTGACAGCAGTGTGAGAGTATTCCTCTGTCTTGTATCTATAAATATTGTTGAGTTGCTCAAAATCAAGCCAGAAGTACTCTCGCATGTGAAAACTCAATGCATGCAGGCGCTTGTCAATCCGCTCTATGAACTCTTTACCGCCTCCTTCAGGTTTAAGTAGAACCCGAGCACATCTAAGTGCTAGGAAAAACAGGGTTTGTATTTCAACTGGGTAGCCATAGATTCCCTGCATGACAGCATCCAAGTACAGTCAGTTTCTCCTTCAAACATTAGAAAATGTGTCTTTCCACCCGAAGAAAAAAGCACGCCATGAAGTGAGGAATGTACCATTCTTCGGTCAACCATGCAGCAACCATCTGCACATAGAAGTGTCGGAAACGTATCAAACCCCTCTGAAAGGCACAAAGTTAGTATCAGACGCATCCCTCGCTGAAAGTCGGGCATATCAGCAAGCGTATGATCTCCTGTGGACTTGGTGTAGGCCCGCAGGAGAATTATCCACCAAAACCCTGAGTCCACTGGAGCAACTCTACCAATAGCACTTTCTCCAAAATCAGCGATCATTGTGTCTGTGTTGCGATTCATGTCATGGAGGACTTTGAAACTGGCTGGCATGACACCAGCCCCGAGTGTGAAATTATCTATCTGTTTTGTTAGCGCCTGCAGCCGGAGGGTTTTGATCAGGAAAATTTTGACAATTTCAGGCTCTCCGTTCATGAGGAACGCCAAAGCACTGGGGAAGAAATCCCTCACAAAGACCTGCAATGGAACCCATTCAGTTGGACCGTAAGGACCTCCTGCTGCAGTAGGAGAATGTATAAACAAACAAAGCTCAATATGCTATTCCTATCTGTACATGCATCATAATTTATCCTAGCGCAATGGAAGTGGGCTGAGCATAAGCCATGTGTATGTGACCTATCGATACTGCATAAACTCGACAAGAAGAAGATGCACCATACCATCAGCCTACACAAGCACATGTACCACACCATCATGCACAGGCACATACACATACATGGATACATGCACCTACACGTATGCATATATATATATATATATATATGTACTCACATTCAACATCCATACACATGCTGACTAAAAATATCATACATTTACCCACATGCTCCTACACATTATTACATACATATACACTAATGTGGTTGTATGTGAAGTGTCGTGCGGAAATTTGAAAAGAAGAAGATTTACCATACCATCCTCTTACCCAAGCACATGCACCACACCATCATGAACAGACACTTTGTTAACAGAAAATATTGGCAGGCTAGTACTCCATACATACATACATATACATGTATACATATATACATATACATGTATATGTATATATACATATATACATATGTATATGTACATATACATATACATATATGTACATATACATATATACATATATGTACATATACATATATACATATATGTACATATACATATATACATATATGTACATATACATATATACATATATGTACATATACATATATACATATATGTACATATACATATATACATATATGTACATATACATATATACATATGTATATATACATATATACATATGTATATATACATATACATATATGTATATATACATGTATATGTATATGTACATGTATATGTATATGTACATATACATATATACATATACATATATGTATATGTATATGTACATATACATATATACATATATGTATATGTATATGTACATATACATATATACATATATGTATATGTATATATGTATACATGTATATATGTATACATGTATACATGTATATATACATATATAAATATATGCACTCTTGCATGCTACTACACATGGATGCATACACAGACAAATATATACACACATGTTCGTGAAAAATGTCTACACACACACACACATGCACACACATATTTTCATACTCTTGCATGCTCCTGCACAACGATGCATTAAAAAAATCATAAATTTGCGTAATATTTTTCATGCTATTTTATATGGATACAGATACATACATACACATAGAAACATACAATCTATACACATGTCCACACAAAAGAAATCGCACATTAGCTTATGCTTGGGTAATGCTACACATGGATACATATGCATACACCGATACAGACATATACACAAATGCAATCTACACACACATATTTTTTTTAACTACTTTCCTCCAAGTGCACTGAAAAACTCATGTTCGTAACCTGGTTATAGTTAAGAGAATCCTCAGTTGGGTCCAATGCAGCAATGGTTCCGATGGGCATGCCACGGAAGTACACCAAAGACCTCCTGAGAGCCTCCCATGCATCAGACAGCATGGGGTGGAGTTCAAAATGGGATGGGTGGGATGTTGCCGACCGCGGGGTATTTATAGCCGATCTGATGTTGGGAGAGACCATACCATCCAGGAAGTCTGAGCTCCATACCCGCGAGGTCAGCCCACCAACATCAACAAGGGTCCTCTCTTCCAAGGATATTTGGGTGTTGAGATGCGGAGGCCTTGGCTTTGAATGCACGAACTTAAAGGTCTCAGTATCCCCATTTTCTGAGCCACCATAGTTGTACTCCAAGGATTCACATGGTGGGCAGTGATTCGGCATGCTGGATGGCATTTTTGCTTAAGTGTTTTGCAAAGAATGGCTCTCTATGTAGCTACCTTTGCACTCTTTGCTGGGGTTTAGGCAATTGTGCACTTGAGCAACTTGTCTGCATTCAGTATAGATGCTCATGCATACACAACTGCCCACCCATTTATAAAAAAGGCCCCCCCAAAAAAATAAAAATAAAAATAAAAAAAATCAAATGCACTACATTGCCATGGCTTACCCTAGCTCGTGAAACTTTAATATTACAGACAACAATATAAGGGCATTTAGCGCATACAAAGCTCTGTAATTCCCAAGATACCATGAAGTGGGCAAACAGAAAAACAAGAAACTGCTCCACCAGGTAAGTTTCCCTTGAGACTGGGTTCAGTATGTGTTAAAATCAAAATCAGGAAAACCAGCAAGCAATGGCCACAGAACTTATGGAGATAAGTGGCTCAAATGAAGCGAAAAAAAATGACGTAGACCAGAACCAGAAAAACCAGATCAAAAAAGAAAGCCGCCGCAGAAGAATTGGAATGGAAGGAGCTCAAGTATGCAAAATCACTGAAAAGCGGTCAAAATTTGCGCAAATCAGAGAGGACTCAAGTGAGGAAAATCAGGAAAAAAGGATGTGAAAATGGGGAAATCAAGAGGACCCAAGTGAGGAAAATGAGAAAGAAAAAGCAAGCAGAAATTGGGCGAGAGAAAAAGGACCTAATTGAGACGAAGGTTGGCAGGATGGAGGTATCGGTTGAGAAACAAGGCGGTACAAATGCAGGGGTAAAGCTGGCTATGGCGGAAAACAGGCTGGCCATATGGAGGACAGAGAGGTAATACGGCTTCTCCGCCCGGGAGAGAAGATGGTAGTGATCACATCAAAACTTAGAAGCTAGTTGCCAAAGCTTCCTTGGGGTAGTACACGAGTCTTACTAGGCCCCACTTGGCACCTTTGCACTTGCCCTCCCCTAAGTGGCCTTGGCCTTTTTCTTTTTTCTTTTTTAAATTGCGCAACTAATTCCCGGCGGTCGTTAAGGCGTTTGGTTGATATGCCCGAGGTTATGGGTTCAAACCCTGCTAGCTACCCCGACTGATGCTACCTTTTGTAATGTTTCTCGCCAGTGCCCGTTTTTTTAAAAAAAAGATTGGAAGAACCTAGATGTTCGGGTAGTGCCTCCAATTTTGAAAGGTAGCGTATAACAATTTTTCAATTGCAATATTTTTGGAGGCTACACCTCTTTTTTGGCCAAATTTGGTAATGAAGAATGTGCTATGATTCGAACCTCGTGCATCCGTGTGTCGACAACCTCGGTACACCACCACTCGGGCTAGAGCTCGCTACTAGTAGGAAGAGTATCAGTGTTGTCTTACACTGGTTTGCCCAGCCCACAAATTGCAAAAAGAAGATACTTATTCTTCTAAAATTATACTATTTAGCAATTCCTTCTTGGATAACACTTACATGACAAACCCACATTTCCAATTGGCTCTAAGATATGAGCTAAGGCAATCCTTTCCCAAACCATGAGACTGATGATTTTTAAAACCTTCTTTGGATAGGTGAAGTTCTCATTCACCTAGGAGTAAACAATACTCTAACCTTCAGACTTGAGATGACCAACTTCCTTGCCATGGTTCATAATGTGTGGCGACACCTTTTAACCCTTTTTTGGGTGTTAATAGAGTTGCATACAACATACAAAAGCGCTTATAAGCATTAGGTCCACACATTTAGGTTAGTTACAACTATTGGTAAACAATATTACATGTTTGGGCTCTCATGCTTTGTTATCTATTGTGAGAAGAAAGTGTAAACATTACATGCACATTAGATGACTTGAAGCAAGCATGTCAAGTAAGCAATTGAATAGTTTTGGGCAAGGGTAGTGATAGTTAATCCTCTCCAAGGTTTGTAACCCCCTTATTGTTATCAAGAAAGCATGCCAAGCAAGCAATTGAACAATTTTGGGCAAGGGTAGTGATAGTTAATCCTCTCCAAGGTTTGTAACCCCCTTATTATTATCAACTCTTGAAGTTGACCATCATGCACAAGAGCCCCCATCGATCCTATTTGTTGGTGGTGCTTACTCATGTGAGCAAATGTGTAAACACCCCTTAAGGTCGATCCTTTTAACTGCAACTTGCCTATGTTAATGCATCTCAATCATCAACTACATCAAATACTTGTAAAATATTAAAATTCAATGACACTTTATATTATAGCAAGCAAACCTTTCCATTTAAAAGCAACATCGCCCCAAGAGCCTTTTTTTTGGCAATAGAACAACTTCTTTTTGTCCTTAAAAAATACCCTCTCCTTTATAAAGATTTAATATAAAGAAAGTGAATCTCAACCTTGTGATATCTTTCATTTTCCACTTGACAAGAATCAAGTATTTAATATTAGCATCTCCCAATCGTTGCTAAAATAATCCAATGATGTCAACAATGGGTCAGAAGCATTTTTACCATCTTTATTATTTCAAAAGCATTTCATATGACATGAATATTTAATGCACACTCCTTTCTCACATGCTAGTTCTAAAACATGAGAAATGAATTTGTGGATGCATAAACTCTTGGCCCAAAAGATTATTTAATATTATCCATGACCTTTAACCATTAAGCTTCTTTGTCTCTTCACATACAAACCCACACTCGATTGAATGGTCCTTTCTCACATTCACAAATTTTTATCTACATGGCCCTTACCTAGATAGTTACGTAGAAATGATGACTTAACCACATGATGTTGTAACACTCTATCATCATACAATCATATATACCATCGAGCATAGAGGATTTCTTCCTCATGAAACTCCATATTTATAATTATTTTTTTTCACCTTGATACACCAAAAGGTTGATCCAAAACCTTATAATTGTAAATGGAACTTTTTGAAACTTGTGTTGTTGTTTTTTAAAAGAAAGCTACAATGACAAATTTTTAACAATTAAATTTGATGTGGTTGAAGTGTTGTAAGGTATGAGAAGGTCAAGAGGTTTCTTTTCGGGCAAGGGGCAAGGGAGGCTTCTTTTTGGGAAAGGGATGGTGCAAGTTTATTTTTTACCATGAAGATAAGCTTATCCAAATTTTAATTTAAATTGCATATTTAATGCTAGTGAGGTGGATGATGAATAATAAAGCAATCATGAAAAACACTATAAAAATTTGTATATAATGACATCATAATCAAAGCATTAACATGTTTTTAAAATTCTTGGCCGTTAAAATATGGTACATCTAGTCCTAACTATACAACAAAAACCACATAACCAATCAATGCTTCCCATTAGGTACATGTAAATAAATCATAATACTTTGTACTTTCCTCATCAAGTTATAAGTCATCTTTTCTCTTGATTGATTTGACAAAGATTTCCATAGCTTTTACTTTTTTAAAACTTTTTCCATGCACTCTCAAAATATTATTCAAGAATTATTTTTTACTAAACCTTACATCAATCCTTCTTGCCATTGCTTAAAAAGGAGATGGGTCATTTTAGACAAGTGATTGCTTTATAATTTCATCAAATTATTATTGTTTTTGAAACTTTTTAGGAGGTATTTTTCCTTCTCTCATTTATTTGAGAAGGATTTTCTCATGAATGAGCAGGCTCTAGGCTAAATCCCTTATCTCAAACATTGCCTCAAAAAACATAGTTGTTACATAGACTTCAATGTCTATATATCCTTTTCAAGAGTCCTTGGAGAGTCACACATTCTGTCCAAGTCTATGCTCTACATCTTAAATGATTATGGTATTTGTTATAGGTTGGGAATGGATGATGGGGTTTGAAATAACCTTTGCCCATGCTAAAGAATTTTCTCAAACACTATTGAAATCAAGTTGCATCAATGACCGACACTTGAGCTTCCTTTAAAATGGTGATGAAATTTAAGAGAGATCGTGCGAATAAAAATATTTTCTATGGCTCTACAACACAAATATATCACTTCCCTTTCATTAGAAGGAGGGTTGAAAACGTAATATATTAAAGTGCTAAGATATTAATAAATATATATATCATTGCCCTTTCATTAGAAGGAGGGTTGAAAACTTACTATATTAAAGTGCTAAGATACCCTTAATATTCCTACCATTGACACTTAATAATGGATATTTCAAGGGAGGTTGTAAGGTAAGAATTAAAGGTTTAAATAATGAAAAGCTACCTGTAATCATCAACATAAAAAAACAAATAAGATTTATTCAAAAGAAGCATGTCTTAAATTATTATCAATTTCTTATTAATCTAAATTATTATCAATTTCTTATTAATCTAAATTATACATAAAATTAAATGATAAAAATAGCATTATTTGAATAAATTTATTCAAACAAAATAAAGTGATCTAACGTGACTATAGCACTTAATATAAAGGAGACACACACATTTAGGTTTCATGTATTTCCATAAACTGTTCAAGAAAGGAAAAACTTCAATTGGTATGTTTTTCAAAAATGGATATTTCTAAGTTTCCTCAAAGAGTGTGAGGCTATTCTAAAATGAAAAAAACTCATCAAATTTTCTACATTTGCCAAAAATATCTCTTTTGATGTGAAAATGAAAAAGTTTCTAGATAATTGCATTACCTAGTAGTACATGTGGGAACATTCTAGCATTATATGCCATTGCATGAGAGAACAATGTTGAAAGATTTGCCAAGGTTTTATGTTTGTAGGTGAAATGTAAATTTTCCATGTTCTCTTTATCTATAACATGGAAGTAGTTTCTTTTTTTTTTCTTATCTTGGTTAGATTTACTTGTACTTTGATGCATACATCTTGAGACACATTACATTTTAAGAATCTTGGATTCATTTATAATAAATTATATATATTAAAAATGAAATTAGCTACACATGTACAGGGTAAACATGAGATGCTTTAACATTTTTCAATTTTGGATAGTCATTGTTACTATTAATCTGTTGGGCTCAATAATGTTATTTAATGTGGTAAATGTTTAGCAATAGTTTTCACCACCTATGCAATACACTTCCCTATATGCAATCCCATCATCAAGCTAATCCAATGAAAGTTGAGTGGTCAAAGTAGGTGCTAGGTAGTTGAGCAGTAAAAGAAGTCATGAGTGACTTTTCTTGGCATATGGATTGTGAACACATGTTTTTTAAAAGATTCCTTTTGCTTCTATCTCACTTAACGAAGATATGACCCTTCAAAGAAAGGACTTTTTCATGTGGCCACTTGTATGAGGATGCATATTGTGTTTATTGTCCCTATTGCCAAGTGAGCATGTATCAATACAAAAACAAATTGAAAAGTTAGAAATTATCATAGGTGAACTTTCAAAAAAGTTAGAAGTACATGTATACATTTCAATGTTCAAATAGTTTTACGTAAACTTACACATAAAAAGGTTTAAGAGTGAACTTAATGGTTAACATAAAAGATCATAAATCGTTCCTAAACAAAATATTTAAGTGATTTATGTATGTCTACTTATAGCATTGATATATTTTTAGCAATGTTTTTCCCATTTTCATCATAAGTGGTATAAACATTTTCCTTTTAAACTGATAATATTTGGAAAAAAAACTAGTAAAGTTAGTATAAGGTGGACAAAGGAAATAATTTTCAAGGAGTTTTACAACATTGAAGAAGTCATGGGTTTATTACTAAACAATAATTGTCATTTTTCCTAAAAACTTGGCCAGACATCAGGGAAAGTTCCTTATCTAACCTTGCTTCATTATTGTACAATATAGTAGGCGATGTTTTTAGTCTTGTTTTGATCTCAAATCACAAATTCATTCGTGTGCTCCATTAAAGAATACAACAACATTTTTGCATCTATCGCGGTGACATTAGGAAATCACAAATTAAAGAATACAATTCTTTCAACAACATTTTTGCATGTGCCGATGACATTAAGAAGTACCTTGGTGGGGCAGTTTGGATTTCCAAGGGCCTCGCATCGCTATTCAAACATTTGTATGAATTGAAGAGGATCTTTAAGTAAGCCATGACTTGCAAACACTTTTATGAAACCAAATTATTCAATAAAATCACAATGGATGGTACTTTTTTACTCATAAATAATTACCTTTTTGAGAAACATGGGTATCCCGGACATGTACATGGCTCTTATATAGTTGACACTAGCTAGCTATGTATGCAAGAGTATGAATGACTATCCCAAGGTTGATAGAGATTGTATCCATCACAGCAGGGAGTTGAAGTTGTGAGCTCTCGGGTGCTTTTTTGTTGACTTTGTAATATATTAAATAGAAATAAAAGCACACATGATACATGGAATTTTATCACATAGGGGTAAGTTTTGAAGAAGAGGTGGGTGAGGGTCATTTCACCCCTTGAGGTCGGTGAGGGTCATGTCACCCCTTGACGAGGATTTATGCACATTAACGTTGGCATGGTAGATCATACTACCTCTTGATGTGAGGTAGTTGTTTGATGTGAGACTAATTGGGTGTCAAGTGGGCATGTTAGGCAGAGAGGTTGGGTTATCTATATGTGGGACTAAATCTCCAACTTAATTCTTATATATCTCTAGAGCTTCAGTACATGAACCATAGTCAACAGCTCCGACTCATGGGCAAGATAGCTCTTCTCATGTGGTCAAAGCTTTTGAGATTCATATGTGACTGGGTGACCTTGTTACCAAGATAGTAGTGCCGCTAGCATCGTTCGCTACCTCAAATGGTTCGTTGAAGTTCAGAAGCCTTAGTAAGTACCACTTTACCTTCTCAAAATTACTTTGACATTTTTGCATCTAGAATGGTAGCTCCTTCTAGAACTGGGAAGTAAGAGGTGTGGCTATCTTGGCATAGCCTTTAACAAATATTCTACACCATCCTATTAATCCCAAGAAGCCTTTAATATCCCTAGTTGACTTGGGAGTACTTAATCATAGCTTGGATATAAGTAAGATTTGGAGTTAACTATTCCCTTGGAATTACATGAACAAGATACTCTGACCTTGAAATTACATTAACAAGATACTCTGACCTTGTCAGTGAGAAGAAGGTATATTACTCTTCCTTGCATACAACTTATGCTTCCTTGGAATGTCCAAAACCTTCCTCACATGCATTTTATGCTCCTATTTATCCTTAGAATACACCAAGATATCACCAAGAACACGAGCACAAAATCATCCAACTACTCTGGAAAGATATGAGACATCAATCTATTAAAAGTATTTGGGGCATTCATTAATGCAAAAGGCATCACCTTGAATTCATAAGGACCATAGTGAGAGTTGAAAGTAATTTTTGGAATGGCTTGTTACATATCCTAATTTGACAGTACATAGATTTCAAGTCTATCTTGGTGAAATACTTGGCACCATGCATAAGCTCATTGAATTCGAGGAATATGATATTTATTCATGATGGTGCATTGGTTAAGGCCTCTATAATCCACACAAAGTCTCAAGGTGCCATCTCTTTCCTTTTGGAGGAGAATGGGTGCTCCCCAAGGTAACACACTAGGTTGAAGAAACCCTTGATTAATCAATTGAAAAGAGCTACTCTTTCAACTTAATTGCCTTGGCAAAGAACATCTTGTAATATCTCTTGACCCACCATCTAAGAGTAAGGTTCTAACTCTATCTCATGATGATCAACCTTCCTATGAGGAGATGGAAATTCAGCAAGCTCCTCTAAGAATAGGTTTGCATACTCATTGAGCCATTGAGGTTCCCATTTGGGAGACCTTTTATTAGCCACATGTAACATGGCCTTACCACCATGAACCCCAATTCCTTGCACCCTATTAGAGGATGAAAGACACATGACCTATCTTGCAAACAATGAATGTCAGCATCATTCTTACCAAGCCAATCCATGCCTAAGATACCATGAAGATAATAACCTTGAAAGATTGACAAGGAGAAATGGAATGTCATATGTCTCTAACTTGGAGAATTCCATTTCTACCTTTAATGACGTCTTAGTTTCTCTAGCCTTAATACCAAGCATTTTTAGACATTGAGGAGAGATAAATGAATGTGAGTTGTTTGAATCAATCAAAATATAGAAACTTTTACCTTTGAGGATGGTCAAAATCTCGATGATGGAATATTGCCTATTTGACCCTCGAGATTCCATAGCTACATGAACATGGGCCTCTTCTTCTTCTTGATCTTCCCCAAATTGACTGTATGAGCTAAATTCTTGCTAGCCCAATTTCTTCAGGGGTTGGGGTTAAAGTTAACTCAAGGGGCTAGACACCAATCAATAGAAGGAAGGTCAAGGGTCTTTCACACTTAACGAGCCTTGTTATTCTTATCAAAACACTTATAACTTCTATATTCCTTTGCAATCTAGAGAAAGATTTGTAAATGAGAGAGGGATATCTTGTATCTCAAACAGAGGGGCCTTGAAACCTTGTCCACTAGCATCCAATTGGCCACTCCTAGGAGGAGGAAGACTTTCTACTTAAGGGGTAAGACTGTTTGAAGCTTGACTTGCCCTAAGCCTATCTTGGCTCTGCATGGCTTCGAAGTATTGCATTTAAGATGGAGATTAGTTGAAGGACTTTTATTTCAGATATAAGAGGAGGCCCCAATCCAGTGATGAACTACCTTGAAATGTTGTATCTCAGACATGGAAGGTGCATACTTTAAAAGTTGAATGATATACATCCAGAGGTAGTTCAAAGTTCAATTTGTAGCTTCACAAATAGGGATTTACCTCACTTGATTAGCTTAATTATCTTACTTAATCAAAACACTTAGCAAATATATTGGGAACACACTAGGGCATGGGCTAAATTTTTTCTTCACTTTATTTTGTGTAATGAACTCTCCTAACTACCTCCATATTTAAAAAAAGAAATTTTGTATCTTCTAGATCCTATTTTTGCTCTAAGAATAATTGACTATAAGCCCCCATTCACATGTGCCTTCACACCTACTCTCGTATGCATTCACACTCTGGCCATGTGGAGGGTACATTCAATGAAAGAACCAGATTCATATAATACCATTTTGGGAAGACCCTTTATAAGAGAGAGAACAAGATTTGTTCATGATTTGTCTATGGATCATATTTATCTTAGGAATAATAGTCAAACCTTGATGGTTGAAATAAGAATGTGGAGGGTACATCCTATGAATGTAAAAAATCCAATGATCTATGTGCAAGTCTATCAATCATGCCATGAAAGAAAAGAGGTCACAAATCCATTACGTATGCACCACTTTATGAGCCTAACTTTTATGAAAATTGGATGCATATATTGGAAATTGATGTCACGCCCAAGTTAGAAAAAAATTAGTTGGAGCTTGATCCCGCTGCTCACAAATCTGTTATGTATGCACCACTTTACAAGCCTAACTTTTATGAAAATTGGATGCATATGTTAGAATCATTGATGTCATAACCAAGTTAGAAACCAAGTACTTAGAGCTTGATTCCAATGTTAAAATACCTTCAACATCTACTAATGTACTTGGAGTCATGATGAACTCATGTGGAATCTATTACAATTTAAGTGATCACTATGGAAAGGATGAATCCCATGGTTATGGTCATTGTGGGAAGGATTAAATCCTATGGTTATAATCAATCACTCAAAGATGAGCCAAAATAGGGATGTTATATCTACAAAGACTCAACCTAAAGCAAACAGGTAACTTGCCTTGTGAGCCCTTTACTCTCATCCTCTAAGGTAACTTTGTCACCAAAACAGGAAAGATTCTATCAAGGGATTACATCTGAATTCTGAATCTTATGCAATGAAGCCTCAAAGTCAACAAGGTAACTTTGTCACCAAAAGAGGAAAGATTCTATCAAGGGACTACATCTGATTTCTGAATCTTATGCAATGAAGCCTCAAAGTCAACAAGGGACTACATCTGAATTCTGAATCTTATGCAATGAAGCCTCAAAGTCAACAAGGGACTACATCTGAATTCTGAATCTTATGCAATGAAGCCTCAAAGTCAACAAGGTAACTTACCTTGTGAGTCCCTTACTATCATCATCTAAGATAACTTTGTCATCAACAATAGGCCAAGATTCTACCAAGAGATCTACACGTAAATTGAAAATCTTATGTAATGAAGCCTCTACAAGTACAACCCCCTCAGCAACAACCTTGCATATTTCTAACGAAGCCTCAAGGAGAAGAACTCTTTTCTCAAACATTTAGTTTGAGAGTAGGGGGAACCTCTATCAAATTTGGGACACACCTTTAAACAAACATCTAGCAAAAATCAACACCGCCATCTCCATCAACCTATTCATGGTGTTTCAATAAAAATGTAAACTATATAGGAATTTTCTATAGCATATAGCCACGTTAGCCTACAAAAACTTATTGTACATTATATGAATCAAGGGTAAGCATCACTTTCATTTCCCCATAGTGTGTGCCCACTCTGGAAATATCTCATAAGAATATATCATACCTTGATTCTACCTACAAAGTATAAGGAGAAGCTTGGACTAAAATAATCTAGCAAATAAAAAAGGCATAGTACAATGTTTGTTGATGATCTCAAGCCAAAGTGTAAATTACCTATAAGTAGAGCATGGCTAGTTGACAGATGAAAAAAATGAAACCCAAACATGGCCAATTAGCAAAGGCATCCCTAGGTCAATTGGGATGACTATTACTATAATACAATCTAGAAAACATGCTAAATCCACTTGTTCAAAGTCCAAAATCCATAAGTGCTTACCAAAGTGATCGAACATGTGTTAAAGAAGGTTCCATTAGTACCAAAAAGAGAACTCACAGTAGAGGAAATTGTGTAGAAAGCAAAAGAGGCTATTCAAGAAATAATAGCTTTGACATAGTAGTTACCAAAAAGAGAACTTACAATGGAGGAAGCCTTGTAGAAATCAGAAAGGCCAAGAAACAAGAACTTTGACATAGTTACCCATAAGCCGTTAGCGAGACAAACCTTTGAGGAAAGATCAAAGGGTCAAAGGAAAGATAAAAGAAAGAGTGATGAGAACTGTATAACCACAATAGCTATAGCCACTGCGCAAGTCCCCACAAGTCTCTATAACCACAATAGCTAAAGCTACTACCCAAGTCCACAAGCCTCTACAACCACTGCTTGGCACTCATGAGGGGGAGGAGTATCATTGTGATGATCCAATGTCATGGAAATCCATAGGACTAAATAAGAATTGGAATAATAGCTAATGCCACAAGGACATGAATAACAACAAAGCCAAGTTTTGTTGCCGTGTAGTCCATGTATAATTTTTACAATTGTCTTTCTTTTGCACAACAAAATAGGTGCAGCAAAGGGCAAGAATGAGGGCTGGATATATCTAGCTCAGAGTAATTAGGAAAGCTATTGCTTCAGCTTTCCCTGCAATGCCTTAGAAAGGTGACATGGGAGCTTACTGAGTAGTTTTATCCAAGGGGACCAACTCAATTTGTTGGGGTTCATCCAGCTATCGACCGGCACCTAGCTGCCAATTTCGCCACCTAACATATCCATTGGGTAACAACAACATGAAGTACCCAGGCAGATGTAAAAGGGAAAAGGGGAACTATCCAAGATATGGGAGAGAGAAGAGAGTAGAGAGTGTGACCTGCGGGCGCTATTGTGTTGTACTTGGTGCTAGGCTTTCACTCTGATGATACAGTGATTGTTGGTGTAATTTTCCATTCTCTGTACTATGAAATTCTATTTGATTACTAGATTGTGTTAGTACTTTCTGTCTGGATATGTCTTCTAACTAGAATCTGGGTCCACAATGTCATTCATGTCCGCGCCTGACTCCTATCTAGAAATAAAATCCAGAGCCACGTCAAGAATATCATCAAATGTAGGAGCTAACCTTTGCGCTGTCATAACTAACTCCCTTAGCTTAGGAAAATCAGTGACGCAACGTGCTAGCGCTGACTTATCATGTTGAGTATAGTTGCATTAGTCGCATCTCCTCCAAAGCTGACTTAGTGGGGTTTGGAATCACGCAAGTACCGAGTCTCGACTGGACACCGACACTTTTGGCGATCCTGCTCGGGAACTTGTACACCAGGTAGGGGAGTATAGAGATAGAGGCTAGTATAGGTTAACTCCTACATAGTTAGTAGAGTAAACTAGTCAAAAGAAGCCTAGAAAGAAAGCACACACTAACTAGTGTCAGGAATGTTAACTAGAGAGTCATAATAGCACAATGGAGTAGGCATGGAGAATAAAGGAAGCTTAAATAGGGAAATGAGGTACCGTCATAGATAGGCTGAAGTTGCACCGTCCACCGCACCGACCAAGAAGATTAGCAAACGGGATTCCACAGTAGCTGGAAAGACTGATTCTGGAACAACTTAGGAATCATGAAGAAGATCACTAGGAGCCAGATAGGATTCCATAGTAGTAGGAGAGAGACTGATTCTGGAACCATTAAGGAATCAAGAAGAAGATCTTCAGGATCCACCAAATAGGAGGCAGGAAACTCAAGAAAGTTAAATTTGCAGCAATGTGATGAGCTATGGTGGATCAAATACAAGAATCAACATGATTATTTAGTAAGTAATTGGAAGATGAGATTAGTGCACAATTAACTAATAGCTTAATGTAGGCATGGATACTCAAAAACCAGCAATTTCTCATTAGGCCAATGCCTCAATTTATAGGTTTTACATCCACAAGATGCCAAGCATCTAATCCACTAATTTCTCCTTGATTTGTGCCACCTCCCCTACATATGGGGGCACCTTTTCCTAGAATCTTTCCACACCCCTATATTCACTCATGCTACCCTTGATTCTCTCATCAGTAGATTCACTCATGCTACCCTTGATTCTCTCATCAGTAGATTCTTCTCACCTTCCACTCAATTACAGACTCCCTTTTATGATCTCTAGATAAGGGCTTGTTCCCGCACACACCCATTCACTTGCATATTCAACACCTCCCCTCAAGTGAATAATTCTAACACACCTGGGCCCTATACCAAGTTTCCCTCTTACTTGGTAGCCCGCCCACTGCCTCGAGTCCCTAACTCATAGTCCTTGATACTCTCTCTCTCTCTATGTGTCCAAGGCTACTCTACAAGTGCCCGTGACCTTGACTAAAGTGCTCACACATACATCTCCCACATGGCCTATATCATCGGTGGCTCAGAGGTGGTTTTACTCTATTGGGGCAGGTTACATTGGGTTGTAGGGTTTCTCTCTCTTCCTCTCTCAGAAAAGATGTCCTGGCTCCTCTACCTTAGGAGTCTCCATAAATTTTGCCAATGTCGATCCTTCTTCATTTGGTTTGTTGTAGCAGTCTCTAGCCATGTGTCCTGGCTTCCCACAGTTGTGGCAAGTGAAGGTCCTTCCTCCTCCCCTGCCTCTTCCTCGTCCTCATCCTCGTCCTTGTCCTCGTGCTGCGAGGCCTCCTCGGGTGTATAATGCTTTCTCATTTCTATTCTCCCGCTTATTCTCCCCATTCTTCACTGGACATTCATCTCTTCCCTCAATTAGCCCCCATAGATTCTTCCTCATAAAAGCAAATACATGGTCTTTGTTTGCCATGTATGGAACTGCTCCCCGTTGAACTTAGCTATCTCTTGTGCACTGCTCATGACGTGAAGGGGGTCTTACCTCTTGATCCAATTCAAGATTCAAGGGCAGTGTTTACCCTTTTACAACTCCATTTTGGTGTTAAAGGATGATCACAACAGATTTACAAGCATGAATACACCAAAATTTGCATAAAGCCAAGGGTAATTGATTTGTACTGGATGGTTGGGATATCAAACCAACTTCAAATTGTAATCTAAAGTGATAGAGATCTGTATCAGATACCCAATGGTAAGTTTGAACCATCAATTGCACCAAAATATGGTGATTAGTGCTAATTAATCATTGATTAGTAAAATTAACCCCCTATTTTGTGTGCAAAAAAACAGAGTGTACGGGGAGGATCTAGTGCCTTAGAGTTCAAATGAGCTTAAATCCTTTCAAGGGCATCAATAGCAGTTAGTCTAGTAGAGGATCAAGCCCAAAAATAAAAGATTTGACCAAACATTGAATGCTTAATCTCTGTTTTAACAAAGTCACTTGCAGATTTGATGTATAGCTTGATGCCACTTCTCCCTGATGAATTTCTAAAATCTGAGATCATATGCTTGTAGAGCACCCTTGAAAACCCTTATGGCTGAGAGGAATTAGATTAATTCCACTTGTGGGAGTGTAGATCTAGATTTTCTTCCAAAAAAAGGCACCTACAAATTGGCAAAATTCGACAGCTTCGAGCAGCGATTTGACAAATTGATTCGACGAGATGATGCATGGGGGTTGTGGCTAGCTATGGCTAAGAGATCTTTGGCTAATGTTTAGGCTGGAGGGAGATCAAGCCCCTCCACCAGCTGGGGGTGTAGAAGTTTAGTTAAAAAGAGGCAAAAAAAGGGGATTAGTTCCTAATCATGATTTATAGGGTGATCAAGAGGGTGATTAGGCTTAAAAATTAGATGAATCCTAAGCTTGGCTCTAATACCAAGTTAAATTTGTAGCAATGTGATGAGCTATGGTGGATCAAATACAAAAATCAACATGATTAGCAAGTAATTAGAAGATGATTAAGATGAGATTAGTGCACAATTAACTAATAGCTTAATGTAGGCATGGATACTCAAAAACCAGCAATTTCTCATTAGGCCAATGCCTCAATTTATAGGTTTTACATTCACAAGATGCCAAGCATATAATCCCACTAATTTCTCCTTAATTTGTACCACCTTCCCTACATATGGGGGCACCTTTTCCTAGAATCTTTCCACACCCCTATATTCACTCATGCTACCCTTGATTCTCTCATGAGTAGATTCTTCTTACATTTTCACTACTACCCACTCAATTACAGACTCATTTTTACGATCTCTAGCTAAGGGCTTGTTCCTGCACACACCCATTCACTTGCATATTTCAACAAAGAAGGGGAAGAACTGGCAGCTATGGGCAAGATGTCCCTCAAGTACCCAAAATTCAACAGCAAGAGAGTGAGGAGGATCCAAATGCCCACATATTCACATTTGAAACCACATTCCAAGAAAATAGAGCTTCATTGGGACAAAAGACGGAGTATTTTGCCACAACGTTGGGTGGCAAAGCCACCAGCAGTTGGTACGCCCACTACGGTCTGGGACTCTTCTAAACATTTGAAGAGCTGAGAAGGATTTCCTTAAAAGATTCATGAAAGACAAGACCATAACGGAGGTACTAGATAAGTTACAAAGGATAACGCAGAAAAAGAGGCCAACAGAAGACTATGTAGTCGAATTCAGAGCAATGTTGATGCGCTTGGACCAACTGTCTCGCTCCAGCCACATTGAACCAGTGGTTTGTGAGAGGACTGAGGGAAAAGATCTAGACGGTAGTAGCCTCATATGACTTGGAAGCCCTAACCTTCGAACAAGTGGTGGCAGGAGCTGCTAGAGCTGAAGGAGTCCTGAAGCAAACAAACAAAGACTCCAAGAAGAAGAAGGACAAGAGGAAGAAGAAAGAGGAAGGAACCTCAGAATCTAATTTTGGAGAAGATACCTTGGAGTCGAAATCCAGTCACAAAAGTCGGATGCCAAAGAGTAGAAGCCCCGAAAAAAGAAAGGCAGGAAGCAGGTAGAGAAATTTCAGGAAGAACTTAGGGCCGCCCTAGCCAAGATTACTGGAGAACACACAGGATCTGGACTCATACCAGATGTCTGGTGCACGAGGTCCAACAATCAAGGGCACACAAAAGAGGAGTGCCAGTTTAAGAGGAGGCACACAACAAGTGTGCACCATCTATGAAAGGGACAATCACTCTGCAGAGACGTGTTACTATAACACGCAAAACATGAACCCAAGGGTAGTGGAAAGGCAGCATCAACAAGCCCTCGTTGTCAACCAGGTTGCCATCGGACCTCAAATCAACATACCATATGGAAGATGAGATGGAAGAATTGGGGGGAGGTGGAAGATTAATTCCAAGGGGAGCCTCCTTCTATTGTAATGGTCTAGGACACAAACATAATGACTGCCCCATATTTCAATGCCATTAGTAGGAACTGCATGAGGCAAGGCCAACAAGGGAGGCAAACACAGCACGAAATGATGCGGCTGTGAATATGGTGAAAATATACCATGGGGAAGGAAAGGAAAAGAGTGATGACCGTGACAAGATCACAAGGACTTGTCAAGATGCCAACAAGTAGGAATGCCAGACCAGAATAGAGACAGAAGCCAGAGCAGTGGGCATGATAGCAGAGAGTCCGGGATGACCAGATCACCAAACTAGTGCAAACTGCACAAGAAATGGTGAGGACAATACAAGAACGCCCACTCCTGGGAAATTCTGAAGGAAATTTGGACAAGACAAACCTGATCAAGAAGAGAGGAAATTACGACAAGAAAGAAGCCGGTTTGCAACGAGAGGGCAACCGGGGAGGACAGACGTTGAAGTGCCCAACTGGAGCCAATTACAGCCCCAGAGTAGAAGAAGCATCACAAGAAAAGAAGTAGATGAAAATCTGGAAACATCCGAAATGGAAAACTAAGAAGGGAAAGTCAGGAAAAGGAGAGAGAAGAAAACCAGGAGGAAGAAAGAATATGCAGAGGCCAAGATGGGCCCATTAGCAAGTCGAAAAGAAGCAATTCCATGAAGGAATATAACTTATGGGAGGATCTCAACAAGATGAAATTGAATATCACTCTAGATCAAATGTTGAACCTAGTTCCCAACTACATACAGAAGTTGCCTGCAAGCCATAGTACCAAATGAAAAACTGGCATAGATGTCTTTGCAGGAGCCGAAAAACCCAGCAGCGTCGTGGTGGCATAATGCAAAAATGTAAAAACGGTTTAGGACTGTGACACATCCGTGTTGAAATATACAAGTGAATAGGGTGTGTGTGGGAACAAGCTCTTGGATAGAGGCTGTAAAAGAGAAGATGTAATTGTGAAAGAACCTGTGAAAAGGTTAGAAGAATCTACTGGGAGAGAATAATGGGTAGCATGAGGGAATTTAGGAGTGTGGAGTTATTCTGGGAGATAATCTGGGAAAAGAGAAGAGGTGGAGAGAATCAGGCAAAAGGTGGAGATATTCTGGGAGTGAATCATGGAGAAATCAATGGGATTTGATGCTTGATGTAAACTCTATAAATTGAGGCATAGCCCTAATGAGAATTTGCTGGTTTTTGAGTATCCATGCCTACATTAATCTATCTGCTAATTATTCACTAATTACATCTTAATCATTTACTAATCACTTTATTAATCATGTTGATTCTAGTGTTTGATCCACCATAGCTCATCATTATGCTCAAATTTCAACATGGTATCAGAGCCATGCCTAGAATCAATTAGATTTATGAGCCCATTAGTTAATTAATTAGGATTAGTAGATAATTAGCAAAAAAAATCAATTTTTTAGTAAGCTTTCACTTCTCCCCTTCACCCCCAGTCAGTGGAGGACTCCATTCTCCTTGCACACATAACATTAGGCTAAGCCCTCTTAGGTACTCATAGTAGACTCATAGGGCTACACACATCTCAAATCTTGTGGGCTAATTCAACGCAGAACGCCGACGGGAGCTCGATTTGCAGGCTACGTTTTTCTGAGATGTTTTTTTGACATTGCAACTTCCACAGATCAAAGCTCTCTAATTCCTCTTAGCCCAAGGGGTAATCAAGCATGCTCTACAAGCTGGTGAAGACAGAAATCAATTTCATCAAGTCTACAGAGAGATCCAAGCTCTTCATCAAATCTGCAGGTGACTTTGGTAAAACAGAGATTAAGCTTTCATTATTTGGTCAAATCTTGTGTTTCTTGGCTTAATCCTCTACTAGACTCATTGCTATTGATGCCTTTGAAAGCATTTGAGCTCATTTGAAGTGGAAGGCACCAGATCTGAGCTCCCTGCATACTCTGTTTTCTGTACACAAACCAGAGCATTAATTTGCTAATCAGTGATTAATCAGTGCTAATCACTGTATTTTGGTATAATTGAGGGTTCAAATTAACCATTAGGTATCTGATACAGATCCCTATAACTTTAGATTTCAAATCGGAGTTGGTTTGATACTCCAACCATCCCGTACAAATTGGTTACCCTTAATTTAATGTAATTTCTAGAAAAATTATGCTGATAAATTTGTGAAAATCATCATTTTGCATTCAACCCTTGGTTAATGCCTGTAAATCTCACTCAAATTCAAGATTATTCATAGCCAGAGTTGCATTTGGAATGTGCATGAGAATGAATGCTATACGCATTATGTATTGGGCACATTTTATCAGTGTAAAAATGGGAACAGACACTGCCCTTGTCCAGATTAAGGCAAGAGGTAAGACCTCCCGCATAAATTTGGGTTTGCATTGCATAATGATACAAAATAAACATAAAAAGCCCAAAGGAACTGTCAGCAAAACATTGAAACATGTTGCTCAAATGGAGAAAAAAGACCTGACGGAAGAGCTCATGGCCCCAACCATGAAAGAAGAAGAATATCTCTTCCCAAGAAGAGGATCCACACCGAGAAGAAGACCTGAAGGAAGACATGGACACGAGAAGAGAAGCTACCACAAGAAGAGAAGCTGCCCCGAGAAGACTGGAAGAAGAGACAAACGCGTGGAGAGATGCTGCCACGAGAAGAAGACTGAAGAAAAGAGAAGATGTGAGGCTCCAAAGAGTGAGGAGCCATGTGAAAATCTCTGAGAGAGAGAGAGAGAGAGAGACCCCACAACCCAATGTAACCTGCCCCAATAAAGTAAAACCACCTCTGAGCCACCGATGGTGTAGGCCACGTGGTAGATGTATGTGTGAGCACTTTAGTCAAGGTCGCGGGCACTTATAGTAGCCTTGGACACATAGAGAGAGAGAGTGTCAAGGACTATGGAGTTTAGGGACTTGAGGCACTGGTCGCGGGCTATCAAGTAAGAGAGAAACTTGATACAGGGTCCAGGTGTGCTGAGATAACTTGAGGGGAGGAGTAGACACTGGTCGCGGACTGCCAAGTAAGGGGAGGCAAACTTGGTATAGGGTCTAGGTATACTAGGAGTATTCACTTGAGGGGAGGTGTTGAAATATACAAGTGAATAGGGTGTGTGTGGGAACAAGCTCTTGGATAGAGGCTGTAAAAGAGAAGATGTAATTGTGAAAGAACCTGTGAAAAGGTTAGAAGAATCTACTGGGAGAGAATAATGGGTAGCATGAGGGAATTTAGGAGTGTGGAGTTATTCTGGGAGATAATCTGGGAAAAGAGAAGAGGTGGAGAGAATCAGGCAAAAGGTGGAGATATTCTGGGAGTGAATCATGGAGAAATCAATGGGATTTGATGCTTGATGTAAACTCTATAAATTGAGGCATAGCCCTAATGAGAATTTGCTGGTTTTTGAGTATCCATGCCTACATTAATCTATCTGCTAATTATTCACTAATTACGTCTTAATCATTTACTAATCACTTTGTTAATCATGTTGATTCTAGTGTTTGATCCACCATAGCTCATCATTATGCTCAAATTTCAACAATCCGTTCTAGAAGTGACCATCAAGATTAGAGGACAAACAATGGACGAAGGATCGGGAGTGAACATTATATCAAATAACCTGGCCAAAAATCTAGGTATCATTGAATTGTGTCTAGCCCCATTCCAAATCTGCATGGCTGACTAGAGAAGAGTCCGACCAATTGGAATAATTAGAGGTGAGCAAATGGAAGTGGTAGGATGCATGTTCACTATAGTATTCATAGTCCTGAAGATGACGGAGATAGTAGGTGCATATCCCATGCTGTTGGGAAGGCCTTGCCATTAGGAGTGGAAGAATAAAACATAACTAGGAGACGGACAAGATCACGATCAGAAGAGACAAAAAGAAAGTCTGCATCTCAGTTGGCAGGAAAGGACAGGCTGAACCCAGCAAGCTGGACGAATGCATGCAGAAGGCCTAAACTACCTAGAAGGTGTAGAAGATGATGAAGAAGAATAGATCTTGAAGGAGAATCTAGATCTGCTATCCTTGTTTGAAGTAGACAGAGAGGATTGTGCAGAGGTATGATCCAGAGGCTTTGGTAGCTCATCCTAAAGTGAGCAGAACAAGAAAGGCCATGGTGGTTCTAAAATAGTAGGAAGCTAAGCTTAAGAAAAGGAATATCAAAGTTCAAGAAGATGAGCTCGAGGAGGTGAACCTAGGGGATGATTAGCAGCCCAAGATAGTCAAGATTAGTGCCAAACTGAATCTCTTAGAATTTCTTAATTCCTACTAGTGCCAAGCCGAATCTCCTAGAATTTGCTTAATTCCTACAAGGATGTTTTTGCTTGGAACTATTCTGACATGAAGGGGATTGATCTCAGTTTCTACCAGCATAAAAATTAACCTGAAAGAAGATGCAACCCCAATTAGGCAGAGCAGATATAGGATGAACCCAAAGGTGAAGGAAGAGATTAACAAATTATTGAAGGTAGGGTTTATCTATCATGTGGATTAGGCAGATTGGTTGTCATCGATAGTAATTGTTCCAAAAAAGAATGGGAAGCTTAGGGTGTGTAGTATCGACTACCGTAAGCTGAATGCTTCCACTATATCCGACCCATTCCCATTGCCTTTCATTGTTTCCTTGCTGGTGGATGCAATAGTGGGGCATGTTTTCTCGATGGATTTAGTGGGTACAATCAAGTGCAAATGGCCCAGGAAAATAAAGAAAAGACTGCTTTTGTGACATAATGGGGGGCATTTGCCTCCAATGTGATGACAATCAGGCTGAAAAATGCTCATGTCTCATTCCAGAGAATGGTTCAGGAAATATTCTATGAGTATTAGACCACCTTCATGAGGGTGTTTGTGGATGACTTTAGCGAATTTGGGAAGAAAGAAGAACACATTACACACCTCACAATATGTGTGGAAAAGTGCAAGAGGGCCGGATTGAGCCTAAATCAAGCCAAGTGATGTAACTAGTGGATCTCTCTTGGGACATATAGTGTCTGCAAAAGGGCTTGTGGTGGATCTGGCCAAGGTCGCAATCATTGTGAAGCTGCAGCTCCCCAAGAATGCCAAAGAGCTTGCAAGATTCCTGGGGCTAATCAAGTGGCATAGTAGATTCATGATGTTCCTAGCTCATGTGGTAGTGTCCTTATACAACCTGACCGTGAAGGATGCAGAATATGTCTGGTCCGGATCCTATCAAGTGGCATTCTGGAATCTCAAGAAGATATTGTCAGTAGATCCCATCCTCCAGCAGCCCAACTATAACCTGCCAACTATAACCTGGTGTTCCATGTGTTTGTCGATGCCTCTTATGTACCCACCATTGGCAGTGCTCTGTGCAAGAGGGATGGTACAGACTAGTGTACTATGCAAGCATGAGGTTGTCTAGACCAAAAAAGAACTACTCCACCATAGAGAAGGAGTCACTGGGAATGATCTACTCCATCAAGAAGTTTAGCCATTACTTGTTGCTGGGTAAGATGTTTGAATTTCATGTAGATCACAAAGCTATCGTATACTTAATAAACAAACTAGACTTGGCAGGAAATTTGGCCACCAGATGGATGCTCTTGTTGTAGGAATTTAAGTTCAACATAAGGCACACCCCTGGGAACAAGCATGCAGACTTCCTGTCAACACTAGAAACAGGAGAAGAACCAGAAGGGGTGGAAGACGATTTCCCAGATGTGCAGCTTTCCTCACAGAAGGAGAACGATCGAGCTAGTACCACGAAATGCTGCAATTCTTGTCTAACTTGTTCTTTTCAGAGTACATGTTTAGAGATCAGAGAAAGAAGTTGACTCTCTAGAGCAAGTCATTCATGGTAGTGGTTGGGTAGCTCTACAAGATGGGCATCGACCAGATTCTCAAGAGATGTGTCCTCGAGCATGAGCAACATGCTGTGTTAGCAGAAGCACATCAAGGTGTAAGCGGTGGGCATTTTTCGGAGAAGTCACCATCAGGAAAGTGTTCTAGGAAGGACTGTGGTGGCCAATTGCATTAAAAGGTGCATAAAAGTTTGCAAGGGAGTGCGACATGTGTCAGAGGCTAGGACAAGTGGACGATGTAGACAAGATGAACGATATAGACAAGATGTCTCATGATCCAGTCCTGCCACTTGAGCCATTCCAAAAGTGGGGTCTAGACTTCGTCAGTTGATTCAAACTAGCTGCACAAAGGACAAGAAACAAATACATTCTTGTGTGGCCACATATTATTGTACAAAGTGGGTTGCCAAGGCCATGAGAGACTGCAAGGTATCATCTGTAGAAAAAAAATGAAACTATAATGACAAGATTTGGATGCCCAATAGAGATAGTCGATGACCAAGGGAGCCACTTCATCAATGATGTAATCAGGAAGCTGACAGAATAGCACATGGTAATACACAAAAAGTTGACAATCTATTACCCACCACAAGCCAATGCCCAAGCAGAGTCCACCAACAAGATCCGAAAGGGAATCCTAATCAAGACGGTAAATAAGAACAGGAATGAATGGGACACAAAGTTGCACTCAACATTATGGGCATTCCAAATAGCTTATAAGAATGCAATAGGACTTACGTCGTTCAGCATGGTGTATGGACTTGAAGCAGAAGTGCCCATGGAATTCCTTACACAGAGTCTTAGGACTGCAGTGGGTAGAAAGGCTCTCTCCAAAAGAACTAGAGGTGCACAGGATAGAACAACTCCTCAAGTGGGATGAAAGGAGACTGCACAGCACATGGATAGTAGAAATAGTGCAAAAGAGAAGAAATCTGCAAGTGGACAGAAATACAAAGTTTAAGATCTCCCAAGAAGGACATATTGTCCTACTGTTCTCATTAATAATGGGACACCACCCCAAAAATTTGAAAATGAGATGGACGGGCCCATTGACGATTGTCAGGAAACTATGGAGATTGGAACTTTTGAATTAACAACTCTTGATGGGGAAAGAGTCAAAAGCTGGTAAATGGCTATAGGCTGAAGTCTTATTATAGAAGGATGCCAGAAGAAAAATGTGTCAAGAAGAAAACTAGAATCTTGATCCGGAGATATCTCAGGAGTCAAAATCCGAGTCCAGAAGACAAGTGCAGGAAACAGGACATGATTCCAGAGATTAAAAATGGAAAAGAAGAAAACCCAAAAATAGATATCCCATATGTGAATATGATAATTGTATGTACAGATACTGAGGAGCCAGGTGGCAACAGCATGGTGTAGGCAGGAAAAATGGAGTTGCCACCAAGAAAAAGGGTGCATGAATGTGAAGGGAAACTTATCACATCACCATCACCTATTCTTGGACAAGCCACTAATAACCTTGTAATAGTGCAGAAGGGACTGCTGGTGGTCGGATAATGAGGGGGATCTGGGGCAATCATGAAAATATGAAACAATTATGGCCGCTCTTTGGAAGGGTGCACCTCACGGGCAATGGTTGAATGCCTCTCCATCAAACGCCTAGTTCCGAAATTAGCTTTCGAAAAGCTACCCTGTGCGCTTAAGTCTTTTCTTGCTAAACCCTGTTCGTTTCCTCACCTTCTTTCCAAGCAGTCCCCAACATTCTTGAAGAAGAAGATATGGTGCTAGAGTTTGATCCCCTATCATCCATGGTGTTTGAAGAGGTCAATAATCATTCACAATGGCTGGAGAAGATGGGACTCAAAGATTTCACGGAGCTACCCTAGGAGGAGCTCCAGGAGAACTATAAGGTAGCAGAGTAGCTAGCACAACTACAAAAAACCGGCATCATCATGCGTTCATCGCTCGAGAGAGAAGAGCGGTTTTTTATCCCATCCATGTGGTTGAGGTATTAAAGCTACTAGTGGAAGGTCAAGGCAAGATCAAGGCAGCACACATGAAGAAGACCTATCTTTTGAACAATCAGCTAGCTGCCCCTTTTCCATCTTGGATATCCATCTTCTCCAACTTGTAGTACTTGGATCTCATTAATGTCACCTCCATCTTGCTCTCAGGTGACTTGCCTTCCACTCATGTCTATCTTCCTGCACAGATACATAGATGGCTTTTTAGAAGGGCCTACAAGCCCTCCATCTCAGCTCCATGGGTCTCATCATCTGAGAAGCCTTATGTGGCCTCATGATTGGAGTTTCAACACAACCCTCTCTCTCTCATGTAGGTGTGTGTGTAGTATATGTATAGACATATCTCTCTCTCTCTCTCTCTCTCTCTCTCTCTCTCTCTCTCTCTCTCTCTCTCTCTCTCTCTCTAAAAAAGTAAACACAAGGTTCCTATTTGAGAGATGTAAATATGATAGTGGAGGCTTGAGAAGGGATTGTGGAATGGATGATGAGATGGACCAAAAGAGGATAACTTGCAAATTGTTCCCTATGTTATGTGGTCTGAGGTTCCTCTTGTTGAGAAGAATAGGGATGAGAATAGTATCTACATGGACATGAATGAAGACATAATGTAGAAAATGAGGCTTTTCATTTGTTATACGAGTGTCTATCCCTATGTAAGATTATTTCTTATGCAAAACTCACTTGTCTCTTACCATTATAGGGTGGTAGAGGATACGACATACCTACATGGTAAGTGCCATCTCGAGCTCTGCCATAGCTTGTTTGACCTTATGTTCTAAATTTCTTATTTAGAATATTACTTGTGTATTACTATGTCAATGAAGGGAGTGTTGGCAATAGTGGGAATTGCAACAAAGAGAACAACCAATTATGTGTATCAGCTTGTTATGGGCTACCACACCTCCAAGAAGGAACTCTACACATTCACCTAATGGATGACCATAGAACACAACCGTCGTGGGGTACTTACCAATGCTTCAATCTCGAGTCCCTTGAGGCCTCCAAGCTCGCTTGTCAAGCTCCACCTCCACACTGTCACCACCGTGAAGTCACTTGAAAGATCCTTGCCCCCTCCGCGCAACGAATTTGGGGGTGCTAGCAGCGGAAGTAGCACTTCTTGCGCAGGAGGGCAGAGCCTCTGACTCAGGGCCTCACCCACGGATATCCGGACAAGAGACTAATCCCTTGGTTTTTCCAAAACCAAACCCGGAAAAACTTCCCTCGCCCACCAGAAAGCATGGGCGAATCCTCCAAGATATTTTTATTCTAACATGGTCAAGCGCCTTAACTAAACAAACTTATCTGACCGAACCAGTAATTCACATGGTCACATCAAGGAAAAGACTTGCACTTGGATCATAGAGACCAACGCTTTTTTCCTCATCGAGAGGCATAGCTGTTGATTCTTTTCCATAGAACAAGGACTATCCGGGATTTACTTCATCTATCGTACCACCATAATAGAATTGAGTCTCATTTTAGGGATCCATCAGTCTAGCCTAACCCCAGTCCCATGGGTTAGCCAACTACCCAACCACTGTAGTGATAGCATCTATTTAGGAATTTGGTTATATTTTGTCCCGAGTACCAGGGAAAAGAGTTCCCAAGACCCCTAGTTAGCGCTTCATGCAAACTTCAAGATAGTCACACCACTTACACACCCAATACGAATTGCCTTTTTCACAGATTCAGCTGTCTTTAAAACAATCTTTTAATGAAACCATAGTGTTACTGATCGTAATTCTCCAAAATATCTAGGGTGAATTCTAATTTCCAATCATTCCTTTATCGGTATACCTATGGCATCATAGAATGCTCACCACCTGTCCACTCAGGGGCCTTTTCGATAGTTCCTAGCTCATAGTACCCGGAAATATATTCACTTATAAAAATCTAGATGGACTCTCCGTTGAAGATCAACAAGATCAAACAACAGATCCATATAAAAGAGCCATGGACTCATCCGTTGAGGACCAACAAGGTCAATCAACCAGATCCATGTCCGAGTTCAAAAAACAACTCTAACACCTTGTTCCATTTTCTTCCTCGACGCACGCGTGGGTGTCTTCGGTGACCCAGAGCCCGAGCACCATATGGTCAGCACCCTCTAGGATCCTTCGCGCAGGTCACCTAGCGCTTCACTCATAGGCTGCTTCCTTGGTCCCTTATCCACCGTACCGGAAGCTCACCATTTAAATCGAACCGAGGCTGGTCAAGACCTCGGCCGACCGTGCTACGTGAGACGTCCTCCGTTGACTCTCCGTCTCAGCTGTTGCAACTTTATCGCTTAGGTCTCACGACCTCATTCACAAGACGGTCAAAATGCTTCCCCAGCATTCTTGACATAAAATAGTCATTTAAAAATAGGTCATAAATACAGTTTCTATAACGAACTCTCGTCTTTCCACATTGTTTCACATCAATCCACATTACTTAATCCACATCTAATCATATGTATTCCCATCGTCCTTCATCCATTCTCATTCAATCATATCATATTCCATCTCATCATATCTATCCACATTTATCCTCATCACATCTCATCCATTTGCATCTACCCATATCCACATCTCATCACATTACATTGATTCACATTTCATCCATTCATATTTACCCCGATCCACATCACATCACATCCATTTCACATCACATCTCATTCATTCACATCTATCCCGATTCACATCACATCACATCTCATCCATTCACATCTATCCCGATTTCACATCGCATCCATACACATTCCATCTCATTCATCTACATCCATCCAGTCATTCACATGCACGTCTATCCACATCCATCCATACATTCACATTCACATCCACATATATTCACATCACATCACATTTCATCCACATCTCATCACATTCACATATACATATATTCACATCACATCACATTCCATATCTCATCACATTCACATCCACATATATTCACATTACATCACATTTCATCCACATCTCATCACATTCACATATACATATATTCACATCACATCACATTTCATCCATATCTCATCACATTCACATCCACATATATTCACATCACATCACGTTTCATCCACATCACATCACATTCACATCCACATATATTCAAATCACATCACATTTCATCCACATCTGCATCCATTTACATTACATCACATCTTATCACATCCACATCCACATTCATTTACGTCACATCACATCTCATCACATCCACATCCACATTCATTTATGTCACATCACATCTCATCACATCCACATCCATTTACATCACATCACATCCTTTCACATATCCTCACATCTCATTCTCATCTCATCATTCACATCCACATCCATTTACACCACGTCACATCCCATCCACATTCATTTACATCACACCACATCTTATCACATCCTCTCACATCTTATCACATCTCATTCACATCCTATCACATCTCATTCACATCTTATCACGTCCCATTCACATCTTATCACATCCATTCACATCTTATCATGCTAAAAATTCCTCTTTTCCCATTTAATTTCTTGGATCTCAATTATCATGGGAATTCCTCTTTTTGTATTTAAATGATTACATTCAAATGTCATGAGAATTCCTCTTTTATCATAAAATAAATTTATCTAAAATTTCTCTTTTCTTTAATAAAAATATCCATTATTCAAATATGCCAAGAATTCCACTTTTTCCATTTAAATGATTGAATTCCAATTGTCATGGGAATTTCTCTTTTATCATTTAAATTTTCTCATGCATAAAATAAATTTATCTAAAATTCCTCTTTTCTTTAATAAAAATATCCATTATTCAAATATGCCAAGAATTCTACTTTTTCCATTTAAATGATTGAATTTCAATTGTCATGGAAATTTCTCTTTTATCATTTAAATTTTCTCATGCATAAAATAAATTTATCTAAAATTTCTCTTTGAATTTTAATAAAAAATATCCATTAATTCAATTATGCCAAGAATTCCACTTTTACCATTTAAATGATTGAATTCCAAATGTCATGGGAATTTCTCTTTTATCATTTAAATAAAATTACCAAATTTTTCTCTTTTCTTAATTATTTAATTATGCATAAATCCTAAAAATTACTTTACCATGAATTTGATAAAAATCATTCTTTTAGCCTAGGATATTCAATCCAGAATATGGTAGGAAGTCCTCTTTTCACATTATGCATAAGAATGAGTTATGTATTAATTTCTTAAAAATTATGCCATAGCTCCGCTGCTATAACTGATAATTTTCAATATTTTCTAAAAGAATAAGACTTAGTAATACAGTTATGATAGTATAACTATCTTTTAGACTTAAATCCAATTTATGGATTTAAATCATAAGATTACCATAATTTTATTAGCATAAAAGTATAAAAAGCTATTTTCTTAACCTCTAGCTTCACAAGCCTAGAGTTTGATTTGTGAATTGAGAATTTATCAATGAGAAGCATCATTTGAATAAGAATTAGTTATAGAAATGACTATTCTTTTGGGGAGAGAGAGAGAGATAGACATAAAAAGCATCCTAATTAAGCATAAATGTAAACTTTTCTTAATTATTCTCATTACAACTCTTAAGAAAAGCTTTATTTGCATTATAAACACTTAATTAGAAACTTCTCAAGCTTGAGAGGGATTGAGAAGTGAAAACATTGAGAATAGTAGAGAAAAACCATGAAATTACATCTTACCTCTTGATTTTACTTGCTTCTCTATCTTAGAAGAAGCCCCCAACCAATCAATTGGTTAGTGTGTTGAGAGGAAAGCTCCAAGGATGGTTGAAGAGAGAGAGAAGCTCCACTCTCTCCAAAAGTAGGAGATTTTTAAGGGATAATAGAAAATATGCTTATTTTAATGTAATGGTCTAGTTCACAGATGAGAATACAAAAGAATGAGGTTCTATTTATAAGTGAGGGAGGCCACTAACTGAGTCCAACTAAGTTCTAGAATTTTCTAGCTTCAGTTTGGTTAGATTTGGACAAGATTTGGACAAGTTTAGCTCCCATTTTGATCCAGTTTGATCTAGGAGAGAGGAGAGATAAAAATATCATAATTTTTTTGATTTAAAAACTCATCCACATGTGTGAAATAGGCGCCTACCTTAAAGTCTCCCCCCTCCTTACCAAGGTGTCAAAAATGTATCATTATTCTAAAATATCTCATTTTTTTAGTAATATCTCATAGTTTTTAACTAATAAACCTTGTACTCAGTCAACTCTTCATCTTATGTGAGCATTTACTCATTTTTGGATATTTTCTTTTATTATTTAGATTTGTCTCATCCAAACACTTGGATTAATCTTATTGGCCCTTAGGAACCTTAATTGGACCATAATCTAAATTTTTTTAAAAATCTTAATCCTTAGGCTGTCTTTAAAATCATTTTTAATTGATTCCTAATGCACTTTGGAGAATTTATTTTGAACTTTTGTTTTAGGGGAAACCATTTCAAACACTAGGAGGATTTTTATATTCAAAGATATCTCAATTTTGGATTACCTCTCTCTAGACATTTTCTCTCTCTAGGCCAAAACCGGGTAAAACAAGATCTTTCTTTTATTTCAAAGAGGGGAATAATTACAAGAACAGAAGGGGAGGTTCTTACACTTTCACGCCTCAAAAGCTGGAGGGAGGAATCTTACATCCTACTCCACTTAAAAAACGCGAGATGTCCTCATCTCACAAGTGGAGTATAATCTCTTTCATCTTCTTCTTCTTCAATCACTTCCAGCGTTATTGCCTTGGAAGTGGACGGCTGATTCGGGAACATCTCTCTTTGACTTCCCCCTATTCTGAGGAGGCGGAGGTCTTGCATTACTTTGGATTGAAATTGAGGGTTGGTTAGAGGGTCTACCTCTAGGATTTCCCTGATTTTGGCAGAAAGGAACCTGATTACTCTGGAAGGAAGGAGCTGGAGTCTGGAATCTTGGTCCTTGATTTCCCCGCCCCGAAAACCTTGATCCAAAAGGAGTTGGGCAATCCATACTGCGATGTCCAAATCCTTGACAGTTATAGCATTTCAATTCCTTGTTCAAGGGTGCAACTTCTAAAGTTGAATTCCAGGGGATTGAGTTCCGGGAAAAGGACCTTTCTTCCATTGTGGAACTTTCCATCTCCTGAGCTTGACTTTGTTGTCTCTTAGTAGGCAGTGGAAGGTTGGAATCACCTTCTGGAGCTAGAAATCTTTTGAAAGATGATGGTGCTAGCCTTGGTGGGACCTTGACATCAAAGGCCTTGGCGAAACCCTTCGCCGTCCGCACTGCTTCGGCAATGGACATCAAAATTATATTTTACATTGGTGGTGAGCATAGCTTCTAAATGCTTGTGGATATTAGTATAGAGTTTAAGGATGCCAATAGGGTGATATAATGTGGACTCACACAAATTCAAATGTTGGTGAGTATTGTACACTTCCAGCCACCCCCATGACTAATTACCCATTGATAAGTATTTGCAACAACCACCTCGTAGTTGGCTAGCGTCTCTGGTATACCTCTGGACAAACAGGTCGAGTTTGTCGATAATTTTGTCTAGAATTTTGGAATTTTGAAGCACACGACACCAAGGGGTAGAAGAATATGTCTTTAGGGTTAGTTAATACAAGGTCCCCCCTCAAAATGCCAATGATGATGGTTGGGTCAGCATCTATATCAGTATTTTGTTTAATTAGGGTTAATTCACCTAGGCCTATATCTTCAGCTAAGTTTATCTCATACTGAAGTAATGAGAGTGTTAGTGTGTTAGTATAGATAAAAACAAAGTAAGAGTATGAGGAGGGGCCCGAGGAGTTACTGGTAGCTAGCCCAACTCCGCCCAACTCCGAGGTGCGCTCAAGGAGGATACGCAGATCATACTATCGGCTCCGGGCGTAGACTCCTTTCTTGTAACATGCAAGATCCTGCAGAGCAGGCGAGAGTCAGCATTGCTAAGGTGATTTGAGATGGTCATTTCCCGGATCATTCTTTCAGTATCCATCTCTTCATATCTCCTTGTTGCATCTGCTTGTGCTCACTAGGCAGTGGCTTCCCTTTGTTATGCTTCAGTAATCTGATTGAGCCTTTGTGTTGCCAATCTTTGAGCGTTTTGTAGTTGCACTACTGTAAGCTGTGATATGGCTTCTTGATGCTCCAATTCATTCTTTTGCATTTCTACTTGGTTTGCACTAATGGTTTCGTTGAGGGCCTTAATCTTTTCTGCATGTGCTTTGTTTGCTTGTTCTCTTTGCTATTGCAGACTTTTCACTCTTTCTTGCTCTACCTTGAGTTGGGCTGTTAGGAGCTCGATTTGTTGGTGAAGCACATCTTCATTAGCCTTTGCACTGTCTTGGCACTCCTTGATTTGTCGGGCATGCAGAGTTGTGAGGTTCTGTGTGTGGGCGATCTCTTTTTGAAGTTGATCCTTTGCTTGCTCCAGATTTGCGTTTAAGTTAGCATTTTTGTTAATCTTCTGTACAATTGTCTGGCTTAAGACGAGGTTATTACTTTCCAAGAAATTGTACCTCTCTTCCTGTTCCTCTGCAGCCTTTAAGCTCTTCATGTGACAACCTCCCTGTGAGTTGACTCTGCTGCCTCAAGATTTGCTTTTATGCTTTGCACTTGTGTATTTGCATCTTTCAGCTGCTTCTAGAGGATGGCGTTCCTGTCATGTAACATGTGTGTTGTTAATAGGTGGCAATGCCATACCTTTTTCTCTTGTTCCGAGTTTGTACTTGACTCAGCTTCTAGTTCTTTAAGTGGATCGTGTGAAGGAGCACTTCAAGGCCTTCCATGGTTTCCTGGATGAATTTTTGAGAATCCATGTCTTGGAAGGAGGCAAAGGAGGTTATGGCAAAATTTTTCAGAATTTTGTGGAAAAGAAAGTTTATTTTTATGTTATTCCAAAAGAGTAATTTCCACCATTTGTGCATTCTAAAAGAAATATTCTAATTATTCCATGTACATATTCACCTATGAATATGCATGGATATCACTTATATTAATTATTAAAATTGATTTCTTTGTATAGAAAGATGCATAATGGAAATTGCTTTGTTATAAAAGTGTTATTTTCATTAAATTTAATTTCTATGCATACAAAGATGCATAATGGAAATTTTTTTATTATGAAAGTGTTATTTTCATTAAAATTGATTTTATGCATAGAAATATGCATAAAGGATTTATTTTTATTTCAAAAGTGTTATTCTCATTAAAATTGATTTCATGCATAGAAAGATGCATAAAGGATTTATTTTTATTTCAAAAGTGTTATTCTCATTAAACATGATTTTATGCATAAAAAGATGCATAAAGAAATTATTTTTATTTCAAAAAGTGAATTTCTCATTAAAATTTATTTTATGCATTAGAAAGATGCATAAAGGATTTATTTAAAATTATTTCAAAAGTATTATTCTCATTAAAGTTGATTTTTATGCATAAATAGATGCATAAAAGGATTTTTATAAAAGTGTTATTCCCACTGAAGTTGATTTTTATGCATAAATAGATGCGTAAAGAATCTTTATATCATAATTAGAATTCTCTTAAATTCTATGTTTAAATTCTATGAATAGATGTAATGAGATGTGATGAGAATCAGATAGGTGTGAATGAATGGATGGATGGATGTGAAGTGAATAGAGGTGATGAGATGTGAGGTGAATAGATGTAATGAGATGTGATTAGAATCAGATAGGTGTGAATGAATGGATGGATGGATGTGAAGTGAATAGAGGTGATGAGATGTGAGGTGAATAGATGTAATGAGATGTGATGAGAATCAGATAGGTGTGAATGAATGGATGGATGGATGTGAAGTGAGAATAGAGGTGATGAGATGTGAGGTGAATAGATGTAATGAGATGTGATGAGAATAGAGGTGATGAGATGTGAATAGATGTAATGAGATGTGAAGTGAATAGAGGTGATGAGATGTGAGGTGAATAGATGTAATGAGATGTGATTAGAATCAGATAGATGTGAATGAATGGATGGATGGATGTGATGTGAATAGAGGTGATGAGATGTGAGGTGAATAGATGTAATGAGATGTGATGTGAATCAGATAGATGTGAATGAATGGATGAGATGTGATGTCATGTGAATCGGGATGTAAATGAATGATATGGGATGTGAGTGGATGTATGTGAAAGAATGGATGCGAATGTGTATGTGTATGTGAGGAATGGATGTGAATGAGTATGTGAAAGAATGGATGTGAATGTGTATGTGAAGAATGGATGTGGATGTGTATATGAAGAATGGATGTGAATGTGTATGTGAAGAATGGATGTGAATGAGTATGTGAAAGAATGGATGTGGATGTATGAGAAATAATGGATATAGATGTGTATGTGAAAGAATGGATGTGAATGGGTATGTGAAAGAATGGATGTGAATGTGTATGTGAGGAATGGATGTGAATGTGTATGTGAAGAATGGATGTGAATGAGTATGTGAAGAATGGATATGGATGTGTATGTGAAAGAATGGAAATGTGTATGCGAGGAATGGATGTGAATGTGTATGTGAAGAATGGATGTGAATGAGTATGTGAAAGAATGGATGTGAATGTGTATGTGAAGAATGGATATGGATGTGTATGTGTATGTGAAGAATGGATGTGAATGAGTATGTGAAAGAATGGATGTGGATGTATGAGAAAGAATGAATATAGATGTGTATGTGAAAGAATGTGATGAGATGTAAAGAGATGTGATGTGACATGAATATATGTGGATGTGAAGTGATAGATGTAAATGTATGGATAGATGTGAGAAGTCGTACAGGTGAACGATTGGACGGATGTGGATTAATGAGATGAGATGTGTATGAATGAGATATGATGTGGATAGATGTGATGTGATGTTATGTATGTGATGGGATGGTGATGAGAATGAATGTGATGGATATGAGTGAGTGTGATGTGAATCAGGATGTGAATAAATGAGATGTGATGTCATGTGAATCAGGATAGATGTGAATGAATGAGATGTGAGGTGAAATGGATGTGATGTGGATCGGGGTAGTTATAAATGGATGAGATGTGAATGAATGTGATGTGAGGAGATGTGAATGAATGTGATGTGATGAGATGTGGAGATGGGTAGATGCGAGTGGATGAGATCTGATGAGGATAAATGAGGAAAGATGTGATGAGATGAAAATGATGTGATTGGATGAGAATGGGAATACATATGAAATGATGTGATTGGATGAGAATGGGAATACATATGAAATGGATGTGATTTAAATCAGGTGGATTGATGTGGAACAATGTGGAAAGACGAGAGTTCGCTATAGAAACTATATTTATGACCTGTTTTTAAAATGACTGTTTTATGTCAAGAATGCTGGGGAAGCATTTTGACCGTCTTGTGAATGAGGTCGTGAAGACCTAATCTGATAAAGTTGCAACAGCTGATAGAGAGTCGATGGAGGACGTCTCGCGTAGCAAGGTCGGCCGAGGTGAGCTTCCGATACGGTGGATGAGGGACCAAGGAAGCGGCCTATGAGTGAAGCGCTAGGTGACCTGCAAAGGATCCTAGAGGGTGCTGACCATACGGTGCTCGGGCTCTGGGGGTCACCGAAGATACCCACACATGCGTCGTAGAAGATATTGGAACAAGGAGTAAGAGTTGTTTTCTGAAATCGGGCATGGATCTGATTGATTGACCTTGCTGGTCCTCAACAGATGAGTCCATGGCTCTTTTATATGGATCAACATGTTGGTTGATCTTGCTGATCTTCAATGGATATTCCATTTTGATTTTTATAAGTGAAAATATTGCCGGTTACTATGAGCTAGGAACTATCAAAAAGGCCCCTGAGTGGATAGGTGGTGAGCGTTCTGGTTGCCAATGATGCCATAGGTACACCGATGAAGGGAAAATCGAAAATTAGGATTCAACTGGACATTTTGGAGGTTTATGATCAGTGATACTATAGTTTCATTAGAAGATTGTTTTAAAGATAGCTGAATCTGTGAAAAAAGGCAATTTTATATTGGGTGTATAAGTGGTGTGACTAGTTTTAAGTTTGCATGAATATCCAGCTAGGGGGCCTGGGAACTCTTTTCCCTGGTACCCGGGACAAAACCTAACCAAATTCTTACTTGGATCCCATCACTACAGTGGTTGGCTAACCCACGGGACTGGATGGGATTAGGCTGGACTGATGGATCCCTAAATGAGACTCAATTCTGTTATGGTACGATAGATGAAGTAAATCTCGAATAAAAATTGTTCTATGGAAAAGAATCAATGGCTGTGCCTCTCAATGAGGAAAAAAGTGTTGGTCTCTATGATCCAAGTGCAATCTTTTCCTTGATCTGACTATGGGACTTATGGGTTTGGTCAGATCAGTTCAGTTAGTTAAGGCTCTTGTCTACGTTAGAGTAAAAATATCCTAGAGGAATCGCCCGTGCTTTCTGGGCGAAGGAAGTTTTTCCGGGTTCGATTTTGGAAGAGCCCAAGGATTAGTCTCTTGTCTGGATATCCGTGGGGGGGACGAGGCCCTCAGTGAGGGACCTTGCCTCGCACAAGAAGTGCTACTTCCGCTACTAGCAGCCATGAATTCGTTGCGTGGTGGGGACAGGGATCTTTCAGCTAGTATCAGAGCAAATTTGGCTAATGTGGATCAACCGACAAGCCAAAAATGTCAAAAATTTATGAAGTAGCAGTAAAAGGTTGTAATTGTGTGATTAAATTCATACAAATTGATATTCAGACTAAAATTCATAATTTAGTAATTATTTCTTCAGATGGAAGTACCACAATTGCATGGAATCCTTGACTTGCTTGAGGCCTAGACATGATGGTATTTACCTTATAATTCCAAGGACCATGACTACCCGTATATATCGAGGGTATAACTGCAGCTCTTTACTGTGGCAGTATATACGAGTAAATCTAAGACTTGAAATTATAAGCAAAAATGCTATCCAGATGATGAATTTGAATGTGGTTGATATGATTTAAAAAACTCTGGTTGAGAACTGATGAGTTGATTTGGATTCTGATTGAAAAATGATGATTCCTAAGTTTTGGTTGAAAAGCGATAAGCTGAGCAAAACCACAATGAGGATGAATGGGACGAGTGCCTGTGATGATGTTCGTAATTGGAATGACGATAATGACTTTTCAGCAAATCACTATGAGATTAGTGGATTGTGCTGACAGATTGCTATTGTTAACACTTGACCCAGTGGATCAAGTTAAGGGATGTCAAATTAAAAATCTGTATAATTGAAAATTCCCATGAAGGACTGTTCAGATGGAAATTTCGGTCTAATGGACCATTATTGTGATAAGGATTTGAATGATATGATCTGAGTGAATTGTTATCTCATGTGATGAGTTCTATATAAGGGATCTTTTTCCCAGGATTCTGTTGGGTTCACCAGACTATAAGGAACCCCAGAATCAATTAGATCTTAAGGGAAAGAGTTGTCCTCTAATTTTGCGAGATGAGAACATCTCGTGTTTTTTAAAAGGGGTAGGATGTAAGATTCCTCCCTCTAGATTTTGAGGTGTGTAGGTGTAAGAACCTCCCCTTCTGATCTTATAATTATTCCCCTCTCTGTTGAAATAAAAGAAAGATCCTATTTTATCCTATTTTGGCTTGGAGAGAGAAAATGTCTAGAGGGAGGTAATTCAAAATTGAGATATTTTTGGATATAAAAATCCTCCTAGTGTCTAAAATGGTTTCCTCTGAAACACAAATTCAAAAAGAACTTTCCAATGTGCAATTGGAATTAATTGAAAATAGGTAAAAAGGACCTTAGCCTAAGGGTCCAGATTTTCAGAAATTTTTGGATTATGGTCTAATTCAGGTTCCTATGGACGAATAAGATTAATCCAAATGTAGGGAGGAGATAAATTAAAGAATAAAAGAAAAACCCCTAAAAATGAGTAAATGCTCACATAAGATGAAGAGTTGACTGAGTACAAGGTTTATTAATTAAGAGATATTTAGAGGAAATGATGCATTTTTGACACCTCAGTGGTGTGGGGATCTCCCCTCATGAAGGAGACGCCTATTTCACATGTGTGGAGGAGTTTTAAACTAAAAAATAATGAGATATTTTCATCTCTCCTATTTCAACTAGATCCAAAAAGTAAGCTAAACTGACCCAAAAATGGTCAAAAATTGACCAAACTTATCTGGAAAATTCTATAATCAGTTTGCTTGGTTAGAGGCTCACTTTTTCCTATAAATAGAAGCCTCCCCCTTTGTAAAAGCTTAATGGTGTTTATGCACTGTTACTCTGCTCCTGTCCTGAGCCATTTACATTGAATTTCTTGATAATTCAATTGTTTTTGGCTTAATCCTCTCCGAAGTAATTGGTGGCCACTCTTGTTTCAAACAAGAGTAGAACCCTCAATCCCTCAAGCTAAAGGAAAGTTTACAACTCCATGTAAGCTAAAAATTTCTTACTTTTTAATTTTAAATCTATGGTTTTCTTGATTTTCTTGTTTTATAGTTGATTGAAGTAAATTCTAATGCTATGCCTTGATGAAAAGGCCACCCCCCTTCTCTTCTTTACAATTTAGCCTTTCTTAATCCTAGAAAGATTAGTTAAATGATTAATTAAACTTTTCTTTTTTTTTTTACTCTCTTGATTTCTAAAAATTGAGTAGATTAGAGTCATATACATCTAGATTGGGTTAATTTATGTTGAAATTAGAATGAGAAAAATGAGAAATGGTCAGCCATACAAAGGAGGTTATGGCAAAATTTTCCAGAATTTTATGGAAAAGAAAGTTTGTTTTTATGTTATTCCAAAAAACTAATTCCCACCATTTGTGCATTCTAAAAGAAATATTCTAATTACTCCATGTACATATTCACCTATGAATATGCATGGATATCACTTATATTAATTATTAAAATTGATTTCTTTGCATAGAAAGATGCATAATGGAAATTGTTTTGTTATAAAAGTGTTATTTTCATTAAATTTAAATTCTGTGCATAGAAAGATGCATAATGGAAATTTTTTTATTATAAAAGTGTTATTTTCATTAAAATTGATTTTATGCATAAAAAGATGCATAAAGGATTTATTTTTATTTCAAAAGTCTTATTCTCATTAAAATTGATTTATGCTTTTAGACGCATAAAGGATTTATTTTTATTTCAAAAGTGTTATTCTCACTAAAATTGATTTTATGCATAGAAAGGCGCATAAAGGATTTATTTTTATTTCAAAAGTGTTATTCTCATTAAAATTGATTTTATGCAAAGAAAGATGCATAAAGGATTTATTTTTATTTCAAAAGTGTTATTCTCATTAAAATTGATTTTATGCATAGAAAGATGCATAAGGATTTATTTTTATTTCAAAAGTGTTATTCTCATTAAAATTGATTTTATGCATAGAAAGATGCATAAAGGAATTATTTTTATTTCAAAAGTGTAATTCTCATTAAAATTGATTTTATGCATTAGAAAGATGCATAAAGGATTTATTTTTATTTCAAAAGTATTATTCTCATTAAAGTTGATTTTTATGCATAAAAGGATTTTTATAAAAGTGTTATTTCCACTGAAGTTGATTTTTATGCATAAATAGATGCGTAAAGAATCTTTATATCATAATTAGAATTCTCTTAAATTCTATGAATAGATGTAATGAGATGTGATGAGAATCAGATAGGTATGAATGAATGGATGAATGGATGTGAAGTGAATAGAGGTGATGAGATGTGAGGTGAATAGATGTAATGAGATGTGATGAGAATCAGATAGGTGTGAATGAATGGATGGATGGATGTGAAGTGAATAGAGGTGATGAGATGTGAGGTGAATAGATGTAATGAGATGTGATGTGAATCAGATAGATGTGAATGAATGGATGGATGGATGTGATGTGAATAGAGGTGATGAGATGTGAGGTGAATAGATGTAATGAGATGTGATGTGAATCAGATAGATGTGAATGAATGGATGAGATGTGATGTCATGTGAATTAGGATGTAAATGAATGATATGGGATGTGAGTGGATGTATGTGAAATAATGGATGTGAATGTGTATGTGAGGAATGGATGTGAATGAGTATGTGAAAGAATGGATGTGAATGTGTATGTGAAGAATGGATATGGATATGGATGTGTATGTGAAGAATGGATGTGAATGTGTATGTGAAAGAATGGATGTGGATGTATGAGAAAGAATGGATATAGATGTGTATGTGAAAGAATGGATGTGAATGTGTATGTCAAGAATGGATATGGATGTGTATGTGAAAGAATGAATGTGAATGTGTATGTGAGGAATGCATGTGAATGAGTATGTAAAAGAATGGATGTGAATGTGTATGTGAAGAATGGATATGGATGTGTATGTGAAGAATGGATGTGAATGTTTATGTGAAGAATGGATGTGAATGAGTTTGTGAAAGAATGGATGTGGATGTATGAGAAAGAATGGATATATATGTGTATGTGAAAGAATGGATGTGAATGTATATGTGAAGAATGGATATGGATGTGTATGTGAAAGAATGGATGTGAATGTGTATGTGAGGAATGGTATGTGAAGAATGGATATGGATGTGTATGTGAAGAATGGATGTGAATGAGTATGTGAAGAATGGATCTAAATGTGTATGTGAAAGAATGGATCTAAATGTGTATGTGAAAGAATGGATGTGAATGTGTATGCGAAGAATGGATGTGAATGTGTATGGGAAGAATGGATGTGAATGTGTATGTGAAGAATGGATATGGATGTGTATGTGAAGATCGGATGTGAATGAGTATGTGAAAGAATGGATGTGGACGTATGAGAAAGAATGGATATAGATGTGTATGTGAAAGAATGTGATGTGATGTAAAGAGATGTGATGTGACATGAATATATATGGATGTGAAGTGATAGATATGAATGTATGGATAGATGTGAGAAGTCGTACAGGTGAACGATTGGACGGATGTGGATTAATGAGATGAGCTGTGTATGGATGAGATATGATGTGGATAGATATGATGTGATGTTATGTATGTGATGGGATGGTGATGAGAATGAATGTGATGGATATGAGTGAATGTGATGTGAATCAGGGTGTGAATAAATGAGATGTGATGTCATGTGAATCAGGATAGATGTGAATGAATGAGATGTGAGATGAAATGGATGTGATGTGATGTGGATCGGGGTAGTTATGAATGGATGAAATGTGAATGAATGTGATGTGATGAGATGTGGAGATGGGTAGATGCGAGTGGATGAGATCTGATGAGGATAAATGAGAAAAGATGTGATGAGATGAAAATGATATGATTGGATGAGAATGGGAATACATATGAAATGGATGTGATTTAAATCACGTGGATTGATGTGGAACAATGTGTATAGAAGAAACAAAGGTGTTTCCCTGGCCAGCGCCAAAAATGTTATGGGCTACCACACCTCCAAGAGGGAACTCTACACATTCACCTAATGAATGAGCAATAGAACACAACCATCGTGGGGTACTTACCAATGCTTCGATCTCGAGTCCCTTGAGGCCTCCAAGCTTGCTTGTTAAGCTCCACCTCCACACTGTCACCATGAAGTCTCTCACACCATCACATAGACCAATCACACTCTCTCTCACTCTCTCATACAAGCATAAGTACACAAGCATGAAAGAGGCACAATGCTAGAATGCTCTCACTCCTCTCTCTCTCTCTCTCTCTCTCTCTCTCTCAAGTCACAAAGGGAGAGCTCTCAATAGCACAAAGGGGATTGTGTCCTTTTCATTATAAGAAAATGCCTTATATACAATTGCAACCTTTGGAGTCATTGGCCTACCATATTTTATCAAAGGTGTCATGAGGTAGAGAGCCTATTGGGGGGTTGTTGCAAGATCAGGGTGTCCAGTTTTATCCAGTTTCTGCTGGATTGGGACAATGCTTGGAGAGCAAATTTTAGGGGGCAAGGTACTTAAAATGAGATCAAGCAAATAATAGAAAATATGCTTGCCCTTAAATTAACCCAATATAACTTAAATTAATATAAATTAGTCTAATTAAATAAAATTAATTAAAAATATGATAAAATGATAAACAAATGATCTTTTCATACTTAGAGTGATCCAATTTATTTTTCCATAGATGCACCATTACAAGTACACTAGTCCCTATAGGTTTTAGATGATTCACATCAAAAATATAATTTTACTAATTAGATTATTAATATTTGCAGGCCTTCTGATAGTCTGGAAGAATTTTGAAAAAGAGATCATTAAAAATCCAACCATTGGATTTGCAATTTTCACTAACCACCACATTCTACTAATGTCTCAGTATCTACCCACTCTTTTAATCTACAAGATTGAGGGTTTCAAGTGGTAGCTATTGTGGGTACAAAAAGTGGCGTATATTATAACACTTTAAAGACCTTGAAATATTTAAAGAAATTAGACAAATATCTTAAAATTTTCTCGAAAAATAAAGTTAAGCTCCATATTATGTGAAGATGTAAGGTACAAAGTGGGAATCTCATATGAGTTTATATGTAAAAGATATTAGGATTTTATGGAATCAGCTCAAATTTGGGACAGGGTGTATACATTGACTTTGTACCTAAGAAAATGAGGACTTTTGACTATCTAATGCTTAATCAAATTATGAAACTATATTTTCAACTTTGAATATGATGTTCCAACAAAGAACTTGAAACAAAATTCCTTCATTTACTAGGAGAGATTAGCCACTAAAGGTAAACAAATACCTGTTTTTTTACTGTTTACAGGGTGCCTGAGTGGACAAAACTGGGCACCCTGATCTTGCAACCACCCTGGGGAGGAAGTGGCATGGATGCTTGGAGAGGAGCATCACATTTATGGCTTGCTTTATTGAGTTGTTTTGCCACTGTGATGGTATTTTCCTTGAGTTAGGATATGGTACAACCCCTATTCTCAATCCATGTTGTGTGTGTGCATCAATAGACATGGATGAGAGACTATTGTATTCATATGTGCAACCCTTACTACATAGGAATTAGGGAAGGTATAAGGATGCTAGCAGTTCACATGCTGATGATGATGAGATTCATGCACATGCAGGAGAAAACCTATATAGCTAGAGAGCATTTTCACTTTCCTCATACTTACAGTGTTGACTAGTCATTTATGTTTTTGATAGTAATGGTTTGGGATTCTTGTTTTTTTTTATTGCTATGATTTTAGTGCTAGTTTTGGAATGTATTCCTATGTTTTTATTTGCTATGGTTTTAGTTATGGATTTGAATGTTTTTGGGGCATCAAATGGATAACATGGCTGTGTTGCTATAGTCTAGATGCTCTTTTCATATAAATTGTGTCCATAGATGGATGTAAAAAGTTTAGAATTTTGTTGAATAAAGGAGACTCTGATTTTTTTTTAAAGAAAACATTACACTCAAGCATAAAAATGTTAGATTACTACTCATAAGGATTAGTGTTGATTATGAATTTGATTGAAAACAATGCCATGGTTATGATAATGGTGATTATGTTTTTTATAATCATGATAATTATGAATACTTCTTTTTAGTTCATAAATACTTATTTTTGTTTATTCTTCCATGTAAAGTTAAAGAGATGGCAAGATCCATGGCTTAAGATCTACAATTTGAGGTGGACCATGCGGAGGATCGCCCCACAAACACCACTCATTTATTGTGGCTCCACATGACGGTTTGAGTTACAAGGTATTATTTTCCCTGGTTTTTGGCACCTAATTTTGAGTTATGGATGAGTGTGGCTCCACATAACGGGTTGAGCTTCAAGGTATTATTTTCCCTAGTTTTTGGCACCTGATTTTGAGTTATGGATCCATTTTTAGTTCACAATTTTGTGTTATGAAGGCCACTTGATTAGCAAATATTTACACTACCTATGACTCTCTATTCTGAAAACTCACAATCAATATTTATGTCGTTTGGTGTCAATGTACTTATAAATGTACCCAAAAGATATGTTTTAAAGTACAACCACTATGCGCTCGTTTGTTCTATTGCTCCCTCAACCTCTATCTCTCACTTATTATTGATATGGTATCCACTGTCAATCTACTTCTCTATAGGAGGCCTTTTGCCATGCCCCGCTCGTTTTTTTGGTTTGCTAAAAAAAAAGTCGCTCAGAGTATGGTAGAACTAGATCCAAAGGCAGAGAAATGCATTTTAATTAGTTATGCTTTGGAGTGGTACTCACACGAGATGCGAGTAAGCAGAGATGTTGTCTTTGATGAGATGAGTAATTAGTATGCACCAGTGAAGGCAATAGAAGTTGTAGATGTAAAAAGTAATGATGTCGCCCCACATGTAGAACATCAATATCACATGCTTAGTAATTGTTATGGAGAGTCATCTAGCAGTGAATACAATGTTAGTCCATGGTCAAGTAAATTGAGGATAGATGTAGGCACATATGTATCATGTAAAGGGAAGGAAGGTATATCAACCTTTTGTGCCTGATCAGTAGGTCACTCATATGTGGATGGTGACTCTAGCGCTCTGAGTAGAGCCTTGATAAGGAGCTTGGTATTTCATCAATGGTTACTCCTAGTGCAAGGAGAACTAGGGTTATTTTTAGGACACCTAGCAGTGATCTAGGTGTGTATGCATGTCTGCAAGGGTTAGATACCATGTTAATAGGTTGAGATATGATGGATATATAGCCCATCATTATGCTTAAATGGTTAAAGTAATATAGGAGTTAGAGTCCACTTGTTTTTGAGCAGGCACTTAGAAATAAAAAATGGGAAGATGCCATGAATGAGGAGATGGCAACATTGGATGTAAATGCAACATGGGACTTAATGCTTTTGCCGAAGGAAAAGAAGGCAATTGGATGTAAGTAGGTGTATAAGATCAAGCATAACTCAGATGGATCAGTGAGCAGGTATAAGGCAAGATTGGTGTTTCCAAGGGTTATGTGCAGACCTATGCATAGACCTATGACATTAACTACTATGAGGAGACATTCAGCTTGATTTTTGCGAGAATGGAAAACTATGAGAGCTATCATTACTATGACTACAGTGTCCAAATGTTTTTCATATTCTTCAATGCTTTTACTAAAAACTAGTATATCATGAAAAAATACAACCACAAAGTTTTGATGTTTGAAGAAAATCCGATTCATCATACAACTAGCATTGGTTAGTCCAAAGGGCATAACCAAGAATTCATAATGACTAGTTTGTGTTCAAAATGTTGTTTTGTACATATCTTCCTCAGCCATTCTCACTTGACGATAACCAGACTTGAGGTCGATTTTGCTAAAAACCTTAGCCCCTCTTAGTTTGTCCACTAGTAAGTAATCTACTCTAGGGATAGGGTATTTATTCTTTAGTCCAGTAAGTCATCTACTCTAGCCCCTCTTAGTCCCCACTTAGTTTGTCAAGTAAGTCATCTACTCTAGAGATAGGATATTTATTCTTTACCCTAATTTTATTTAGAGCTCTATAGTCAATACGCTATTCTTCTTTTTGACCAAAAGTACTAGCACACCATAAGGTGAGCTACTAGGTCTAATTAACCCTCTTGCCAAAAGTTCCTCTATTTGTCATTGAATTTCTTTTTATTCAATGATATTGACTCTATAAAGTGCCTTCTAAGGTGGTGAAATTTTAGGAAAATTTTGTATCTTATGATCTTCTCATCTAGACTTAGGCCAGGGGGTAATTCTTCAAGAAAACAATCCAAATATCTAGAAAGGAAATTTTCATGAGTTATTGGTGCTATCTCTAAGGTAGTGACTGTATTTACAAACACCAGGTAAGTCTTTTCCCTTTTTCTTAGAGCTCTCTTTGCTTGAGTAGGACTCAGCAAAGGTTCGAGTTCTTTTTCCATTTGACTTTTAAGACAGAGATTTTCCATCCTTAAGGATCCACATCTCATGTGTATCATAATCAATATGTGGATTGTATTGGTGTCTCCAAGGCATACCCAAAATGATATCCACTCCTTGCAAAGGAGCTACTAAGAAGTCTATTTCTTCTTCATAGGGTTTGATTATAAGACTTAGGTTCTTCACTAGTCTTGAACAATTGTATCTTATGCTTGTGAATGTAGTTTTACCTTTGAATTGTGATGATGTGGTCTCTAAGCCTAAATGTCTCACTAGTTTATCAGAAATGAAGTCGTGGGTGCTCCTATCATCATGTAAAATAGTGACTTCTTTTTCTTTAGTAGTTTCTTTCATTGTTAAAAGAGTGTGAACAAAAGTTTTAGGCTTACCTCCATAATCATAGGACTCAGAGTTAGAGTTACCCTCTTGATTGTCTTGGCTGTTGTCATCTCCTTCATCAATCATGTTTGTAACTGCCACCGCCACTTGATTTTTTGATAGGAAAATCAAATGCATAATGGCCTTCCTTTCTACACCTATAACATTTAATCACACAAGGCTTGCACATTGTGTTGTTAGTTTTCATGGTAACATCTATCTTCTTTGTATTCATTTGGGTTTTGTTGTTTTTGTTGTTATTACCACTACCATGCTTGGGTCTCGTAAAAGGTTTAGAATATGGTTTAAACCTAGGAGGCTTAGAAACCACCACTACCATGCTTGGGTCTCTTAAAAGGTTTAGAATATGGTTTAAACCTAGGAGGCTTAGAAATATGAGATTCATGTGGTCTAGATTCGTTTGGGAGTGAATTTTTCTTCTCATAGTTGGTGGCTAGAGATGTGGCAGAACTGAGGGAATGAGGATGGAACATGTTGACCTTTGCTCTAATAGTGGGCCTACAAACTTCCTTTTTTGCTCCTTGGTATACACTTTTTCAATGGCTTGAAGTTGTCGTAAGGTTTGCCAAAATCTATTAATATGTGTAGACATATTCTCTTTCTCCATTTGCTCACTGTTATCTAGCTCTAGATTTATATTCTGGTGGTGGAAAATCCTTTTGATCAATTTTTGAAACTCCTTCCATGAGTGGAGTCTACATTTGCTTTTGCGAGTCACGTTCCACCATAATGCTACACTTTCTACTTAATGATTACTAGCACACATGATTTTATCCTTCTCAGAGAATTTCTCCCCCAAAAAGTAGTCATCAAGTTGACTAAGCCACGTAAGTATTGTGCAAGCATCTTTCTTACCATCAAAATTTTGAAAAGTAAAAGCTTTGCGGCTAGTCTTACTCCCTTTCTTCAATTCTTGCGTTTGAAAAATAGCTTGGACCGTTTGGCAAATATGGTCATCTTCAGAATCTATTGTGTCAGAAACTAAGGATCCCCTTTTTTACTTTTTACGACCCATCTTTCTTTCTAAAGCTTCTCGTTGTCTCCTCTCAATGAGAAGTTGTACTTGTAGAGCATCTAATTGCTTTCGAATAGTGTGAGGTTGTGGATTACGATTCATATTAATGAGAAAGATAAAGAAAAGAAATAATTTTTACAAATATAAAATGTAGTAAATGCCAAGATTTTGTATATTTTGGACCTTCTTGGCATAGGTATTCACTTGCAAGTGATAGATCCTGAAGAGATGGAGTATAACAAATTTCGTTATATGACCAAGGGGAGGCACCATTTTTCCTCGCGCGGTGGTTGTTATGCAGAGCTCCTTTTTTTTAATATACAGATTTTTAGCCTTCCATGGTTGGCTACTCCTTAACCCTTGAACCCAAAGGTCATAAAATTACCTTCTCCTTTTTTCCAAAGGTCCTTGTACTTTGCCCTTTGTCCTATTTTTTATGATGTACCTTTTGTTGCAAGCTTTTTTAGGTTCATGTAATTATCTTTGCCTTTTACCAATTTGCTCCAAAATTCATAAAAAGACTCCTTACTCCATTAACCAACTTCTAAAAACTAAATCTTTGATTTTTCTCCACAAATCTCCATGCCCAAATTCTTTCCTTGAATATGACCGTGCAAGGATCTTAATACATGGAGACTTGCAATAACCACACTCTCTTCTAATACAAGGATTTAATCAATAAACTATAACCAAGATAGTTATCTAACTCAAGGTAATCATAGACATGGACAAAACATAAGTTTAAGCATTGGGTTCAATCTCCCCCCAGCATGAGTGGCTCCCCTTTTTCATGTGGGTATTTAAAGGTGTATTCATCAAAATTAGCCCTTGGAGCCATAATTAGTTGTTGCTTCCAAAATTGGGCTTGTACAAAAATTAACCATAGTCCAATTACTTAATACCCATCGCCATCATCTTGCGTTTCATATCCTATACTCATAAAATCCAAAATATCAAATACCAATCAATTGGACTCACCCAACAATTAATTATAACATGTGCTAACAATTGGACTCAACCACAATTACATGTGTCACATAATTAATTGGACTCACTTAACAATCAATTCTAGAATCAATTGGACTCACTCACAATCAATTCTCACATATAGCACGGTATAAGCACAAACACGTGAACACGAGGCCACCCATGATGAAAAGTATTAAAATAGATTCACCCATGATACTTTGTCAGAGTTAGAAGGCAAGCATATACTCAACCAGGAGTATTAAATTGGTGTCACACCCAAGATACCCTTGCTAAGTATAATGGCATATCAAGTATCCTCGTCGATGAATCATAGAGGGACTACATGTAACATTCCATTTTAATACTTTGTCACAGTTAGAAGATGTGCAAGCATATAGTCATCCATTAGTATTAAATTGGTGTCACCCAAGATACCCTTGCTAAGTATAATGACACATTAAGCGTCCTTGATGAACCATATAGGGACTACATGTAACATGAGGATAGTTGGGATGTAAGTAGGGGGGAAGAATGTGACACCTACGAGTATGCAGGGCATAGTCATACAACATAGTCGTACACCAGATAGGAGCCAATAGGTAGAGTCAGACAAACGTAGGTGACATGTGGCACTGCCACATGGTAGTGATGATGGTGACATGTCATTGATGATGTGGCATTGATGACGTAGTAGTTGCTTATAGGTGGTGGCTGACATCACTACTAGGCTGACTAGGAGCATTGGTGCATATATATACATGGGTAGCCAAATCGTTATATTCATCTACTTTCCTTGGTGTTAGACTCCAGAGCATTTCTTTGTAGGCGAAATGCTAGTTCAAGAGTGTAGAATAGGTCACAGGGCTGTGATTTAACATCTTCATTCTCAGCCACAGCTTGTACTTGAGTTTCAATTGTATTACTTCTTTCTTCTACATAATACAGAGCAATAGTTTAGGACTTTGTGTGTGCTATATACACGATTCCTGCCACATATTCTTCTTTCTATCTTTGGAAAAACCTAGCACATAGGCACAAGTGTTCTACATACATGTGATTTTATGTTATTGTTTAAATACTTCAATAACAAAACTAGGAAAGCTTTAGTAGTACTATGAATTTCAATGTTTCTCTATGCATGCGTTTCCAAACTATCTCAGCCCTGTCCTGGGATGCAATGCCAGCCATGGGAAGAAACATGATGTGGTCCTCTCCTTATGAAAGGGGTCTTAACTTTTGAGTTGTGAAAGCAATAGCTATATAAGCTCAGCACTTGCAAGTCCCAGTTTGGTAAATAAGGGTTAATTGCCAGCAAGGTTTGGAGATCAATTACGTATTTTTTCTAGACAAGTGTTTTAGGCATGATTAGAATTTGCAGTTTAGGTGAGTTTTGGCTTTTATTTTGTAAATTTTGACAAAAAACTTGTGAGAATTTATCCTCTTCCTCACTTTCCAAACAAAAATATTTTGCGTTTGCATATGCACACACACATATATCTACAAGGCTCTTTTTTTTGCAATTAAATGGCACTCGCTTCTTTTTTTATCTTCGTAACACATAGCTCGAGCCTTGAATTTGATTATGATTAAAAATTTTGATGTTGGCTCAGAAGTCACCTAACGGAGTCAATTGATCATTCACGAGACGAGGACCTTAATTGTTAGGAGTGTGAGGGTTGTTAACGTGGGAGAAAGAGATTGGGACTAAGAGATGGAAGGATTAAAACATGGTTAAGAATATAATAAACCCTAACCTATTATAAGTATGGGAGAGCATTAAGGGCTACATCTTTGTTGAATTCTATTATAATTGAAGTACAAGGCTTTTAAATAGCCTTTTACTAGTACAATACAGATGCATGCATTTTGACAAGTGTCACATGCAAAGCTGCCAAGTGTCCATTGAGGTGTTCTCTTAGGTGGTTGATTCTACACACATTATTAGAGTTATGTTCACACCCATTATAAGCGTCCACCCCTCTTAAACAAGAGGTGTTCACATGCACCCACACAAATACACTTTCTCTTTGTTATTTCTCTTACAAACCCTCCCTCAAAGGGAAAGGGACAGAAAGGAAGTGAATAGGTTAGGCTCGGCCAGAAGCTTGTGCTACAGTGAGAACTGGATCCTCCAAAACGAAAACCCGGTAGGCAAGTGTGAGGTCATGAGCTACCACTAGAGCCACGAACAAAATCCCTCCCTCAACCTATAATTGAAAGGTAAGGGGTGGTTGAAGTCTTCTCTACTTGAGCCATGGGTATGTGGAGAATGTGACAACCAAGATAACTCCCATTGACTAGAGCCACTTACATTGTGTTACATATTATGGCAACCTTTATTTAACACACAAAACTATAAAATACTCCTCTTCTGTGAGATGCATTGAGAATAAGATACACAAGATTGATAGGATCCCCTTCCTAACTAAAAACATGCCCAATACTAATAACTGGATACCAAGATGCCGATGACCTTATGCTTGGATTCTTACCTGCCTCTGGTTGAAGGTTGCACAGTAATAAGCGATCAAGATTGCAATAGAATTGGGTACATGAAACAAGACTGCTAACGTAAGCGATCAAGAGTGCAACCAAAATTGGGTAAATGAAACAACACTACTACTGAATGATACTGACGTCCAAATGCAACAAGAAAATGCTCACCCTGAATGCTAAACTGATGTTTTGAATGCACATCGAGAGTGTTGCGATGAGCATTACGCTCTCAGATGATGCACAAATTGGTGTCAAAACCACCTCGTTGTTGTTGCTCCAAGTACAAATCCCCCAATTTTTGCAAGAGACAAGTTCTAATTTTTGGCAAAATCAGAAAAGCCCCAAATTTTGAAATGTGGAAGGGGTTCTAAATTGATGTGAATTGCTATAATTTCAGAAAACCCTTCTTAAAAATTAAAAAAAAAGGCTCTAATATATACAAATTAAATACATTATTGAAAACCCCCAATTTGTGGTACTTGGATTTTGCAAAAAAAAAAAATCATCTCTGTGCATATTTTTTACTGCAGCTTGTCTGCAAAGGACTACAAAAACACATAGGACGTGACCTGCTACACGGAGGAGCCACACCACTAAAGATGTTATGTCTTAGAGAGTCATCAGGTCAAGGCAGTGCAAGGCTGGTTGGAGTAGAGAGGCCAAGTGCTTAGTCAGGCTTGCTTGTTGACATTGCTTTTAAGTTTGGCTCTCATTCCTCTCAAAGTTCCATGCATTGCATTTTATAAAAACTAACAAGAAACTTGATCATGAGAGTGCTCCGTTAAGTGTGTTAAAAGGAATTGATTACATGACTAAGAGCATGATGCATCCAAGCAACCAGTAGATCATGAATCTCCGGCTAGTTTAAGGGTCAATTTCTGATTGCTTCTCTAGGCATTCCTCTTCCAGATGTTGGTACATCATGTGCATTTGAAGTGAAAGCATGGTTTACATCATTTGCATATGAAGCTCATGTCTGAGTGAATATTGCAGGTAGGATCTCAATGTCTGTGGTGGGCAGGTCTGGTAAAGGTTTTTTGTACTCGTCACCCTCACCAAAGGATGATGTATGTACCTCCTCAAAGAAAACATGCTAGTCTTTATCATTGCTAACCATCGTTGTCTTGCTTAGCTATTTGTTTTTGTTCTATGAAAACAAAAAATAGCAAGATAATATAGCCTTGCACTTTCTTGTCAACCGGGAGCTGCTAAAGGATCACGACTTTTGTGAAAAATCCTAATGAGACTATGGACTTTCGTTGACTGCACACTATTTAGTTAGGTAGGCTTTTCTACAAAAGTTGACTCTGTGTCTTGAAACAGTTTAGGGCAACTAGTCTCCATGATATGTAGCATCATTGTATCAAATCGCAATGCCAAGTTTACCAATCATTTTTGGAAGGCATTGTTTGATAACTTTGGTACTAAGCTGATTTATTCTGGAGCATTCCACCCATAGATGGATGGCCAAACATAAGTTTACAATTGATTGGTGTTCAACATGCTGAAGTGTCATGTGCATGGCCAACAAGGTAAGTGGGAACAGTTTTTGCCTTTGGTTCAAGCTGTTTTGAATGACTCTTTTTCTTTAGCTATTGGCTAGACTCCATATAAGAGATAGCATTTGAAAGGCCATTCCAGTCTTTATTATTAATCAAGACATTGTCTTCAGCGCTTGACGCTAACCGCATGTTGAGATTTTGGAGTCTCTGTGAAAGACAGGTTGGCTAAAGCATAAAAAAACCTATTCTCTGTGTGAAAATGGCATTTTATCCAGCCCTAAAAAGGGAGATTATTCTGGATTTATTAGTTTTTATTCATGTTTTTTTGTGTCTTGCTACTGGTCGACTGCCCTTTCACTGGACCGACTAATAGCCCACACACTATATATCGCATAGCTTCATCATTCAGCAGTTTGTACCACATCATGGCACACATAGGGTACCACATCATCATCTGTTGCAGTTGTCGGCACCTACACTACCTCTGCTTCATCATCTTCGCCTGTCAGCTCCAGCACACCAGCGTTTTACATCAGTACATCATTGGGACAGCAGCCCTCTGCTACATATCACCTGCATTTACATCAGCATATATCATCTGCATTTACATCACCATATCATCACTGCATCATCAGCATTTACCATATCATCAGTGCATCATCAGCATTTACATCACCATATCATCAGTGCATCATCAGCGTTTTATCTTCAGTTCATGGGATAGCAGCCCTCTCTGCTACATAGAGCATACCAGCATTTTACCTCTGCTACTAAATGGGACAACAGCCCTCTCTGCTACATAGAGCACATCAGTGTTTTACATCTACTCATGGGACATCAGCCCTCTCTGCTACATAGAGCACACCAGCATTTTACATCTGCTCATGGGACGACGACAACCCTCTTTGCTACATCTAGCACATCAGCGTTTTCTCTATAGTTTATCTTGGGATAGCAACCCACTCTCTGCTACAATACACATCAGTATTTTTCTTCTACAATTTACCTTGGGACAGCAGCCCTCTCTGCTCACCGCAGCCCTCTCTGCTTATCTTCACCATCAACACCACTCGGGACGGTAGCCCTCTCTGCTCTTCATCACCCCTCAAGTACTTCACCTTCCAATGCCCACTACCACCTTGGAGTGCCTTTGCATCCACCGACGTGAGCCTTTGACACCAACAACCACCTTAGGGAGTGACTTTGCTTCACATCAACACGAGCCTTTGTCGTCAACCATGCTTCAGCTCTGACATCGTCTTTGCTTCTACATTGGTCTTCTACTCAAAGTCTCCTCACATCAAAGGGCTCTTGTACATGTTTTGACTCACCATTATATATACACTCACTCACCTATTTCATGCTGTGTTGATTTTCTCTGATCTCTCGTACATCTGGTCCTTTTGTCCTTTTGCCCTCACATGGTATCAAAGCTATCATGAGCAAAGGATTGAAGACCTCGAGAGCACACAGCATGGATCATTTACCTGCACTCTCATAGGACCATTTTTTCTCACTAGAAGTTGATTCTCCAAACTCTGATCTGGACCACACAAGGAATGGGACTTTTTACTCAAAGGAGATCCCTGTTCAAGATCTTACTTTGGGAGACGATCAACCCTTCTACATCACCTCACCTTCACCACCTTTGCCATCATGATCTCCCTCTCTGATCTTATCAGACTTTGCTTTCAGAGGGGGATACATTCTTTCACCAATATGTCAGTGTGGGACCCTAGTATCCTTCATCTTCTCTCATGGTCCCCTTTTTGGCCTAAGAGGGGGTGTGTGAAAATGGCATTTTATCCAGCCCTAAAAAGGGGATTATTCTGGATTTATTTGTAACTATTTGTCCCTCTAAGCTCTTTTGACATGATGGAACTCGTGCCCCGGACACTTGGACAGGTTGACGGATACATGGGAACAAGGATCCTTAGCCTGGCAAAGGAAAAAGCTGCAGTCCTGGTCAAAAAACAGGAAAAAGTAAAAAATTCAAAAAATGTTGACCGAGAGCTAAGGGCACCATTGGAAAGAGGACATCGAACTGGATGAAAAAGCTAAAAGTCGCTTTTTCAAAAAGCAGCTCCAAGGCCAAAAAGCAAGGCCCTGAAGCTAGAAAAGCACAAATCAAGAACTTTAGCTATTATAAATATTTAAATGAGAAAAAACAAAAGCAAGTAAATAAAGCGGAAGCAAAGCAAGGCAAAAGCAAGGACCCCTTTTCAAGTATATAAAGAAGCTTGCACCCTCTTGAAGAAGCATCAAAATTTTGGAGAGCCATCTTGGGAGACCCATATTTGAAGGTTTGATCATCATCCTTATCATCAAAATCTCCCTCTCCACCCTCAACCTTTGCCTTGTCTGCAAAGTGCCGCCTCTGCCGGCTGAACCACCAGCGGCGCTACTTGGCACATGCTGCCGCCCCACTGCCCAACTCAGCTCCACCACCTCCGCCACCTAGAGCTGCCTTTTGTCGGCATTTTTCGCTACCCAGATCTGCTTGTTTTGCCTGTTATTCGTCACTGCCACCTATCATGTCACGTGCACACCCAATTGGTGTGCACGTGACATGGCATTCTTAGCATCCATAAGCATTAAGCAGGGCATTCATGAGCATTATCCAAGCACTCAAGCATTTATCACAGCATGTACCACAATGTATGGGGCTTCTACAACACCTACAACAGTATGTAAAGTATTAAAGGCATTTAGGGCATGTAGCATATCAGGTCATGACTTTTGGAACCAGCCGATATAGGGCCTAGTCAGCAGGTGACTAAGCATTATCATTTAGTCAGCAGGTGACTAAGCATTATCATTTAGTCGTGGAGATATTACAGCCAGCCGACAGTAGCAATGTTATGTTTATGAAGTCGTGAGGTTCCAAATTTGCAGGCCGACTGTAACACACTGGCCAACCAGTAGCATACAACCCATATAAGTAGGAATCACATCATTCAATCCTATCTCAGCATCATAGATCTCCAGTGTTTCCAGCCTGTGGAGCACAGGGGATCAGAAGCAACATTCAACATACAATAGATAGCATATTCAGCATACAGATAGAAGTCAGGATTAAGTTCATCTCCTACCTCCTACATAGAGGAAAGCTAGCATCTCAAGGGTGGACCTCAACATTTGGAGAAGGGAACCTTCAGTCAGCATCAGTATTCATCATAGAGGAAAGCTAGCATCTCAAGGGTGGACCTCAACATTTGGAGAAGGGAACCTTCAGTCAGCATCAGTATTCATCATATCTCTCTCTTCTCGAGATAGAGATTCATCTAGGATAGGCATAGATCTTCATTGTAACCATTCATTTAATATATCTGTATTGCATTGCATTGACACCATTGTCTCCAGTGTTTCCAGCCTGTGGAGCACAGGGGATCAGAAGCAACATTCAACATACAATAAACAACATATTCAGCATATAGATAGAAGTCAGCATTAAGTTCATCTCCTGCCTCCTACACAGAGGAAAGCTAGCATCTCAAGGGTGGACCTCAGCATTTGGAGAAGGGAACCTTCAGTCAGCATTGGTATTCATCATATCTCTCTCTTCCCGAGATAGAGATTCATCTAGGATAGGCATAGATCTTCATTGTAACCATTCATTTAATATATCTGCATTGCATTGCATTGACACCATTGTCTATCTCTTAAGTATAATTAAGTGCAGCTTAGTTAAGCCTAAGGTTGTTTTACTACGATCAATCCCTCACATGTCACTTTGGCATCAGAGCTTTACAGGAGGGTAAGTAGCCTTAGTTCATGTTCATTCCTTAAGTCATTTAGTAAGCCAACATGTTAGTATCTTCCGCTCAGTTAAATCTAGTTCTCAAGATCTTGCAAGCCATCCTTAGGGTTTTCCCCTTAGGCATGCATCAGTAACCCATCCTTTTGCACAGCATATAAGGTTGCACAGGGCTTGCATCAGCATTGTAGTCATCCTAGCAGTCAGTCTAAGCGTCTTGCATCTGCAAGGCATATAGCTTTTACCCATGAGTTTTCTAGGGAAGAATGACATCCATCATCAAAGGAGTAAATGGAGTTCCAGGCTTCAACTGGCAGCAGGGGGTTCTCTTCCACTTAAGAAAACGGAAGTTGCTCCAACATCACCTCAGGAGGTTCACAGGATTCATGAACGACGGAGATGGTGTGTGAAAGGATTCCACAGACAGATCAGTGGTAATTCAAGTTTTTCCAAAAAAAATTAGCAGCATTTGCCATGTAGTTCCCACACTGGAGAGGTCTTTGGCTCAAATGATTCAACTCCTACAGTCGACCTCAATCTCGACACAACAAAAGTCAAAGTGGGGTAGTGGTTTCAATGGAGGGGGATCAGCAAAGGAGTCGAAAGGTTGCAAGGTGTACCACCCAGCAACAACAGTTTAGCAGAGGGGAATGTCACGTGCACACCCAATTGGTGTACAGGTGACATGGCATTCTCTTAACATCCATAAGCATTAAGCAGAGCATTCATGAGCATTAGCTAGGCATTCAAGCATTTATCACAGCATGTACCACAGTGTATGGGGCTTCTACAACACCTACAGCAGTATGTAAAGTATTAAAGGCATTTAGGGCATGTAGCATATCAAGTCGTGGCTTGTGGAACCAGCCGACAGGGCCTGGTCAGTAGGCGACTAAGCATTATCATTCAGTCATGGAGATATTACAGCCATCCAACAGCATCAATGTTACATTTATGAAGTCATGAGGTTCTAGATTTGCAAGCCGACTATAGCACATTGGCCAACCAATAGCATACAACCCATATAAGTAGTAATCGCATCATTCAATCCTATCTTAGCATCATAGATCTCCTGTGTTTCTAGCCTCCTATATGGAGAACAGGGGATCAAAAGCAGCATTCAGCATACAGTAGACAACATATTCAGCATATAGATAGAAGTCAGCATTAAGTTCATCTCTTGCCTCTCCTACTTAGAGGAAACCTAGCATCTCAAGGGTGGACCTCAGCATTGGAGAAGGGAACCTTGAGTCAGCATCAGCATTCAGCATATCTCTCTCTTCCCGAGATAGATATTCATCTAGGACAGGCATAGATCTATTCATAGATCTTCATTGTAACCATTCATTTAATATAGCTGCATTGCAACCATTCATTTAATATAGCTGCGTTGCATTGCATTGACACCATTGTCTATCTCTTAAGTATAATTAAGTGCACCTTAGTTAAGCCTAAGGTTGTTTTACTACGATCAATCCCTCGCATGCCACATATCAGCACCCATTATTTCCTCTCTTTCTCTCAGCTTTGCGCCACCCACCAGCAATGCTAGCCACGCTATTAGTAGCAAGCACTGCATGCTGCCATTGTGTAGAACCTTCAACACCACTTATGCCGCCATCAAGAAAATCATCGTTGCTCCACCTCCTACCACCTCTGCACCAACCCAAGAAAAGAGCTGCCGCCTTGAGCTAAATTCTTGTCCAAACCTATAGCTACCATCTTTGAGTATACCTGTTGGGAATTCTCTTTGTCCAGTTTTGGTGTAGAAACACTTGTAGTATTTGTGAGCATTGTTGTATTGGTCCTCGCTTGGAAGAGCCCGTGGATTGTTCTTGAAATAAACCCCTGAAAAGGGGGCGGGACTTGTTCCCTGCTCACATGGTGAACTGTGTGAAACCCCTACACCCATCTCTCTCTCCCCTTTTTTTCTCTCTCTCTTTATATCTCTTGGACACGTTGTAGAATCTGCCACTACATGCTCCGTTGGGCTTATAGTGGTATCAGAGCAAGGATTTCTCTTAAAGAAATCTTTTCTGGGGTGACAAAGCCATGTCCAGAGTTGAGGAAGACCAAGGGCGAGAAGGGAACAACTACAAAGCCAACATAGAACTTCTAGAAGGGAACCAAGGCTGCCAATCTATCTCTCATGAGATCGCAACCATGACATTAGCAAAATATCAAGATTTTCAAAGTTCATATAGTATATTCAAGAAGAAGAGTTCCTAGCTTGGAGAGCCAACAAGAAACAAGACCAAAGAAGGGCTCGAATTTTTGAATATTTCATCAAGGATCGAGCCACCGAATCCGAAGGAGTTGAAGCTGCTAAAGCCTATCTTTGGGCCAAAGGAGTCACCATTGTAAAAGGAACCATAGTTACCCGGTCTATTTCTCGTCGTGGAGGAAATAGGGAGGCTATCCCTAGGCCCACTCTCTTGGACACAACTTCTTCAGGACAGGTAAAGGAAAGGAAGGCAAAGGAGCCTTCATCAACCGGCAAAATGGACTTCAAGCCAAGAGAGAAGAGCAACAAATTTGATGTTTTTTATGGAAAGAGGGATACCCAGAAAGCTTTATCCTTTGTCAAGCAATTTGATGCTGCTTTTGGAGGTGACGACTACTCTGAAAAGTCAAAACTTCACATGGTTCGTACGCATTTAAAGGAATTGGGCTAAAAGTAGTACAAGAAGGGACTAAGCTAAAGACGTGGATTGACTTCGAGACCTTGTTCAACAAGAAGTTTTTACCTGCAAACTTTGAAGCTGATGTGCAGAAGGAATGGGATGAGGTAAAGCAGAATGTTGGTGAGAATGTGACATCATATCTTAACAACTTTTCAGTAGTTTCTTTGAAGTTTACTTTTGATACCCCCATTCCATCACTCATGGAAATGCGTAAGTTTGTCAATGGATTGCAACCTAAGCTTATGCAAACAGTTTACATGGCAGGACCAAAAACATTAGAAGAAGCTCAAGACAAAGCTTTGCAAGCTGAGGCCTTGTACATGCCTTGTTGGATGGACGGCAAGACAAAGAACGACAATTGGAATTCATCTCAAAGGAAGAAGTTTAAAGATCGATCCCCATCAAGAGCCGAGTCTCAAGAGAAGAAAAATGGGAGTGGGGACAAACCCCCACTCTTTCGAAGAAGATCAAGCAATTCAAGGAATATGCCAAAGAAGGGAAGTGTTTCCAATGTGGAAAGAAGGGGTAATTGGCTGCTGCAAATTGTCCCAACCTGCAAGAGCAAGAAGCTAAAGAGGCCAAAAGATCATCAGATTAACATCATCCTGCTAGGAAGTTTGTCAAAAGAAAATGCATTGGAGTAGTCTTGTACCATGAGGGCCATGTCATGGCTTATGAAAGTCTTAGATGAGGATATCTAGGATTGTATTGGAACATATTTTTATGACTTTTTGTTGTTATCAAGAAAGATTTAAGAGGGAGGGATTGTACCTCTAGCCCTCTTCATTGTATATATATATATTGGACTGGAATTGATCATTATCTTGCTTATAATGGTTATTTGGGCATGCTCTAGTTTGGGTGGCAAACGATGCCCAAAAGCCCAAGGAGAAAGATTTGTATATGCGAGGCAATGATTGTTGGAATTAGGGTTGCAGGAATGCACACACAACTTCAAGAAGATAAGGAAGCTTGAGCACAACACAGTAGTGTATTATGAGTGCCAAAAATGAAAGATAACAAGCCCTAGAAGATAATGGGCGTATATACAATGCACGGGGGAAAAAACCTCCTAGTGAGGGAAAAAGTGCCCCGGCGGTCCTAAGTGTGTTCACACACATCACTACTATAATATGGTAACAAATCCCCCCTGGAGTGATGCGGTGAACAAGAGCTAGCACTCATGTATAGGGAAGTGTCTAGCTATGTGGACGAATCCACAAAAGGGAGTAAGCCCAAAGCTTTGCGAAAAGCTTCGAACTTCTCACGAGGCAGAGCCTTTGTGAAAAGGTCTGCAAGGTTATCCTGTGTTGGCACATAAGCCAAACTGATCTCTCCTTCAGAGAGTCTCTCCCTGACATAATGGTAGTGCACCTCAATGTGCTTCGTACGAGCATGGAACACTGGGTTCCGCGCAACTGCCAATGCGCTCTGACTGTCAGTGAAGATGGTGGTGGCAGATGGCTGCCCAACACCCAAATCAGCCATAAGGCGTCTGAGCCACACACACTCAACCGTAGCTGTGAAAGCTGCCCTGTACTCAGCTTCACAACTAGAAGTGGCCACAGTAGGCTGCTTCTTGCTCAACCATGATATGCATGAGCTTCCAAGCATGAAGCAAAAACCACTCGTGGACACGCGTGTGTCATAACAACCAGCCCAGTCAGAATCTGAAAAAGCATGTAAATCTGGCGGCAATGATCCCCCCTTGGGATAAAACAACCCAAGATGCCGAGTACCACTCAAATAGCGAAAGATACGCTTCACTGCCTGCCAATGCTTAATGCCTGGGCTATGCATAAATCTGCTCACCTGTGAGACTGCAAACTGAATGTCTGGCCTCGTAATGCATACATAAATGAGGCAACCAACAGCTGTCTGATAGAGTGTGACATCAAAGTGATCTCCAGCATCATGAAGACTCAACTTCAAACCTGTCTCCATTGGAGTAGCAATAGGCTTGCAGTCTTCAAGGCCAAATCTCTGCAACAATGTTTCAATATACTTTGTCTGACACAAAGCAATACCTCCATCACACTGCTTAAATTGTATCCCCAAATAATGATGCAAATGCCCCAAATCTGACATCTCAAAAGAGGCATTCAAATCAGCCTTAAAATCAGCAATATGACTCTCATTTGGTCCTGTGAGCAGCATGTCATCGACATAGAGAGCAATGATTAGATGTACACCATCCACACGTTTAGCATACAAAGTGCTTTCTGTTGGACTATTCTGAAACCCATGTGCAGTCAAATATGCATGTATTTTTTCATACCAAGCTCGTGGAGCTTGCTTTAAACCATATAAAGCCTTTTTTAACCTGCACACTTTGTTTTCCTGCCCTCTTTGAACAAAACCACGAGGCTGCGATACATACACCTCCTCATGCAAATCTCCATTTAAGAACGCAGTCTTTATGTCCAGCTGATGTACATTCCAACCATTATGAGCTGCTAATGCACAGATGCTACGAACAGTGGTCATACGACATGTGGGAGCAAAAGTCTCATCAAAATCAATGCCCTTCTCTTGAGCATAACCTTTTGCAACAAGCCTAGCCTTATGGCGATCCACTGTGCCATCAGGCTTACGCTTCAATTTGTATACCCACTTAGTGCCAATGGCCTTCTTGCCAGGGGGCAAGTCACATAAAGACCATGTACCATTCTTCATAATAGCATCGTATTCTGCTTGCATAGCAGCCATCCAATTTTCTGAACTTTGTGCCTCATCAAATGAAACAGGCTCACTTTCATCGCACATACTAGAAACAGCCAATGCATAACAATCTGACGCATAAGAGGCACCATGAGAGCCAGAACGAGTGCGACTAGACAAAGGGGCATCCAACTTGCTGTCACGCAAAGTCTGCACCAGCCATCTAGGCATATTCCTAGAGCCCTCAATCTCTTGTCTCTCATCCTCAAGTGCATCATGCACATCTGCATCAGATATAGGCTGATCTGTGCCATCATTTAAAACCTGCATAGGCTGAAAAACTGCCTCATGAGGTATTGCACTTGACTGTGCACCACTGAAAAGAGGCAACAATGTATCATAGACATCACGTGAGCTGATATCTGTCTCCTTAGTACATGAAACCAAGGGCTGAACTGCATCTTCCACAAATACAACATCACGGCTAACCAAAATGCGCTTTGTCTGTGGATGATACAAACGATAGCCTTTGCTCTCAGCACTATATCCAACAAAAATACATTTGACAGCTTTGTCATCCAATTTTCTGCGATGTTGCACAGGCACTAATGCATATGCCAGGCAACCAAAAACACGTAAATGGCCAACAGATGGCTTGCGGCCATGCCAAGCCTCATATGGAGTGACAACCTGTAATGCTTTGGTGGGACACCTGTTTAGTACATAAGTGGCACACATGACAGCCTCAAGCCAAAAACCATGTGGTAGACTTTGACTCTTAACCATACATCTTGCCATTTCCATGAGAGACCTGTTTTTTCTCTCAGCCACACCATTTTGCTGTGGTGTATACGGCACTGTACATTGGTGTTTTATCCCACGCTCAGCCAGAAATGCATTAAATTCTGAAGACATATACTCCCCCCCTCGATCTGAACGGAGGGTGCCCATCTTACTTTCTGACACATTTTCAGCCATAACCAAAAACTGTTTGAAGCACAAAAACACTTCGGACTTTGCCTTCAAAGGATATACCCATGCATGCCTGGTAAAATCATCAATGAAAGTCACGAAGTAAAGGTAGTTTCCAAATGATGGAGTTTGCATGGGACCACAAACATCACTGTGAACAAGCTGCAATCTGCGTTCAGCTCTCACTGATCCATCTTTGGGAAAGGAAGCACGCTGCATTTTACCCAATATGCAGCCCTCACAAACATGCTTGACAGGTGCCTCAAGCTTAGGCAAAGAAGACACCATTTCAGATTTCTGCAGGCGCAGCAAACTTGCAAAATTCAGATGACCAAAACGTGCATGCCACAGTTTTGCATTTGAAATAGCCTGCGTATCCATAATAGCACATGCTGAATCCTCTACACATTTGCCATCCATATTGAGCTTATACAGCCCTCGACATAGTGAACCAGATGCTACAATGATGTCACCACAAGAGAGATCATGAACAGTACATCTGTCATCCACAAATTTTACAACCAAACCTGTTTTGGCAAATGCGGAGACTGACAGCAGATTCTTTTTGATCCCTGGCACATACAATGCATCAAAAAGTGTAAAGGTGTTGCCATTTGCAACATTCAGCACAATCTGTCCAACTCCTTTAACGGGATAAGAGGAGTTATTGGCACAAGTGACAGTATTCCCTGTGGGAGCAGACTCAAGGAAAGTGAATAAACTGCGCTGCGAGGTGATATGCTTAGTGGCACCACTGTCAAAGTACCATACATCTGAATCTACTGCAGACATACATGTGTCATGCAAAGATGGGTCATAACTGCACTGCGCATTGAATGCCCATTCTGTATCTAGCACAACATTAGCAGATTCATTGTTAGAAGGAGAGGCATCTGCAACAGCCATACCAGCCTCTTTCTTCTTAGCCTCTTTCGCAGCCAGCTTAGGACACGCTTTGATGACATGATCATTTCCCTTACAGTACTTGCAAAATGTCTTCTGTTTGTCACCCTTCTTCTCATCTTTGTCTTCCTTCTTTGGTTGCGCAGCATTTGCAGATTTCTGCTTACTAGAAGAAAAGCCAGCTTTACCTTTCCCGCTTCTCTGACTAGCACCGAAAGCTTGATCTGCGACACGCATATTATTCCTGTTTTGCCTTGACTGGTCTTCTTGCAGCAAAACAGAAACTAACTCCTCAAATGATAAGGCATTGGGATTGCCTTTCATCATCAAGCGAAGAGTGGAAGCAAAACCCTGATAAGAATCTGGTAGACCATTCAAAACAGTCTGCACAAGTGAACTGTCTGACAGGATTTCATCTGCAGAAATGAGCTGCTCTTTGAAATCCTTGATCTTTGTCAAAAAGCTATCCATAGAATCACCTTCGTTCATATGCTCATTCTCCAACTGTTTTCGGAGGTAAGCAACACGAGCCTCATTTCTTGCCTGATACAATGTGGCAAGTACATCCCAAGCATCCTTAGAAGTCCTGCAGGAGCGAATATGTGGGATAATGGTACGTTTGACAGACAGCGCAATCAAGGCATGAGCCTGCGCATCTCTACCATCCCAACGAATCTGCTCTGCTGAAAGTGGTGGTTCTCGAACAGCTGCTACAGCACTTGTGCCTGCACCATCATCAACAGTACCTGTTTCTGATGTGTTTGCAGCATTCGCAGCCACAATAGGACGTGCATCAATACCCTGCACAATGTTCCATAACCCCTTTGCTACCAATACATGTCGCATCATATATGCCCACAATGGATAGTTGGTGCCATCCAACTTATCCTCAGCAGCCAACATGCGGAATACATCATTGTTGTCAGCCATGGCCAATGACTGTACTACTAGATGTAAATGCTGTCTGCAAGAGGTAAACCTGTATAAAATCGACCTGTGCTATATAGCACAGCCCAAAACAGACGAATGGGCACCTGTCCTGCAGATTTTAATCTTGATAGAAAATCTGCACAGTAGGACGATTTTGCCTGCGCAGTACTTGGAATGCAAAAACGGAGGGCGAAATGACTTCAGATCAAAATTCTGAAACCTGCAGACGCTCGTGAAACCTCGTTGCAATCGGAGGAGATGAAGCGGCAGGTGCCGGTGATGCTGCCCGGGAGGAGGAAGCCTGCTCTGATACCAATTGTTGGAATTAGGGTTGCAGGAATGCACACACAACTTCAAGAAGATAAGGAAGCTTGAGCACAACACAGTAGTGTATTATGAGTGCCAAAAATGAAAGATAACAAGCCCTAGAAGATAATGGGCGTATATACAATGCACGGGGGAAAAAACCTCCTAGTGAGGGAAAAAGTGCCCCGGCGGTCCTAAGTGTGTTCACACACATCACTACTATAATATGGTAACAATGATGCCCAAACGAGATTTGTATATGGGAGGCAACGATGCTAGATGACCCATTGGATGGCAATGATGCCAGCAGTCAAGCGGTCATCGACCAAATGGCCCATATGATTGGATTGGATTTTGCAATTGGGCGGTCATTGCGACTAGATGGCCCAAAAGACTGTATTGGACTTCGCAATCGGGCGGTCATTACGACCAGATGGCCTAGATGACTATATTGGATTTTGTAATCGGGCGATCATTACGACCAGATGGCCTAGATGACTATATTGGATTTCGCAATCGGGTGGTCATTACGACCAAATGGCCTAGATGACTATATTGGATTTCATAGTCGAACATAGTCACAAGAAACATTTTGAGGTTTTGAAGGTTTTTTAAGAAAAGGTTTCGTCCGTCACTAAAAAAACCGTAGGTTTTGAAAATTTATGATTATTAAAAAAATTATAAATTTGTATATATATATATATATACATATTACATCATACATACATATTATATTACATACAAATTATAATTCAAAAGATAGATGCACAATTTCAGAAACTTTCATGTGCAAGCTGCAAGCATAAGAATGACAAGTCACAAGATTCATTATTCAAGATACGATAGATTGAAACTTTAAAGTATCAAAGACCATAGATCAATCATCATAGATAACATCATCCAAAATGCATAATACATATACCATGGACCATGATTCATGATGCATCAATGTCAAATGATCATATGAATCATGATATATTATCATATCATCATCATGATATCAAAATCACCATAGAAACTAGAAACTAAAAAGATATTACAATAGTAAATACTCAAAGTCGTCATCTCAATGTCAATGTCAATGTCAGCAGTCATACTAAATAGTCAATGCTCAAAAAATCTAGGAGCTAGCTGCTATCCTGATGCCTCTTCCTCTGAGTCTCCTGAGCTACTAGTAGAGATAGAGCTCTCTCTCTCTATCCTCATCTGATGGCATCATCTGCTATATGACAAAAGAGCATGCCCTACCCCAACCTCTGGGTCCTCTACCATGACCTCTGCCCACACCACGACCCTTGCCACCATGGTAGCTAGTGCCTCCAGTGTGTCTTGATTCAACACTCGAAGAAGTACACACCTTTGGGGGAGAATCCAAATCAAGATCATCACCCTCCGACTCGACAGCAGTAGCTCAAGACTGAGCTCATGTAACACGCCTAAAGCGTGCCTTATCCTCTTGAAGAAACTCATAGGCAAGATCCTCGTCACGTAGGCCTTTGAATAAAAGCAAGGTCAATCTGCTCTCCCTGCTCCAATCCTCGCTCTAACTTTGTGAGGATGGCGACATCAATCTCTTTCACCTTCCACTTGAGAACTCCTCCTTCCTCAATGCTCCCATTGGTCTCCTTGAGCTTCTCAAGTAGGTGAAGATTTGCGTTCACATACACAAACTTATCTAGTTGGGATGTGCTCAATCTGCAACATCAAGATTCAAGCATGAAAATAAATTTATGTACATAGTACATACTACACTATACACATAAGTTCATAACACAATCATCAATCATGTCTTGACTCTTGAGTCTTGAGTCTTAAGTTATTATGTTTACATGTTTCTCTTTTTTGTATGGATGTCCGCATATATACTCCAAATACGCTCTGCGGCACCACTCGTGCACTCTTGGGAGAAAGTGCGAAGAGCCAAGGTCTGCAAAGTGGGAGTCAATCACCCATTGATTTTCCACCATGAGATACCTTGATGTCTTTTCTCCTCTCTCATGGGGGCGATCTCCTGTGCGAATTGGTCACGATCTTGAGAGAAGAGAAGTGACTCTTCCTCAATGCTATTCAAATAGCACAAACCAAACATATAAGTAAATAGTTATTAGTACTTGTTACTTTACACACTCCAGACTCAAGAGAAAAGTCCTGTAATAAGTAACAAGCTTTAGCCTTATATTTAATACTTACGTGGACTGCTCCTCTGTAGCATATACTCTATCCAAATAAGATGTCCACCCACAAACAAGCTTTCTACCATGCCAATGATTTGCATCCTTAAAAAGAGGATGAAGCATGTAAGCAACCATGTGGATTGGTTTATGAAACCAAATCCACCTCTCGTTCCAAATCCGAGAGAGATCCAAAATCTTACACATAGTCATGCAGGCTACCGTACTACACCGTACCTAAAGTATGCAACCACTATGCACCCTTGTCACCAAAGCCTACATCACTTCACCTTCCGCCGCCCACTACCACCTCGGAGTGCCTCTGCATCCACTCAAGACTCAAGAGATAAGTCCTGTAAGTAACACGCTTAAGCCTTATACTTAATACTTATGTGGACCTGCTCCTTTGTAGCATATATTCTATCCAAATAAGATGTCCACCCGCAAAACAGCTTTCTATCATGCTAATGATTTGCATCCTTGAAAAGAGGATGAAGCATGTAAGCAACCATGTGGATTGGTTTATGAAACCAAATCCACCTCTCGTTCCAAATTCGAGAGAGATTCGAAACCCTGCATATAGTCATACAAGCTACCGTACTGCACCGTACCTAAAGTACGCAACCACCATGCACCCTTGTCACCAGATCCTACGTCACTTCACCTTCCGCTGCCCACTACCACCTCGGAGTGCCTCTGCATCCAACGATGTGAGCCTTCGACACCTACCACCTCACAGAGTGCCTTTGCCTCACATCGACACGAGCCTTTGTCATCGACCGTGCTTCAGCTCTCCGACATCGCCTTTACTTCCACCGATCTTCTACTCAGAGTCTCCTCACATCAAAGGGCTCTTGTACATGTTTTCACTCACTATTATATATACACTCACTCACCCATTTTTGTCACCATTTGGCCACCCAATTGGTCCACGCGTGCTTTCTCATCATGAATGTACATTGGACTAGTGTCCATGGTAGTTGTATACACCAGAGATTGATGCCACTCATGTCATATTCTGGGATTGTCTTTCGGTTGGGACTTGTGCCTCTATGTACATGCCCAAAAATGCCTAGCGGATTGGTGTTCCATTGGGTATGGTACCTCGTGTACTTTCTTTGAGCACATCTATTTTGGTATAGTCTCATGAACGGGGATTATCCATACCAATGTTGCATTGCATAGCATCCTTATGTGCTTACTTACAATGCATGCTGTTTTCATGCTTGCTTGACCAATGTGTAGTTCTGGCGGGTAAGGGGATGCCCACCCGTGAACCGTGCATGTGAAACTATCTGCTGACATGGTTGTGTGGCATGTGATAATAGGTGATAAGTATTGGTCATAAACCTAGCCTTAGGAATTAGCACTAATTTATAAGTGAGTGTGTACACACTTCATTATGTTTTGGGCGACCAACACTCACTTATAAATTATGACCAGCTCGATGTTCACAAACACTGATATCCCGAGGTGGACAAAACCCAATGCCCACCACCCAGACCTTATCCCCTTTGTACAAATGGAGTAACCAGCCATGTGTCCATTCTAGCTTGCACCACAAAGCACATACCTGACACCTAGAGTAGACAACTCACCACCTCACACTTCCCTATCTCTATAGAAGTAGGCGCCTCCTTATGAGGCCTCTTGGGCTGTATTTTTTGTACTTTCTCCTTCCCAACTCCACATCCAAGCTTTCTAGGGTGTTTTCCAAGCTTCCAAGAGTGTTTCCGAGTGCTATTCACTCTCCTACACACTCCCAATTGACTGAAATTCAGCAAAACAACCCTCATTTGTGCTATAATTTCTGGTTTTTTTGCTGAAAACCCTAATTTTAGCCTTCCTTTCTCAAGTTAAACCATAGGGGAAGCTTTCCCAGGGTTCTCTTCATTCTCTTGAAGACTTTTGTCTCGCGAAGGATTGCGACAAAACAAAGATTTCAACACTCCAAGCACTTCCATCACAAAGACTTCCCGCAGCAACAGGAGGGAGGAACCGGATTATAAGATCACATACCCTATGTAGTGTTCTCTTGTCCTACGTTCTCTGTTGTGCAAATTGTTACTACCATGTGTTGGTGGAACAATAGAGATCTTTGGGACTAATGATGCGCCAAAGCCAAGAATCAATTCTAGCCAAAGCCACTATATTCCTTACCTTGAGAACCATGTTGGTACCAAGGGGGGGAAGTACCAAAGCTACACACTTGTATCCTGGGTCAAAGCCACCGTAACATATAGGGGAAGTTAGGAAGAGTGAAAGCCTAAAATTTGTACCCAATCTAGCATCAAGGGGGGGTGTTAAAATAAGTGACGCTAGAGTACCCAATCTAGCATCAAGGGGGGATGTTGAAATAAGTGATGCTAGAGTGCTAAGTCATCTAGCCAACCAAAGAAATCCCATAATAAGCTTAAAGCAAGCCTTATTGTACCTACATCATATAAAAGGGGTCCTTTTCAATCAATTCAAGTCATTCACATTTCATTCACATTTCAATCAATTCAAGTCATTCACATTTCATTATCTCAAGCTTTCTCTATGAGTGCAAGCTAATTAATCTTGTAATCTAATTAGTTTAAGATCATCTAATTAGTTTAATCTTGTAATCTTTAAGATCATCTTCACTATTCACTTGCTCTCACTTTGAGTCTCTTGCACCTTCACCCACCATACTCATGCCTTGATCCATGCATCTTAGCACTTTAACAGACGATTTTGATCTTGGATCAAGTGCTTATGCATTTGTGATCAGCTCAAATCATTGCCCAGTCATATTTTAACTCGACCTTTGAATAAGGGACTTTATCTCACACTCTAACATTAAGGAGTGATATTGGACCACATGTGTAGTTAAGCTCCCAAATTGCGCCAAACACTAATTAAGAGGAGACCAAGAGTCCTTCTCAACAGAAGAAACGAGATCAATATTATGGGATATAAACCCTATAGAGCTTCCAAAGGTGATAATGGAGCCTAGTGAGCACTAGGTATTCATGGGTGAATCATCACTCAAGAAGGGTTGAAAGAGCTCAAGCAGCTTGCTAAACTAGAGAGAGAGAGAGAGAGAGAGAGAGAGAGAGAGAGAGAGAGAGAGCCATTAGTGAGAATGCTAGGGAATAAGTCCATACTCGAATGACATGTAAAACCTATGTGCTATAATGCTATCGTTATTATAAAACTACGAACATTCTAATCTAAATTGACCATAACGGGGTGTTCTTGGAGAGACGGTCACTTCTAGTGATGCCAAGGCATGATCCAGAGATACTGGATAACCTAAAAGCTATCAACGCGCTTTGTGTGCAACAATAACGAATACAAATTCTATGTAGACCCAGAGGGAAATATATATATCCCGATGTAATACTCCTCCAATGTCAGATTGCTTGGTTATTTATTGTGCCAATAGAAGCACAAGGACCTCATAGAGTCCTTGAGACTTCAAGAGCTCACACAGAGCCAATTGTGACTCAACCTCTTGGAAAGATGTTCTATTCTAAGAATACCTGTATATGGTGCATCTTGCTGTACATATGAGATGTGGCTGAGCCGATGCTATGATCGAAGATAGCATTGCTTCTTGCCATGATACAAATATGGTGTCGAAATGTTTTGCTTTGCAATCAGCTAAATAATCTTTCAGGGACATTATTCCCTTTGATTCTCCTTCCGCATGAACATCCCGCAAGATTGGCTTCTCTTCCTCTATTTTGCACTTCATATCAAGTGATGTGGTTATTAAGTGATGCCAATACACGTACTGATTGAATAATGTGTGGAATGCAAGTTCTCCACATGGTACCCGTGCAGACTTCATAGCATTCTCTCCTTTAGCAATTGTTTGAAAAACCTTGCCCAGAGCTTGTGTGTTTGTGAGCCATGGAGAACACTTCTTTTCACATTTTTGTGTCACATTTTTGTGAGAGGTTTGGAGAGTGATCCTATTGTTAGAACTATACATGGTTGTTTTTATATTAATAAAGCTAATGATTTTGATGGAATATTATGTCCTCACTTTGGATTGAAAGTTTTTGCAATCAAACCACAAGATGATACTGTAGATCATTTTATACCTATCCAGTCAGCTAGACCCGGAGAGGAACCATGTTATATCTTTGATATAAAGATATAACAATAGAATACCTTGTTGTGACTCGGGCGGCCTAGTGGGAAAAGGCTTGGAACTATAAAAGCCAATTTCTCTTGTTTGTAACTCATTCTCCCATTTGTGCAATAGAAGTGGAATGTTCTCTCTCTCTCTCTCTCTCTCTCTCTCTCTCTCTCTCTCTCTCTCTCTTGCAACTCTAATCTAGCATGTGTGGTTTACTTAGGGTTAGGGTTTGGGAGTGATTAGTGTTAATCACTTATTTTCTCTTGCTTCCTCTCTCTCTCTCTCTCTCTCTCTCTCTCTCTCTCTCTCTCTCTCTCTCTCTCTCTCGTGATTAGGGCTACTAATGCAATCTTTTTCCTTGGTGATCCCACACGATCTTTGCTTGAGAGAGCTTGCATCACCCGTTGGATTAGAGCAACCACCTCAGTGTGACAACGAGTGCAGGAGGATGGAGCTCTTGAGCCATGCTCGAGCTCAGCGGGATAGGAAACTTACCATGGCACGTTAGGGCAGGGTTTTCTTAACATCTTTGGCATCGTTGCCAGGGAGCGCCAGGGCTCATAATCCTGATGGATTCTAGGCATGGCTCTAATACCATGTTGAAATTTGAACATTGTGATGAGCTATGGTGGATCAAACACTAGAATCAACATCATTAACAAAGTGATTAGCAAATAATTAAGATGTAATTAGTGAATAATTAGTAAATAGATTAATGTAGGCATGGATACTCAAAAACCAGCAAATTCTCATTAGGGTAATGCCTCAATTTATAGAGTTTACATTCCAAGCATCTAATCCCACTGATTTCTCCACGATTCACCCCACCTCTTTTCCCTGATTCTCTCCACCTCTTCACTTTTCCTAGAATATCTCCACACTTCCCAGAATATCTCCACACTTCCTAAATCTTCTCATGCTACCCTTTATTCTCTCCCAGTAGATTCTTCTCACCTTTTCACAGGTTCTTTCACATTTACACATCCTCTTTTATAGCCTCTAACCAAGGGCTTGTTCCCGCACACTTACAAGGCTTTTCTCTATGGTTTGGCCAATTGACCAAGATCCTCTTATCTATAATTCAAAGCTCAAAACTTGGGAGCATATTTAGAGTGTTTTCCTCATCAAATGATGAGATTTACAATATAGGACGGGCGCCCATTATATAAGTGTGCAGATTAGGAATGCTTATAGAGACATGGAGATTCCACCTTCAATGTTGCCTCCTCAACCAACCCCTCTAAGAACTACTTCTAGGATGCTAGCAAGACTAAGCCAATTATTCATGAACATGAGGCTAATAAGACTGAACCAATTATTCACAAATCAATGTTGAATACCCTGACCCATCAATAGTTGAAGTCCACCAACAAGGGGTAAATATCACATGGCCCAACTAGGACATTTGATTTTATCAACCACAATAATGCAAGTAGCATCATGAGCTTACTACCTTGATATATGTACACATCAAGGCGAGCTCCCTTAGCCTGCTTTGGATGTTTAAGCCGTCAGTCTCATTGACCGATTTCCCAATGAGAGCTAACCCATAAGTAGCAATAGTTAACCTGCCCACTGTAGATGTGGTGTGTACGAAGTGTGGAATTGATCGTTTGAGAGTGACTACCCTCTTAAGACAATAAATCTAAATCCCTCCATGAAAATATTGTCTCCCTCCACAAGGTTTAGGGGGATAGTAAGTGTAGCTTGTCCCCATAATATCTTCTTTGGACAACGAAAAAGAAGTTCCCTTGAAGATTGTGAGACAAGGGGGCCCAAGCCAAGAAAATGCAAGATTAGGTAGCCCTATCTGTATCTTCTTTATAACAACCACCTGAGAGGAAAAAAGGGGGCCCAAGCCAAGAAAATGCAAGATTAGGTAGCCCTATCTGTATCTTCTTTATAACAACCACCTAAGAGGAAAAAAGGGAAAAGAAAAGGCAGAGAGTCCAAACAAGGGGAAGGCACCTACATTACAGATGAACCTATAACAAAACCACTCAAACCAAGGTCTTCCCAATGGTTGAAGGTGGTGAGAAAGAGACCAAGGAGAAAAACCTAAGGGACCTACCTCGTTATTTTGAGATAGAGGATGTTCTAGAATCCTTCACCCAAAAGAAGAATAAGGAGTAGAAAATGCCAACAAACCAATCCTCATAGACAGAATAAAAGAACTTCATGTTCTCTCAAGATATGGTCATGCAGCACTCTTAGGTTTCCTACATCTTCAAGCTCTAAAGGCTTATTATAGGCTTCTTCCATGATTTTAAGCTCTTTTAGCACTTCCCTATTCTCCAGTTGTTGTCATGAGTAGTCCTTCGATAGCTAGTCTTTTCATAATTCTTGGCTCAAAACAATGCCCTCATGAGATACTTCTAGGATTGGCTCTAACGGTCATGGTGTAGGAATCTTGTGTGAAAACAACATGATTGGTCTCGCAAGTCCCTCTTTTTCTAGTTGGATCTGTTGCACCAAGTCCTATGCTTCACTCAACCTTGAGATGTCCTCTCTTAGATTAAGGTATTATTTAGATTCTTAAGAAGGGGTTCTTTGCATTTTAGTCTCAGTTTGTATTGCGCTTCCATAGTTTTCTTGGCCATTTTCAAGAGTTCATCCGTCATCCTATCCATCAAGATGGATCCACCTCATTGCTTTTTGTCCCCTATTTCTCTAAAGTGCTTTGAATATAAGGTTTCAGACATCTTCAATTTGAATGTATCCTAGATCATCTCTTGGATCCTTAGTTTGTTAATGGGAGTGGATGTCACTACAATTAAAAGGAAACTCGTTATTATGGACCATGCCTTCATACACGAGTTCAGAGAGAGGAGCAGTCAATAAGCATAGCCAGCATGCCTTCAATAAGGCCACAAATTAAGGGAAAAATGGAAGCCTTGAGGCAATCCTCTTTACCCTTGTGACTATCACTATGGCGGAGTACTTAAAACACACACCAGAAGCCTTAGATAAAGTCCATCAAGATGGATGAAAAACCAACTCAAGCTGTTAAGAGACATGCGTTTGCGATTGACCATAAAATCAAGGAAAACCCACTGGAAGTATACAAAGATGTGCGTGTCAGCATAGTGGGTAAATACTTTGAAGGTGATGACTTGAATGCTCTGTTAAGAAACACAAATCAAGATCTCTCCTATTGACAAGACAATTACATAATTAGAAACTAATCTCACACTAATGACAACACTCATCTAAGGTGGATAAAAATGAAAAGAAATCATCATGAGTGTGTGTGTGTGTGTGTGTGTGCACGCGCGCTTATTGAAAATACACTTAAGTCCAATTAAGTTACAAGATTGAAACTTGTACTCATTACTTGAAATGATCCCCTTTTATATGAGGTGAGCACATGCTGGATTTGTTAGCTTATGTGGGATTACCCTTGCTTGCTAATGTGGTTGTTTACTAGTTTCTCATGTTGGCTTTGTTAGCTTATAGGGGATTATCCTTGCTTACTCATGTGGTTGTTTTCTAGTTGCTTGGCTTTTCTACTTACTCCCTACCTTCCTTGTGCTCCATGGCACCACATTTCTCAACTTATACATAGAGCTTATGCAAGATCTACCCATAAGCTCTATGCATAAGGCTTTATGCATAGATCTTACAAGACTATTGCATGAATCTTATGCATAGAGCTTGCATATGCTTCTTGCAAGCTCTATGCATAACCTTCTTGAAGCTTTTACATAGAGCTTATGCATAGAGCTTATGCATAAAGCTTGCACAATCTCTATGCATAAAGCCTTTATGGCATAAGACTCTATGCAAGCCTTATGAACTTTATGCATAGGGCTTCTGTATAAGCTAAATGCATAAAGCCTTTATGCCAGCTTTATGCATAAAGCGTGCATAAGATTTATGCATAGTCTTTATGTAAGCTTTATGCATAAGATTCTATACAAGCCTATAATCTTGCATAAGGCTTATGTATAATCTCTATGGATAAAGCCTTTATGCAAGATTTATGCATAAGGCTTATGCATAAATATTGCATAAGGCTTATGCTAGCCTTATGTAAGCTTTATACATAAGACTCTATGCAAGCCTTATTATAGATAAAGCTTGCATAAGGCTTATGTATAAGCTCTATGCATAAAGCCTTATATGCAGGCTTTATACATAAGTCTTATGTATAAGCCTTATGCATAGAGCTTATGCATAAGCCGTATGCAAGCTTTATGCATAAGGCTTCACGCTTTTTTGATGTGGAGTGCTATGAATGGATGGAGAGTATAAGATTTTTGAATCTTTATAATCTCTTATGCATATATCATATATTTCTTTTGCTCTCTTTTTCTATGCATAAGGTATTCTCTCTATTAATAGAGTTTACATGTGTATATACATACTCATCAGAATGCTAGACCTCCTTATGTTAGAGTTTAGTGAGAAGTGACTTTACCGAAGTGGGATCCTCTCACATATTAGAGCATACATAGGCTCTACGCATGCATGCATATAGATCATGCATATAACTTTTCTCATAAATGTGTTACTAATCACTTTTAGTTATGTTCTGTAGGTCTTGCATTGTTGTCCCCTCCTTTTGCTGGACATCGTCGACGTAAGATCTCTTATTCATGTAATCGTTAATGCAAGCTCATGTTTATTGCACCTTTGGGTGCTGGGTTTAGGGTTTAACATAGTGCATAAGGCTTATAGCTTATTCATAAGCCTTTTGCAAGTTTATGAGATTAAAGCTTATGCATAAGGCTTATAGCTTATTCATAAGCCTTTTGCAAGTTTATGAGATTAAAGCTTATGCATAAGCCTTATGCAAGCTTATGCATAAGGCTTATACATAAACATTCTAGATAGCCTACAATAATGCCCCATAGCTCTATGCATAAGCCTCTATGCATAAACCTCTATGCATAGAGCTCTGTGCATAAGACTCTATGCATAGAGCTATGCGGGTATTATTGTAGGCCATCTAGAATGTTGGTTAAGTCAAGTTAGGAGTGGTTATCCATAAGTAGATGGCTATCATGGAGGGGAGCCCTCGATCTTTTCACTATCCTTCTCTTGTAAAAGATAAGTTGACTTTGGCTTTAATAGTGGGGAGCATGTGGAAAGTCTTCAAAATCTATGATCCAAAAGGAGCACTGTCCACCCTGCTTGTCTAAGCAGTATTCTAGAAGATCTTAATAAAGTTCTAATATCACATGTTGCTTCTTTTGTTTAAGATTTAAGAATTCTTGTGTTAGAGCATTCTTATTTTTTTGCCTCTTTTGTTTTGTAGCTCTTACGCTAGTCCTCTCTTTCATCTTCACAAAAAAGAGGTAAGCGCTCTTCTTCTTTTAATTATTTATGCAAGTTTTTCCCTTATTGCACCCTTGGATGTTGGGTTTAGGTTTACCTCTATGCATAGACTCTTGTAAGGCATAAAGCCTATACATAAGGCTCTATGCATAGAGCTTTATGCATAAGGATCTATGCGTAGGCTTTATGCTGCATAAGGCTCTATGAGTAGAGCTTTATGCATAAGGCCTTTATGAATAGCTATTTATGAATGTTTTATGCTTTAAAAATTTGACTCTTATGCATGTATTTGGGTTGGGTTATATATATAGGTGATATTGATCGACCCATCCAAAGGACCCAAATGTCGCAAATCTGCTCTCTATCATCAACGAACGATATGTGTCGCAACCTTGGACACAGTTCACTCATACATAGGTATGGTTTAATAAAACCTTTTCACATACACAAAGTTTACCCTTTATGAATTTTGTAAGTCCTATCGTTTAATCCTATATGTAGACTACCTAACCATCGGGCAAGTCAACACCATATGGGCAATCTACCGCATATGGCAAGTCATCTCCATGGGGGCAGTACACTCCTTTGATAGGCGCAAGTTTGACTGGTGCAGGTCTGAGTGGTACATGCCCATCACATTATGGTTGTGTGATGAGCCTACACCACCTACGTCGACTAGAACCACTCCCGCTCCCTCACGTCTTCACCATCACAACGACAATGTAGTAGAGAGTTTGGAAGGGATAGTAGACATGCTAGTGGGGGGGAGCAAGCTGGATTTTCTTTGGCAAAAGCAACACTAGGTCTCTTGGGTCATCTCCCCACCAATAGAGGGGCTAATGATCCTCTCATGTTGAGCCACCCTTGAGGAGGCCCATCCCACCCTCGAGGAGGCCCATCCCACCATTTAATCCATGCACCCTATCATACAATGTGGATGAGGATGGTGCCCTCATGATGAAGGATGCACGAGGGAAAGTAAGTCATGAACCGCATGCATGTACTTGGTAACCTGGAGTTCACAAACTCCTTTAAAAAGTGGAAAGCACAAGACAAGCTCTCAAAGTGTCATTGATGTGCTCAAAGGCAAAGTTTGTCATTCCACATGTGGGCCTTTCCTTCTCAGAGGAGTGGATGAAGAGAAGAATAAAGCTTTTGCTCTCTAATAGGAGAGTAAACATCAAAAGAGTGATGAAGAACAAGTTGAAAAAGCCTAGCGTTTGCTCATGGGAGGAGTGGAAGAATGCGCGAAGCTTCGTGTGATGAGAAAGCACCCATGTGATTTTCAACAAGCGCGGTGGTGAGTGCTTCCTGACTATGGAAGCGAGGGGCTTCACACTTTGGCTCGGGAGGAAAGTCCTCCTTCATTGCTTGTTTTATAAGATCTATTTTACTAATCATTTCCTTCTCTTATTTCATTTTGTTTTGTACTATATTGTTTCCTTTAACTAATTGTATATTTTCTTAATTATTTTTTATAGAGAGAGGTTGTTGGGAATGACCCAACAAAGGAGGAGTACGATTATGGATACAGAGCCCCCCTGTCTGCAATTATGAGCGTGGATGCATACGCAAAGCATACACCTGAATGAGTCCATTTTGGAGACGAGGTAAGTAGTGAAACAACCCTTCTCTTATTTATATCTAATTTTCTTTTATTGTTTTACACTTACCTTGCTCTTATTTGCATGTATATAGGATGAAGGGAAAGAGGAAGAAGAAGATCTAGAGTATGAGCATGAAGTGGGAGAAGGAAGTGAAGAGGAGGGAAGACGATGATGAGTACTCGGAACCCGATGAGAATTCCAAGTGCTCTCCTCTTCTTTGATTTATTTTTTGTATATATGGCCAAAGGCCCAACAATTCAAGAAATATAATACATATTGGACTCACTTGCATTCTTTTTAGTTTATGTCTTTTTTAAGTTTATGTTTGTATCACTAAATTGTGACTCTGTTTTAATTTAAAAAAAGAGTTGGGGTAGGATAGGGAGTCCTGTGCAAACTCCCCAGTTTGCCCCAGCTTTTTTCCACGTAGTTCTTTTGCTGCTCGCAACAACGAAAATAGCAGCAAATGCTACTATTTTCACTGCTGAGCAATGATCCCATTGCAACAAAAATAGTAGCTTTTTAAGCAGTGAAACGAGCCCGAATCTCCCTACCCTTCTAGTTATAAAAGCGCTACTATTTTCATTGTTACACCCTCATTCTATTGTAGTGTTCTATGCTTGGAAGTTCAAAATGACCAATTTCCTAATGGGGGTAAAGAATTTTGGGACTATGTCAAAAGAGACAATGAGGAGCCTCCGGAGTTATCTGAAGAGAATGCCACTCCAATAGATATAAAGGCATTCAAGGATTGGAATCAAGATGCAAGAAAATTCATGTACTGGCTTTCGATCAATGTCACATACACAATGATAGGACATACAGGATGCCAACACTCCAGCAGTTACATGATAGAACCTAGTGTAGATGTTCCAAACCTATACAAAGGCAAGGAAACTATAGCTAAAAACAAGAGCTGCATGTTGTGGAAATGAAAAGCATGTCTATCAATGAGTATGCATTAAAGATCAGGGGCATTATTGAATCCCTTAGGTCTGACAATGTATCAATGGAAGATGATGATTTGGTGAGTGTCTGTTTGAATGGGCTTATCAAAGAGTACAAGCCATTCAAGACCTCCATTGCAGTCAGAGAGAATATTCCCAACTTTCGGGATATCTCTGCTGATCACAATAAGAAAAGTCTCTGGGTGAGGACTCTTCTTCACAAAGCAAGAATACATCAGAATCGGTCTTCTACTCTAATTCAGGTAGAGGCAGAGGTCATGGGGTCAAGGCCAAAGTGGTGGTTGATAAGGAAACCAGAATTTTGGACAACAGTCCAATGATACGTAACAATTAACAATCATACACAAGTGGCAAAAGCCAATCTTCTAGAGGTAGGGGGAGCCAAAGAGGCCAAGGTGGTTAGCAAAGAAATCAAAGTGCAAATAGCATAGAGTGCTATTATTGTGGCAAACTATGGCACATGGCAAAGAACTGCTATAAAAAGTAAAATGATATTAAAAGTGAAAAGTTGCAACAAGGCAACTATGCATCATCTAGTAAACGTGGTGGTTGATGACAGAAGTGAGCATCTGTTTATGATGCAACACATGCTCAGTTCCACAACAAGATATGTGTCATGATCTCAAGATATATGGTATGTGGACTACTCTGGCGCCTCCAACCACATGACCAATCACAATGAGTAGTTTAGAGACATGCAAAAAATGAAAAAACCAGGTTATGTAAAGGTTGATGGTATGCATAAAGTATGTGATGCATGCCAGCTTTTGGTAAGCAAGCCAAACATGCTTTCCAACAAGAAAAGCATGTCAGTGCAAAGAGCCATTAGATGTTATACATTTAGATGTATGGGGACCAACCAAGGCTACAACAATTGTAGGTTGTAGGTATTATGTTACATTCATTGATGACCACACTAGGAAAGTGTGGGTTTACTTCGTGAAGGAGAAAAGTGAGTTGTTTACTCAATTTCACAGATTTAAAGCCTTGGTTGAGAAGAAAAAAAGGCATGCAAATAAAATGCCTAAGATCAAATGGTGGGAGAGAATATTTCTCCGATGAGTTCAGTGATTTCTTAAGAAATCAGAGGATCAAGAGACAATTTACATGCATGTACACTCCGTAATAAAATGGTGTTCAGAAAGAAAAATGGGCACATTGCAGAAGTGGCACGTGCCGCCTTGATGGTTAAAAAGAATATGCCACATTATTTTTGGGTAGAAGCAGTAGCAACTACTATTGTTTACATTATGAATAGGACACCCATTGTAGCTGTTCAGCTTGAACAAAAGTTTACAAGCATAAGACCGGATGTGTCTCACTTGAAAGTGTGTGGGTGTATTGCATATGTATATGTTCTTGATGAAGTAAGAAAAAAGTTGGATCCAAAGGCAGACAAATGCATCTCTATTGGTTATGCTATGGAGTAGACAGGTTAGAGATGTTATAACCCTACCACTCGTGAGATACGAGTAAGCAGAGGTATTATCTTTGACAAGATAAGTAGCTGGTATGCACTAGCGGGGGTAGAGGCAACTAAAGATGAAGATGTAAAAAGTACTGATGTGTTGCACCATATGTAGAAGAGAAATCACAGGTGCTTAGTGGACCTAGAGAGTCCTCTAGTAGTGAAACCAATGTTAGTCCATGGTCTGGCAAGTTGAGGACAGATGTAGGTACATATGTATCACACAAAGGGAAAGAAAAGGTAGATCAACCTTTTGTGCCTATGTGGATGGTGATTCTAACGGCTCTGACCATAACCTTGATAAGGAGCTTAGCATTCCATCCGTGGGTTACTCATGGTGTAAGGAGAACCAGGGTTGTTTTAAGGACACTTCGCAGTGATCCAGGTGTACGCAAGTCTACGAGGGTTAGGTATACTATTGATAGGTTGAGATATGATGGAGATACAGCCCATCATTATGCTTACATAGTTACAGAAATATAAGAGTTGGAGCCCACTTGTTTTGAGCAGGCACTTGGAAATAAGAAATGGGAAGATGCCCATGAATGAGGAGATGGCAACATTGGATGCAAATGCAACATGGGAGTTAGGGCCTTTGCCTAAGGAAAAGAAGGCAATTGGATGTAAACGAGTGTATAAAGTCAAGCATAATGTTGAAAGTTCAATGAGCAAGTATAAGGCAAGATTGGTTGCTAAGGGCTCTGTATGCACTTATGGCATTGACTATGAAGAGAAATTCAGCCCGGTTGTTGCGAATAGTAACTGTGAGAATTGTCATTGTTATGGTTGCAAAGGGTTGGTCTTTACATCAGATGGATGTAAAGAATACCTTCTTGCATGGTGATTTACAAGAAGAAGTATATATGATGCAACCATCAAGTTATGAGAGTGATGCACACCCAAATTTTGTGTGCAGGCTACACAAAGCCTTGTATGGCTTGAAGTAAGCACCGAGAGCATGGTCAAACAAGATCGGATCTTGTTACCATTGGATTTCACATATTCAATGTAGATTTTTTACTTTATGTGAAAAAGATAGATAGAGGGATCATGCTATTAGTCATCTATGTGGATGACTTGATTATCACTAGTGATAGTGATGCTAACATACATGATGTCAGGAGGCTTTTGAAGCAAAAGTTTGAGATGAAGAATTTGGGTGAGCTATGGTATTTCATGGGCATAGAGGTTTTGAGATCACCTCATGGCATTTTGTTATGCAGAGGCAGTATTATGGCTTGGACATGTTGTCCAAGTATAGTATGACAAGTTGTAAGCCTATTTCAGTGCCATTGGAGCATAGCACAAAGCTTTCTGTAGATACAAGTGAGCTTTTGTAGGACCCCATTACGTATCAATTATAGTGGGTAGCTTAATCTACATGACCATTACTAGGCCAGAATTGAGCTATGTTGTTGGACTTGTGAGTTAGTATATGTAGGCCCCTAAGAAACCACACTTGGATGTGGCTAGATGGATTCTCATAGGTACATAGAGTCCACAGTTGATTATGAACCTTTTTATGAGGCTGGTATAGAGATATAGCTACATGGGTACACAGATGCTGATTGGGCTGGTAGTGTTTAAGAAAGGAGATCTACCAGTGGCTTTATGGTTTCATTTGGGAGTGCTATTGTGAGTTGGAGCAGTAAGAAGCAGCCAACAGTTGCCTTGTCGAGTATAAAAACAGGGTGCTGCTGACAGCTTGTGAGGTAGCTTGGTTTCAGAAGCTACTTGGTGATATGGGTAAGCCCATAGATAGGGCAATTGTGATTTATTGTGACAACATGAGTCGCATTAACTCAGTATGCCATGCTAGAACGAAGCACATTGAGGTGCATTATCTCTTTGTGAGGGAGAAGATTCTAGCAGGTGATGTAGATCTCGTTTATGTCAGAGCACAGAGGATCTGGTGGCTAACATTATCTCTTTGTGAGGGAAAAGGTTCTAGCATGTGATGTAGATCTGGTTTATATCAACACTGAGGATCAGGTGGCTAACATCTTCACGAAGGCATTGGCCACAAAGAAGCTCTATAGGTTTAGGAGCTTACTTGGAGTGCAATGTGTGGAGTTGAGCTCGAGGGGGAGTGTTGAGATATTGAGCTCAACTAGTGTTACGGTGGACATTGATGACTCGCCTGGGCGATAGCTTCCACACTTATGTCAATGGTATGAGATTGTGGTGGTTAATATGCCGCTAGTGCATGATAGGCTGTGTGATAGCCACTTTAGAGTGCTATAGTTATGGCATAGTTATAGCGCTAGTTCATATAGTCGGGTTCACACTATGGACCGACCATTTGTATGTTATTGTAGGAAAATACTTTCCCTTTATGTATGTACTCTTATCTTTTAGTTATATAGTTGTAGAGAAGAGAAGAAGAAAGAAGAACATTCAGCCACCCATCCATCTCTTTCTTGTGTCTTGTACTCTCTTGTGTGTGTGTGTGTGTGTGCTTGCAACAAGGAACTCAAGCTCTCCCTCTCCCCCGCATCTCTCTTTAATTTTTGCGTGCTCATTTGGCTGCATTTACATCCTATTTTTGACTTGTAATCGGGGCAGTGTACCCACACACTTGGAGAAATGCACTCTTCCTTCATCACACATAAAAAAACTCATGGATGGTAGCTTATAAAAGCTACATTGATTTTTTTGCACAAAAGAAAAAACGATCTTAATGTAACATCCATCAATGATAATTTTGACCCATTGTCGGTGTCAAAGGCATTGTGATTCCTTTGTCGTGCGATGAAGATCCCATTTTGATGTTGACACCATATCATCCATGCTTGCCTAGATGGCTTATGACTCAAGGTTTTTTAATACCCATGTGACCATGGCCTTAAGGGGATAAGGTTTTTTTAATATCCATGTGACCATGCCCTTAAGGGGATAACGTTTTTAATACCCATGTGACCATGCCCTTAGGGGGATAAGGTTTTTTTAAGCCTTTGACAAACATTTTTTCTTCCTTAAAAAAGAAGAAAATTAACCTTTTATCCTCGTTGTGTAGCTATTGACGAGTGCTGTGTAGATTGTTATGTGGTCGTGATGCTTTCTTTTGATTGTGGTTGCCTTGTGGATGTGGTAGAGCTCGCCTACGTCTGCTATAGGAGTTCACCACCACTAGTTTTGCGCTTCAACACATTGTATAGCCTGCTAATCTCCATGATCCTTGCACACCTTTGCTTTTCTTTTATTGTGTTGAGTTTGCTGCTGCAATTTGATGATGGCAATTTGGTGCTTCTTTTGTGTTTCCTGCTAGCTTTGCCCCCCCACCACTGTGCCTCTGTTACTTCTGATGTCATCTCTTCTCTCTGTGTTGCTCACTTTGCTTGTTGCAATAGTCAGTACTGTAGGTGTAGCTTGCCTTCTCTCCTCTACTATGAACACCAAAGTCATTGCTTCTAAATTATGCTAGTTCTGAGGTTGATTGGAATGTGCTAGGAACTAAAGGATAAGCGGCCAAAGCTACTGATGGATGAGGTGCACTTACTTACTCTACTTGTCTCACTGCCTAGTGCGAGTTTTGCATTGGTGAGCTGTACGCTGCTATTATAGTGGCTCTATACATAGCTATTGTGAAAAAAAATGTGTCCTTCTAAGATGTGTATAGTTGCAATCTTTTCTATAGGTCTCAATTTTAGCTTTTCCCTCAAGCTTGGGAGCACTTATCTAAGATAGAACCCTTAAGCACTAAACAATATTTCTTTCTCTCTCTCTCCCCTCTTAGATTTTGACAAACCCTAATGCAAGAAAGCTCGAAGAGAGAAGATAATCCTTAACAACTTGCTAATGAAATTTAATTATTTCCTAAAAACTAGAGAGTCTCACCCTAGCTCTAATACCATGTTAAGAAACATAGATCAAGCTCTCCTATTGATAAGACAATTATCTAATTAGAAACTAATCTTGTACTAATGACAACACTAATCTAAAGTGGATAAAAATGAAGAGAACTCATCATGAGTGTGTGTGCGTGCTTATTGAAAATAGACTCAAGTTGAGTTAGGTTACAAGATTGAAACTTGTACTCATAGAAAGACTTAAGATGTGTTATATTGCTCATTGCTTGAAATGACCCCTTTTTATATGAGACGAGTACATGTTGGCTTTGTTAGCTTATGTGAGATTATCCTTGCTTGTTGCTAATGTGGCTATTTGCTAGTTGCTTGGCTTTTCTACTCACTCTCTACCTTCCTTGTGCTCCATGGCACCACATTTCTCAACGTGCACTCATTCCAATCAGATTGGAAGGCATGGTCTTAATTACGATGCTAGGTGGCCGTGGAGCAGGAGTGAGCATAGCCACCAAAGACATGCAGTGAAGATACCCTAAAACCTTAAAAAATTGTACTAAAATTAGACGATGGCAATTTAGGTGTACATGAAAGAATTGATGGCAATTTAGGTGTACATGAAAGAATTTTGAAGGAAGTGGTGTGGCCTAGCCTACTAGTATACGTTTGATATTGTTGACTTTACTTACAATGTATTATGTGCCAAATGATGTTAATCCACGATTGGGAGAGATGACATCTACCTCAAACTCCGTGTAAGTAACCTTAGGGTTTGTGCTAGGACATTGAAAATTTAAGTGCAAGGATTTTCATTAGCCGGGAAAATCAGGGAGTTTTTTTTTTTTGGCAAGGCCACAGTGCCAAGCACAGCCTTAAGTACTGAAGGGAGTTCTTCTGATCGGTACTTACACCTGAGAGGTGAATTATGGCTTTGATTAGGCTTATGTTTAGTGCGGGTCTATGCTTTTAATCAAGGCTTAATTGATAGGATTAGTTTCGATTATGGGCAATTTTTTTTTGTGTGGATCATTTCAGCAGAGAATGAAGACAGCGGCCTCTCGAAAGCACGCACGAGAGCGCGCTTTCGCTTGCTTGGCAGCGGTCATCTTGCCTTGCCTGTGGCCACATCTCTTCGAGCCTCTTGGCAGGCACATGCCCTCCCTCTTCTCGGTAAATCCAAGCTTCCAATTGGATCCCGGGGTTATTTTGTTTTTCAAAAAATTTCCCCTTATGTTCTCTCTTTTATTGGCTGATTTTGTTGTTCAGTTTTCAGTTTTAAAAAAAAGTTAATTGCATAAAGTTTATGGAGCTAATTTCTTTTTGCTTGCCCACCCCATTCCAGCCTATTTGGTAGCCCAGGTTTTTCCTTTTAATGGGCACCACCTCTGTATAGGCACTAAACCATTAGCTAGGCTGTAGAAGGGAGGAAATGCCCGTAATCGACTCTCTGAGAATCCAACCTTCCCAACTGGAGCTCCCAAACCCTCTTATTCACTGATCATATGTTTTCTTTGAATCACAAGGGGTTGATTGCTGTCCTTGGCCTAATGCATTTGCGCCAAGAGTGAAATGGCATTGTCAAAAATGCTCCTGCCTTGCATAAACCAGTTCTGTGTTCTGTAAAACTGGCTGAAGTCTCAAACTGACTGTCTAGGTTAGGACCAAGATCTTCTCTCAAACAGTTGCAAGGGAGGGAATCAGTCTCCACTGGGTGACCAAGATCTTCTCTCTCTCTTCAGGGATAATCTGCCTCCATTGTCTAGATTACGACCTGGTAAACAGTTGCAAGCTCTCCTGTGGGTAATGACCAAAATCTTTTCCCCCTCTTTTGAGATAAAGAGTCTCAACTGGTTGAGCAGGATATTATCTCCCCCCTGCCCCCCCCTCTCCCCCCCCTCGCCCCCCAAATTGTCTTCATTGGTTCATGTAAGCAACATGTTATCCACATAAAGGATGCTCACCACTAAATCCTCCTTGTCTTCTTGGCATAGAGGGTACTCTCTGTTGGACTGTTTTAAAAGCCGTGGCTGACCAAGTATGCATGATTTTTCTCATACCGAGCTCTAGTGTCTCTGATATATTTGTGTGCCTTAGTGCATTTGACATTTCATGTCTAAGAGTATATTTCAATTCTACCTCTCCATTTCATGTTAGTTGTGACCGATGAGTGCTTGATCGTTCATTCTTTATATATTTTTTAAACCAAATTTGTTAACCAGGTTCTATACTTTTTTAAATCTCTATATAACTAAAGCATGTATTCTCATGTGCATCATACCATAGTTGTATCATACACGTATCATCTCATACTGCATCTATATATACCTGACCACCTTGTAGGTGAATTATAAACTTGCAAGTCATTTATAATATATAGCTAATTGAAAAAGTGGACGTACTCAAAAGTACTTATCCCCATGCGTGTTTTGCGTACTTGTAGCTCACAAAATTGCATTTAGCCGCCTTGTCATCTAGCTTGGACCTTTGTTGCTATGGCACATGTGCATATGCCGAACAACCAAAGACCCTCATGTAGTCCACTTTGGGCGTCCTATTGTATGGCAGGACACTTGTATTTTGTCACATCCATTGATGACTATTCGAGGTTTGCATGGATGTATCTCTTGAAGGCAAAATTTGAGGTGTTTATTGATAAGGTTGCACAATGCAGAAGCAAAAAATAGGAGAGAGAGAGAGAGAGAGAGAGAGAGAGAGAGAGAGAGAGAGAGAAATGAAATGATATATTAACGTCCTCAAAAGGCCAAAATGACCTATGAGACCAAAAAGGTTACAACAATTGGTGGATCTGATACAATGTCTGTGTAAGAAAAGCTAAAACAACTAAACAACTAACTGAAACTGAAACAACAACTATGAGGAAAAGTAAGGTACTAGGAGCTCCTAATGGATAGCATCTGGGAAGGAAAACTCTAGCAACAAAGGTAAGCATCATATACATCACTATCCAAAGATGTCTCTCATCGGTCGATGGCGGATATCCTCAATGTCCTCCATGGTGAGTACTCTGACTGAACGTCTCCCATGCCGTGCTAGTATGGTCCTGATCCTCTGTTGTAGTCTCCGCCGGTGTCGAGATGGACCTCTCATCTTGGGGCGCCTGGACCGCCCCAGCTCTATAGCCCGATCAATCAGTGTACCTCTGGTGCGGCTATACTCTAGGGCTAGCGCTGCAATGCCTGCTGGCCTGACTGCTCAATCTCTGGTCGAAAGAAGTCTGTAATCTGCCTCTGTAGGTGTCTCTCCCTCTCTGATCCCCTCCCTCTTAAGAGACCCTCTCTATGTCTACGTAGCTCCAGCAAGTATAATCCGAGGCATCTCTGATCCTGGTATCTCATGACTCTGGAAAGTGGTCCGAAACCCTCTCTGAACAGGCAGTGAAAACGGCCTCGTATCTCATAATATACTGGACAGTGACATATGTAATGTAACTCTGTCTCTGGCTCCATCTGGCACAACTGACAAATCCTGGCCTCCGTTGGTACTCCTCTGAATCTGCCAGTCTCAATCTTTAGCTGGTGTGAGGATGTGAGCATCTGACCAATAGCACACCGTACCCTATGAGAAAGATGAGTATCCATGTAGTTGGGTCTAATCACAAACCCATCCTCCATGAGCTGGAGAAGATGATCTCTATAGAAAGCCATCTTCGTACCAAGCTCGTGTCGGCTGTATCCATGTCCTCCTAGTGTCCAGCTGAGTCAAGTCCTGCCTGATAAGTCTGGTAATCTCTGTCCGTGTGAGAGAGAGGGAGGGTGCATCCAGGGAGTACTGAAATGGAGGTAGCCTGTCCATACTAAAGCCATGCAGTTGGAACCAAGCTGTCATCTGTGCATACCAACATGATCCATCTCCGTGTGATGCCAACTGTCGTGAAGACTCCAGGGCTAAGCGAGCATATCTGTCTCTAGGGAGAGCCCAAGTGCTATGTATAAAGGAGACTGATCGAGTGAGTGCCTCTACTACCAATGGGGGGGCAGCCATCTCTGCACGGATAATATCATGTGGTACGGAGGCCTTGGCCCTAATCATCCGGGAAATCATAGAAACCAAGGGCCTCTCCATACATCTCCATCCATCAGTGCTACCAGCTCGGCCGTGGTGATCCACTGAGGGTCCCCATATCTCCACTCCATACAGCATGGCTGAAGTGACCAAAGTGTCAAAGAGCCAGAGCTTTGTTCGAGGTTCCTGAAACTGAACCTGCGAACACATCCTCTCTAGTCTTCCCAGTGCTGCATAAGCTCTGGTCAATATGGTCTCCGCTGCTCTCCTCAAGAAAAATAGTGGGCCACTAAAAACCACACCAAGGTAAGTATATGCATTTGTATACTCCAGTCTCCTGACCATATGTAAAGGTGGGTGCTGACCTCCTAACCCACTGTGCTGTGGTGTTAAACACCATCACCTTGGTTTTACCAAGGTTAACAGACAATCCACTGTCCTGTGCAAACGTGTGCAATGCATCCAAATGACGCTGCATACCCTCTGGAGAATCTGAGATCAACACAATATCATCAGCATACAATAACAACGGAATCCATGTCCCTGCTAGCTATGCTCCTCTGTCACCCTCCCGCTCTACATAGTCCGAAACCTCATCCACATACATCCCAAATAAGGTGGGAGAAAGGGGGCAACCTTGTTTCACCCCAATAGTGTAGTGAACCATCTCAGATATACCCTGAGTAGTACGTACCTACCCCACAACTGTGTATAAAGCCATGATTCCCCAAATCAGCTCTGTGGGCAATGAACATCTTTATTATAGCATGAGGCTTTACAATGGCAATGGGTGAGCATATGTGCATGTGAATGGAATTGATACAAGTGATGAGGGAAGAGGACTTTATATAGGGAGGTATGTGCTTGCGACTGCCCTCAAGGAGCTCTGGCCGACACCAGCCCACGACCTATAAATCCCCACGACTAGAGAAAATACAAGTGTCTAATAAAAGACTTGTTCCCACACAACACACTGAGATGCACAAATTGTAACGCCTCCTCTGCAGCTTATAGTGTGCAAAAGTCTAAAGAAGATAAGTTGATGAAGATGCCATCAAGGACCCGACCTAGAAAAAAACCAGAAAAAAGGGAAAATATAAGGGTGGCCAGCCCACAATCAAGTGCCATAAAAAGAGAACAAATATGGACAGCATGCAGGGATGAAATGCTAACACTCCCTCTTAGCATTGGATGCTTAACAAACTCCAAGAAGCCGAAGGTGAGGAGCCAAGGAAGCGTGAGACACTGGCTTAGTGTGAACAAGTCTGTTGCATTCTGTGTTGAAGGACAATACTCCAAATGCAAATCTCCCGCAAGAACCCGCCCACAAACATAGTGATACTGGATCTCAATGTGTTTCGTACTAGCATGAAACACAGGGTTCTTGGCGATTGCGGTGCAACTCTGATTGTCACACCAAAGAAGAGTAGATCCAGTAGGAGGAAAGCCAAGTTCTCCGAATAATCTCTGTAGCCAAATCGCCTCACATGCAGCATAGCAAGCTGTCGGATACTCTGCCTTTGTAGAGAAAAGTGCCACAGTAGGCTACTTTTGATTGCTCCATGAAATGGCTCTCAACCCAAGTGAGAACACAACCAGTGGTTGAACGCCGAGTATTTGCATCTCCAGCCCAGTCTGTCCATCCAAGAAGAGTGCACCCTTGGCCATAAAAGATGCCAAAATCCAAAGTACCACCTCAAGTACCGAAGCACCCTCATAGCGCATCGCCAAGCTGTTGACGGGGCTTGGGTATGAAAGTTCAAAGAACTCAATAAGCTAATTGTGAAACTAGTTCAATCGGGAGTAGGTCAACCATACCAAACATCCGACAAGAACCCGATATTGTCCCAAATCAATTCCTGGAGAAGTATCAAGAAGAGAAAGCTTCTCAGTAGCATCCATAGAAGAAGATACTGGTCTATACCCAGTCATTTGAAATGTGTCAAGAATCTCCTGTGCGTACTTCTGCTGAGAAAAGAAAATACCCTAAGGTGTCTGCCAATTCTCAAAGCCAAGAAAGTAATGTAGAAGGCCAAGATCCGTCATCTCAAACTCTTGCTCCAAAGCATCCATGACTGAACGGATCCTCACAGAATAAGAACCTGCAAAAATGAGGTCATCAACATAGACCACAATGATAACAACTAACCCCTCTTAAGGAGGATATAAAGATTCGAATTGCATGAGAGCGGTGTAAGCCAAGCTTTTGAAAGAACTCATCAATCTGTTGGTACCAAGCCCACGTAGCCTGCTTCAGACCGTACAAGGTTTTCTTCAGCTAATACACGTGGTCCTGTCTTTGTGGAATCTCAAATCTCGGTGGTTGATCAACATACACTTCCTGTGTTCAGGAAAGTTGACTTGACATCCATCTGGAACTATGATGTCCTGCAAGAACGTTGCGAATGGTAAGTCATCCGAGCCGTGAGAGCCAAGGTCTCATCGAAGTCGGCTGAGGGCGTTGAGCATAGCCCTTGGCAACCAACCTCGCATTGTGCTTGTCCAAGCTGCCATTAGCTTTATACTTCGTTTTGAAGATCTACCGCACACCCATCACCTTACGCTGTGGCCTCGGCACCAAAATCCAAGTGCCATTCCATTCTATAGAATCTAGCTCTGCCTGCATGCACGATGCCATGCCTCATGTGAAAGAGCCTCGTCCACAGAAATGGGATTAGAAGGACCATGAATAATAGAGAACATAAGAGCATAGTTAACAAAAAAGTTGCCTCCATGAGTTTGTTTCCTTGCAACTTTGGAAGTTCGCTTGAGAGTACCAAGCGGAGGGGTAGAATGGAGCTCTCTCAACCCAAAATCACACTGCCATCTACCCACCAGTTTGCTTGAGCTCTTTGGAGGAGGAGCATGATCATCATCATCTGAATGAGAATTCGCGTGTTGAGGTGTAACAGAAGCAGGGGGAGGAGGAGGAGGAGGAGGCGGAGAAGGAGGTGGAGGAGGTAGAGCGATACTCCTTGGGCACATGTACATATGCTGAAGAGCCAAATACCCGCAAATGAACAAGAGGGCTTCTCACCATGGAAAGCCTCATATGGAGTTTTATATTGGAGAGTAGTTGTAGGAGACCTGCTCTATATATAGACAGCAGTAGAAGCCGCCTCAGCTTAGAAATGTCGAGGTAAAGAGGAGTGCTCAAGCATAGCACGGGACATCTCCATGATAGTCCAATTCTTCCTCTCTGCAACTCCATTCTGTGATGGAGAGTATTCTGTAGTTAGCTGTCTCCAAATGCTCGATCCTTGCAATACTACTGAAACTCTTGGAATGTAAACTCACCCCCTCTGTCAGTCTTGAGAACCTTGATCAAAGAACTGATCGCTTTCTCCACCTGAGTCCTCCAATCACGAAAGTGCTGAAAAACCTCATCCTTGGTCTTCAAGAAGAAAATCCAAGTATATTTGGAGAAGTCATCCACCATCACAGGCATGTACAACTCCTTACTCAAAGACGCAGTACTCATCGGACCACACAAGTTTGCATGAACAAGAGCAAGTGATGTCGAAGATTTGTGTCGCCTCCTTTGGAAAGGTGGCTCGGTGCACAATGTATGGTAAAAGGCAAGAGGTTACCTCGTAAATTCTGGATGGAAGCAATTATGTGTGCATGTCACATTTGGAAGCTCTGGGAGTCTTCTTTTAGCCCTAAACACCTGTGTGGAATAGCATGCTGTCCTTGCTGTATCCCACAAATGTGCATTTTAAAGCCTTGTCATCAAGCTTGGTACGGTGTTGCTCATGCACAAGAGCATAAGCCAAATACCCAAACACCTTGATCAACTTTAGGCTTCCTTTCAAACCAAGCCTCATAAGGCGTGATTGTCTTCAATGCCTTGGTTGGACATATGTAGCACACACAACAGCTTCCATACATATGTAGCACACACAACAGCTTCCATCCAGAACTTGTCGGGCAATTCTGTGCCTTAACCATGAATCATGCCATCTCCATAAGAGATGCATTTTTCCTCTTAGCCACACCGTTTTGCTGAGGTTTGTATGGCACCGTGCACTGATGCTTTATGCCTCTTTCCAATAAATAAGCATTGAAAACATATGACATGACCCCCCCCCCCCCCCCCCCCCCCCGCGGCCCCCTCGGGTGCCCCGCAGGCAGTCCCAACCTGTATGTAGGACACCATCTTCATAAATCTTTGCAAACTGGATGACATCGTCCAAAATTTTGCAAGTGTTGTTCCTCACTTGAAGCTTATGGTCTGGGGACAATCCCCGCATAAAGAAACCACTACTGTTAGAATGCACAGCGGAAATGAAGACAACTGCTGTAGAGAGCAATACACAAATGAAAGAGAGAGAGAAGCTGTGTAACTTTGCTATATACACCAATAAAATCCCGGAAGTACACAAGATGGAGTGTGGGGGCAAGGGACCATTTTATATGGCCCCTGGCTACTGGTCGGCCAGCCCATAAATAGGCCAATAGCAGCTTGGCTGCTCACGATTGCCACCTGGACAACTCACGACCAGCAAATACCTGGTTGGCCAAGTGCATGCAGTCGGCCAAGACTACAGGACACAAGTTGGGCAGAAAAGACATAGTCGGCCAGCATTTGGGCCCTGGGGCAACCGCCAGCCCATCCACTCCTCCAGAAAAATTGGAAAAAACACGGAGAGTGAGGAAAAATGGGAAGACACTAAATACAGGCGAGCACATCCACAATAGAGGTTATGACATAGTGTATAGATAGGAGATGACTGCTAACACCCCCTCTCAGCTCCTGGATGTGGAACCAACCCCAGTGAGCTGGAGTGCCGCCGGAGCATAGCCTGAGGTAGAGACTTCGTGAAGAGGTCTGCCGCATTGTCCTCCGTCGAACAATAAAGAGGCAAGATGTCACCAGCCAAGATCTTCTCACGAACAAAGTGATATTGTATCTCTATGTGCTTGGTCTGGGCATGGAAGACCGGGTTTCGAGCAATAGCGATACAGCTCTGGTTATCGCACTGAATGACCGTGGGCTCCTTCTGTGGAAACCCAATCTCGCCAAGCAACCTCCGCAGTGTCACGTGCATCCCGCACTTGGATGCCACGTAGACATTTTTATACAGAAGGTGCAGGACCTGGGATGGTGAATTGGTCCCATGTGAGCCCAGTCCGGGACGAGTCAGCCAGGGATCCATCTCAGTCGTCCGAGGTGAAGTGTGCATTGTCCTGCACATGAGTCCAAGGTCAGATGTGCACTGTCCTGCACATGAAACAGTGCCAGTCCGCGCTGTGAGTCTCCCTCTAGAATGACGACAGTGGTTCTGTGTATCTGGTATGGTACCGGATGCCAGATCACTGAGTAGATAGTGGTTAGGACAAGGGGCCAGCCCATAGGGCTACCCCGGATCTTAGTGTGGGCATGGGAATGGTGTGGAACCACCCCCATGAGGGCCAAGAAGGCCCAAGCTGAACCCACCAGCCATGGAGGGGCTGTAGGACAGCCCTAGGGCAAAGATAAGGCTATTTCCAGGAGCTTACAGCCTTTATATGGCTGTAGGGCATGTATGGGGCAGCCCATACAGGCTGCCCAGCCCTGGGATTGTGGACAAAAGATGTGTCCAGCCCTTCAGAAGCAGGCGCCTGATGACCAGCCAACCAGGAAGAGATGCACAGAATTTATGGGAATTTTTCCAGCATTTAATGGGATTTTTCAGCATTAAATGCTGAATTTCCAATCGTGGGACATTTCTGGGCTGGCCGACTGCCTTTATGCTGGCCGACTGCTCCTGATGGGGTAGTATAAATAGAAGTGCCCATAATCCCAATCATCCATCTCATCATTCACCAAGTGCTCAAGCAAACCAAGGGGCCAAGATAGCCAAGGGCTTGCTAACGCAAAGGGGTGAAGGATTCAGGTCAAGGGCAAGATTTTCCAGCCAAGAAAAGGTCCAAGATTGTTGTATTTTCTTTCAGATTTTCTCATCATTCTAATAAAGCAAATACACCATCCGTGGTGGGGACCCTACAGAGGGTAATTGGGACCCAATACTGTGTCCTCTCCATCTCTCTCTCTCTCTCTCTCTCTCTCTCTCTCTCTCTCTCTCTCTTTTCTGCACTTCTCCTTTCAAGTGTTGTGCGTTAATTTCCGTCGCGAAAAGAGTGCTGAATTCTGAGTTTTGAAGGTACTGATCTTTCTTCGAAGCTTCTGCATATTACAGTGGTATCAGAGCCTACTTCAAGGACAAAGATTTAGCAAAGAAAACCAGAAAATTTTTCTCGCTCGTGTGGTTGGTTTTTAGATGCCGGTGGACTACCCCTTTCGGAGTGACTCCTGTCCCTCGAAGGACGGTTGGTTTTTAGCCTCCGGAAGCCTCCGGAAGTCTCCCACACAGATAGTGGATGGTCAGATTGCGTCTTGGAAAGGAATTGCATTTTCCTGCTATGGCGAGCTTCGGCGACGAGAGAGACCCAGAACCATGGGACCAGAGTGCACCAAGCGGCCTAGCTAGGGCACCCGGCTTGAGTGTCACAGACATGTTCCAGCAGATGATGCGAGCACTCGCAGAACAGACAGCCAAGTTGGATGATTAGAAGGCGCGGATCTTGGCTCTGGAGGAGCGTACCCGCTCTCAAGCGTCGCGTTTTCCATCTCCTCCTCCCTCTCCTTCCGTATCCCAGATACCAGATCCTCGTCACTCACAGGGACCCTCTCGCGGGGTCACAGCCGCCGCAGCCAAGCTCCTTGCTTGAGTTGCAGATGCGTGCGACAACGAGAAGACGACGCCATGCGACATGTGGAACACGAGCGTTACCTCAGAGCTTTGGACGCCAGATTGACACCGGCGGTGCCCTCGAATCATTTTCCCGAGAAAATGAATTTCAGTAAGTATAATGGTAAACTCGATCCCACAACTCTTTATTCATGGTTACATCAATTTGAAGCTTACTTTGCCGCAGTGAGGAAAACAGATACTGACAGAGTGATCTTAGCCAGTTGGTACTTGGAAGGTGAGGCCATTCCTTGGTGGACTCAGTGGGCTCATGCCCACACCAGAGCAGGTATGGTAGCTTATGTGTGGGACGAGTTCGTCCGCGACCTTAAGCAGCGGTTTCTACCGCCCCACTACCTTGAGTGACTCGAAGACAAGTTCAGGGGAGCGTGTCAGAACGCGCAACCAGTCCTTCAGTTTGCCAATAAAATTTCGACCTTATGTCTGCAATTAGGCTTATCTGATACGGACAAGAAAGGGCAGTTTTTGTATGGCCTGGACACGCAAATCCAATGGGAGGTGCGTATGTTTAGGCCAGCCACCTTTGAGGATGCACTCTCGCTTGCGCAGAGTGCAGAAATGAAACACAATGGTGGCAAGCCCAAGACTTCCTTGCCGGCTTCTCCCAGGGCTAACGGGGCAAAAGCCAGAACCAGACGGGGTCTTCCCCAGGACAGAGCCCGGGAGCCTCTGGCTCCAAGAACTCGAACAATGCGTCTAAGCTTACTCCAGACCAGAAAGCGGAGGCAAGCAAGACAGGTGGCAAGTTGAGTGTTGAGGAGCTTTCTTAGTACAAGAAGGAGGGTAGATGTTTCTTTTGTCATACAAAAGGACATACTTCTCGGGATTGTCCGAAGAAGCCTCCAAAGGCCGCCGCCGCCTCCACAGCTTCCGTGGTGAGCTCAGCTCCCACATAGACCCCAACGGCTAACCCTAGTTCTTCAAACCCCGGTGCTTCAGTTGGAGCAATTATTAGCCGGGAGCTCGAAGATAAGCAGAAGGGCGCCCATGACCAGGAGTATGAGCGCAACGATTTGCTCAAGTCCTTTGGCTACATAGGTCGCCAGAGTCGTTGTCTTGTTTGACAGCGGCAGCACGGAGGATGTGGTCACGGAACAGGCCGCTAGGCATGCCCGTTTCGAGCTGACTCCGATGGAGAAACAGGTTGAGGGTTTTAGCACAGGTATGACAACGAGCGTCAAGTATGAAGCTCTAGGTGCTAAGTTAGTGATTCAGGGCATAGAGTTTGTGCGTGACTTTATGGTTGCCCCTCTTGTAGGAGCAGACATAATTTTGGGTATCCAGTGGTTTCACAAGTTTCTTCCTGATGTCAAGTGGGACAAGCACATGTTCCAGATCAATCGGAATGTGTCAAACACCCCGGTGATCATTAAGTGTGAGCCAGGTATTCCGAACTTTCCGCTCATAAGCCACTTGCAGGCTAAGCGAGCAGTCAGGAAAGGCGCACAGTGTGCAATGATTTACATCTAGACAGCCCAGACGGTGGCCAGTGCTTCCGAGAAGTACTCGGTTCTCCATGAAAAGTTCCAGAAGATTTTTCTTCGGGACAGCCTCCCTCCCCAGCTCCCCCCGTCCGGACCGGAGGATCACAGGATTGACCTCCTACCAGGCTCGGAACCCTCGAGCAAGTTTTCATATCGCCTTTCTAAGGCAATGGAATCGGAGTTGGACCGCCAACTCCAAGAATTGTTGCAAGAAGCTGGCTTCATCCGCCCCAGCGTGTTGCCATTTGCAGCATCGATCTTGTTTGTCAAGAAGAAAGATGGGTCTTCCCGGTTGTGTGTCAATTATCGTGCACTCAACAAGCTGACTATCAAGAGCAGATTCCCAATGCCTCGAATTGACTATATTCTCGAGAGGCTGAATGGAGCAAAGGTGTTCTCAAAACTGGATTTAAAGAGTGGGTACCACCAGGTACGGATTGTCGAGGGGGACATCCCCAAGACAGCCTTCCGTACAGAACGGGCCCACTATGAATTTGTGGTCATGCCATTTGGTTTGACGAACGCCCCAGCTACATTTAACCGCATGATGATGCATATTTTCCGGGAGTTGATTGGAAAGCGTGTGTTCATATTTCTGGACGACATACTCATATTTTCAGCTACAGTTGAGCAGCATGACATTGATGTGGAGAAGGTCCTTAAGTTGTTGGAAAGCAACGAGCTCTACGTCAATGAAAAGAAGTCAGAATTTTATCTGTTCCAGGTGCATTACTTGGGATATATAATTAGTGCTGAAGGCATTCGACTTGATCCGGCTAAAGTGGCCGAGATTGTTAACTGGGAAGTACCTCAGACAGCTTATGACATTAGATCATTTGTGGGTATATGCCAGGCATATTCTACCTACATCGACAAGTTTTCTGATCTCTCGGCAGATCTCACGGACCTGCTAAAGGGAGTGAAAACAAAAAGGCAAAAGATTTGAATGACTCCACAAGCGTTGGAGGCATTCCAGAACCTCAAGGTGGCTTTATCAGAAGCGCCTTGCTTAGCCCTTGCCTCGTGGGATGAACCATTTCAAGTGATCATCGATGCGAGTAACATCGCAATTGGAGGTGTATTGCAACAGAATGGTCATCCAGTAGCTTACATGTCTCGTAAGTTACTGCCCGTTGAGAAGAACTACTCAGTCTATGATCGTGAACTCCTCTAGCAATAATACAGGCCTTGAAACATTGGAAACATTTCCTGTATGGCCGTGATTTCGAGGTTCGCGCACTGACCATCAGGCATTGCACTGGATTCAGACGATGCCAAGTGCACAGTGGAGTGATCGACAACACCGCTGGAGTCAGATATTCCAGCAGTTCGGTGGTATGATTGAGTACCTTCCAGGAAAGGCCAATCCAGTGGCCGATGCTTTGAGCAGGAAGGGACAAGTATCTACGATTTAGACCACTAGACTTGACCTTGTTGGTACAGGACTAGAGGACATGAAGCACACGTACGCGGATTCCGAGGAATTCGGTACTCAGTGGGAACAGGCATTGGATGCCACAAGACCATGCCATTTTCTGATACGCGATGGTTGGCTTTTGTACAAAGGCCGACTATGTGTCATGAAGTCATTCCGGGCAGCTCTTCTCCATGATGCCCATGACGCCATTACAGGTGGTCACAGGGGCATGAATTCGACTCTGGAGAAATTAGAACGGCAATACTATTGGCCAAAGATGAGGCGTGATGTGTTTACGTATGTACAACGCTGTGACATTTGTCAAAAGGTGAAAGCTCCTCGTGGAAAGAAGATAGGGTTGTTACAGCCCTTGCCAATTCCTGAGGGTCCTTTCCAGGACATTTCGATGGACTTTGTCACAAATCTGCCTCCCAGTCCGAGTAAGCGTAATACGCAGTGCTTAACTATTGTTGATAGGTTTAGCAAATTTGTTATGCTTATTCCTTGCAGGGCCAATGTGACCGCCGAGGATGTTGTCCAGTTATTCATTCGGCATTGGTACCCGATTGGCGGGATTCCTAGAACCATAGTGTCAGACCGAGATGCCAAGTTTACCAGTCATTTTTGGAGGGCATTGTTTGATAATTTTGGTACTAAGCTGAATTTTTCCAGTGCATTCCACCCACAGAGAGATGGCCAGACAGAGATATACAACCAGTTGGCCTTTGATGTGCTGAAGTGTTATGTCCACGATCAGCAAGGTAAGTGGGAATGGTTTTTGCCTTTAGTTCAAGCTGTTTTGAATGCAAGGTAAGTGGGAATCGTTTTTGCCTTTAGTTCAAGCTGTTTTGAATGACTCTTTTTCTTCAGCTATTGGTAGGACTCCATATGAGGCAGCGTTTGGAAGACCTTTCCAGTCGTTGTTAACCAGGACTTCGTCTTCAGTACTGGAGGCGAACAGAGTGACAGAATCTTACCAGGAGATTTTAGAGTCAGTAAAGGACAGATTGGCTAAAGCACAAGAGATCTACACTCGACAGGCCACTAAAGACCGAAGGGATATGAAGTTTTCGGAAGGAGATTGGGTTTATCTTCGGATTATGAAGCAAAGATTGAAACAGGTGGGCAAGCGATGCCCAAAGTTGTCTTTCAGGAGCGTCGGACCTTTCCCCATCCGGAGAAAGATTAATGAGGTGTCTATGCAGTTAAAGCTACCTCCGAGTTGGACTATGCACAATGTATTTCATGTCAGTTGGTTAAAGCCATATACAGGTCCACCCCCTTCAGAGGTCAAAGACGAAGCGGAACCAGACATTGTTGATGAAGTAGAAGTAATGGTTCCAGGATAGATCCTTCTGCACCATTTCAAGCATGGCTCAGGCCGAAGACTACGACAGTTCCTCACGAAGTTTCAGGACCGAGGAACCCATGAAGCGATATGGCTCGACAAAGAGTTCTTCGAAGACTATCCGGCGTTATTGACGGATTATTTGGAGGCTATGCAGCTTCCGTCAAGTTAAGCAGAAGGGGATGTCACGTGCATCCCGCACTTGGATGCCACGTAGACATTTCTGTACAGAAGGTGCAGGACCTGGGATGGTGAATTGGTCCCATGTGAGCCCAGTCCGGGACGAGTCAGCCAGGGATCCATCTCAGTCGTTCGAGGTGAAGTGTGCATTGTCCTGCACATGAGTCCAAGGTGAGATGTGCACCGTCCTGCACATGAAACAGTGCCAGTCCGCGTTGTGAGTCTCCCTCTAGAATGATGACAGTGGTTCTGTGTATCTGGTATGGTACCGGATGCCAGATCACTGAGTAGATAGTGGTTAGGACAAGGGGCCAGCCCATAGGGCTACCCCGGATCTTAGTGTGGGCATGGGAATGGTGTGGAACCACCCCCATGAAGGCCAGGAAGGCCCAGGCTGAACCCACCAGCCATGGAGGGGCTGTAGGACAGCCCTAGGGCAAAGATGAGGCTATTTCCAGGAGCTTACAGCCTTTATATGGCTGTAGGGCATGTTTGGGGCAGCCCATACAGGCTGCCCAGCCCTGGGATTGTGGACAAAAGATGTGTCCAGCCCTTCAGAAGCAGGCGCCTGATGACCAGCCAACCAGGAAGAGATGCACAGAATTTATGGGAATTTTTCCAGCATTTAATGGGATTTTTCAGCATTAAATGCTGAATTTCCAATCGTGGGACATTTCTGGGCTGGCCGACTGCCTTTATGCTGGCCGACTGCTCCTGATGGGGTAGTATAAATAGAAGTGCCTTTATGCTGGCCGACTGCTCCTGATGGGGTAGTAAAAATAGAAGTGCCCATAATCCCAATCATCCATCTCATCATTCACCAAGTGCTCAAGCAAACCAAGGGGCCAAGACAGCCAAGGGCTTGCTAACGCAAAGGGGTGAAGGATTCAGGTCAAGGGCAGGATTTTCCAGCCATTAAAAGGTCCAAGATTGCTGTATTTTCTTTCAGATTTTCTCATCATTCTAATAAAGCAAATACACCATCCGTGGTGGGGACCCTACAGAGGGTAATTGGGACCCAATACTGTGTCCTCTCCATCTCTCTCTCTCTCTCTCTCTCTCTATTTTCTGCACTTCTCCTTTCAAGTGTTGTGCGTTAATTTCCGTCGCGAAAAGAGTGCTGAATTTTGAGTTTTGAAGTTACCGATCTTTCTCCGAAGCTTTCGCATAGCCACACAACCTCGCAAGCAGCACCACAAGCAACCCGGTACTCGGCCTCTGTAGACAAGGCAATAGTTGGTTGCCTCTTGCTGCTCCATGAAACAGCTCTTGAGTCGAGGGTAAAACTGTAGCCTGATGTAGATCTCCTCGTGTGGTCTGGATCTCCTCCCCAATTTGAGTTACTCCAACCTTGGAGTCGAACTCGTTCCTTCGTTTTACCTCTAGTGGTGTAGAAGAGTCCAAGATCCTTCATACCCTGCAGATACCGCAAGATCCACTATCCTGCGTCCCAATGAGACTTCAACGGCATCTGCATAAACGAGCTCAACAGCCCCACTTGAAAGCTTAAGTCCAATCTGGTGTTCAGCAACCAAATCAATGAACCAACCAGCTTCCGGTACAGAGAGGCATCAATTGGCTCACATGGATCATTAACTGTAAGTTTCGTGTTCGGGTCCATCAGTGATGTGATAGGCTTGCAGTTCTCCATCCCAAAGGCCTCAAGCAACTCATGGACATACCGCTGCTGAGAGACAAAGAACCCCCTCTGGGTCTGCCAGATCTCCAATCCCAAGAAGAAGTGCAGTAAGCCTAAATTGGTCATCTCAAACTCCTTTGACAAGGCAGCCTTCGTCACTGCAATGTGCTCCATATGACTGCCAGTGAGAATGAGGTCATCCACATAAAGGATGATCAACGTGACCATGCCGCGTTCCCGAAAGAGATATAGTTTAGGATCTGTAACCGATATTTGAAATCCAATCCGTAGGAAGAAGGAATCAATCTTCTGATTCCAAGCCCTGGGAGCCTGCTTAAGACCATACAAGGCCTTCCGCAACTTGTAAACCATCCCCTTTGATCCTGGAACCTCAAAGCCTGGAGGCTGCTCAACATACACATCCTCCTGTAGGTCACCATTAAGGAACGTAGATTTCACATCCATTTGAAACAACATACACCTCCTCCTGTAGGTCACCATTAAGGAACGTAGATTTCACATCCATCTGAAATACGGGCCACTGCTGAGAAGAGGCAAGGGCAAGAACGGTCCTAAGCGTGGTCATCCTCGCTGTCGGTGCAAAGGTATTCTCATAGTTGATGCTAGGCTGTTGAGCCTAACCCTTAGCCACAAGTCTGGCTTTGTGTTTGTCCACCGACCCATCCGACGTATACTTGGTCTTAAAGACCCACTTGACACCAATGACAGACCGTTTTGACGGCCTCTGAACCAACACCCAAGTGTTAGTTTACCAGTAAAAGCTCCGCTGAATGACTTTTGTCATGAACTCTATGCGATCTTTGAGGTCCGTCCTCTGTGGTCCATTCGGAGGAAAGCTCCGTGACACCTGACTCCCGAAGGGTATCTACCAACCACTTGGGTACTCGAACAGAGCGCGGAGCCTCTTGCTGCTACGGGGGCTTATCTCCAACTGCGGGCTCAACCTCCTCAACTGACTGAGGCTGTCCAGCTGGAACAAATCGACTGGGAATCATCATCAAAATCATCTGGGTCTCCAAGAAGTGGCGGCTCATCAACAGTGGAAATTGGAACATGCTCATCAAAAACCAAATCTCTACTGACGACGACCTTGTTCCTTTCTGGATCATATAACCTATATCCCTTGGAAAGAGAGTTATATCCCACAAAGACAAGCTTTTGGGACTTTGAGTCGAGCTTCCCCCTCTGCTTCTTTGGAATGTGAACATATGCATCACTCCCAAACACACGGAAATGGGAGACATCTGGTTTCTTGCCAAAATACACCTCAAAGGGAGTCATGTTCGATACTGAAGTCGTCGGAGAACGGTTGACGATATGGACAGCCGTAGTCAGTCCTGTTCTTTCGCTCAACTACTCCATTCTTAGAAGGTGAACTTGTATTGGCTAGCTCCCGCTTGATGCCATGTTCCGCACAAAACTGCATGAATGCATTGGAAGAAAACTCTCCTCCTTTGTCAGCCCTGAGAGTCTTTATCTGCAAGCCGGACTCTTTCTCCACCATCACATGCCACTCTTTGAACTGAGCAAAAGCTTGGTCCTTCTGTGAAAGAAAATAAACCCAAGAGAATCTGCTACAATCATCATCAAGCAGCATGAAGTACAAAGAACCTCCCAAGGGTGGCGTCTGCATAGGTCCACACTATGGGCACCATGAAACTCGTTTCGGTGGCTTTGAAACTTGTTTCACATTTCAGTGTTGAAACGTTTCATGTGCACATTGAAACCATATGGTTTCATGTGGGGAAAAAGGTTGTGATTTTGTGTGCTTTTTAGCTTTTATAATTCTTTCTCTTTCCTTCTTTCATCCTATTTGTTCTTTTCTCTTCTCTTTTGTATGTCTTCTTTGTTTATTGATGACAAATATGCTAATATCATCTTATAACTATTGGCTAGTACCTTCACATTTTATGTATATGATCGTTTCGGTCCAACGTTTCATTGTCCACCTACTTGGTGTTGAAACGTTTTGTTCCAAAATAAATTGTTTTAGCATCGTTTCGTTTCGATAGTGAAACGTTTCGCAGTGCACACAAGTCAATGTGTACCAACTCCAAAGGTTTCAAAGCTTGCCTGGAAGTCTGCTTTGGAAAAGATTCCCTGTGTTGCTTACCACGAATGCAAGAACTACAGCGTCCTTGCGTGTTGCCAACATCTGGCAAGCCAACCACCATCTGGTCTCGGAAAGCTCGCCACAACGCATTCACAGTTAAGTGGCCAAACCGAAAGTGCCACAAATCACCAATTTGAGAACCTGTCAAGGAGGAGAGTGCTGAGAGTTTGTATATACCATTCTCTACTCCGCCTTCCCAAACAACCTGGCCAGTCTCGCGGTCCCGTAGAGCAACAAAATGCTCCTCAAACTCCACCCGGAAGCCAGTCTTGCAAACCTCATGCACTAACAACAGATGAAAACCAAGTGTGGGGACGTAAAGAACACAAGAGGAATGCTTTCCCCTTTGCCATCGGGAATGATCTCCATCCGGCCCTCACTGTGAATCGGTATGGTGGAATTGTCGCCAATGAAAATGCAACTTGACTGCTGTTTCAGATCCTGAAAGAAGTCATGGGAAGGAGTCATTTGCCTGGAAGCACCACTATCAAGAATCCATTCCCGAGTATCCTTGGCAGTGAAGCCAGCTGCCTCCTCGCTCGAAGAGGATGAAACATCGGTATCCAACATCTCCAAGTGCACAAAGGCTGGAGTCTTTGTAGCTGAAGCTAAAGAATCAGCACTTTTCCCAGTCCGCTTGGGACCTTCCTTCAATAGTGGCCTCCTTTCTTGCCACAATCATTACAGGTCCTCTTGGCCTTCAGTTTCTCAGGAGACTTCTCCGATGAAGACTTCCCTTTGTCCTTGTTGTTGTTGTTACGGCCTTTCGACCGCTGGCCAGTCAAGGCCTCAGAATCTCCGCCCTGTGGAGGGTTCGTAAATCGCTCTTCATAGTCCAAGACCATTGGCACAAGCTCCTCCGATGTGATGGTGCTGAGCTTGCCATTGGTGATCAAAGAGGAGTAAAATACTGAGTACTGAGAGGACAAATGTGACAACAACGTTATGGCCATATCCTCTGACGATATCTCTTTCCTGGCCTGGAGAACTCCTGCTAAAGAGCCTGCAACTTGTTGATCTGCTCTTGCATCGTCAACGACTTTGCAGGATTCATCACCCGCATTTGAACTTCCAAGGAGATCCTCTTCATGGGTGATACCCTGTTGTAGAGAGAAGCCAAATGCTGCCAAATCCCTCTGGCCAGTGTCATATGCTTTATGTGATTGATCACCTGTGGTGTGCAATTTAGGAAGATGAAGGAACGGACGCGGGCATTAACACAATCCCATAACTGTGCCTGTGCCTCCCGTTCCTTTTGTATAGAGGGTAACTCCCCATCTTCCAACTCCGGCTGTGGAACCCCAACAACAATGAAATCAACCAAGTCATAGGACTCCAAAACAGACTCCATCATTACCTTCCATATGCCGTAGTTGTTCCCGTCCAACTGTCAGTCCACCGGGAACGTGGGGAGTGTCGGGATCTTCACGTGCTTCTCAGCCATCTCAAGCAAATCTACCATCTCAAGGGTTCACAAGGTCTTGTGAAGGGAGGGTGGGTGGGAAAGAAGAAGAGGCTGCAAATAAAATGCAAAGTGGCTCTCCAACGGTGATGGCCGCCTTCTACTTGATCTCCAAGTCCCGTACAGCCCAAACAGTCTCCAATCAGCACCTCAAATCAGCAAACCCTCGACGTCCCACTGTCTCCAAGCTTCAACCCACCTGGGGCTCTGATACCATGTCAGAATGCACGGCAGAAATGAAGACAACTGCTGTAGAGAGCAATACACAGATGAAAGAGAGAGAGAAGCTGTGTAACTCTGCTATATACACCAATAAAATCCCAGAAATACACAAGATGGAGTGTGTGGGCAAGGGGCCATTTTATATGGCCCCTAGCTGCTGGTTGGCCAGCCCCCATAAACAGGCCGACAGCACTGGCTGCTCACGACTGCCACCTGGACAACTCACGACCAGCAAATACCTGGTCGGCCAGGTGCATGCAGTCGGCCAAGATTGCAGGACACACAAGTCAGGCAGAAAAGACACAGTCGGCCAGCATCTGGGGCAGCCGACAGCCCATCCACTCCTCCAGAAAAATAGGAAAAAATACGAAGAGTGAGGAAAAATGGGAAGACACTAAATACCGGCGGGCACACCCACAACAGAGGCCCTGACATAGTGTACAGATAGGAGATGACTGCTAACAACTACATCCATATGTGTTGCTTTTGCATGTAACTCCTAAACTTGTGCAAGTACATGTCGAAAGACATGGATTCAATATCCAGCTCTGTAAATCTGGATACCATGTTATACTCATCCTCCTGCTGGAGGAACTCATCACTGAACATCTCCTCGAAATCAGCCCACACTAGGCTTGTTCCGCAGCTCTCTCCACCATGACAAAGCTTTCCCTTTCAAGAGGCCTTGTACCATCTGTATCTTCTGAGCATCCTGGAGGGGATGGAATTCAAAATGAATATTCAGCCATGCAGCAACTATCTGTTCTCTCCTTCTTCTCTCCTGAAAAGGCCTCGGGGGTAAAGAAAGGAGGTGCTGAAACTGCTCTTGCAGGTGCGAGAGTACTCGCAACCGCCTTTTGTAGGATGACAATTTGCTGATGCAAAGTAGAAATCTCCTTCCAGAGAGTGGCTCCTTCAGTCCTATCTGTGCTTGAAGATCGTGCATCTCACTGTCAAAATATGCTTTGTCAACAACTTCTGTGTCTTCCTCCTCGGTGCCCCCTTGGGTCTTTTCATGGTCAGGCACTCCCCTATCCTTGCGTTCCCGATCATGATCAGAGAGATCATCGGTGAAAGTGTCACATGCACTATGCACTCAGTGCATGGTGCCAAGATGGCTCATCATCAACAGTGCAACAGTTGTACAGTATTAGAACCCCGTAGGATGATATTTGTCGTACGCCGTGACCCCATTGTACATCCTCAGTCCAGGATAAGTCACGCACGAGCTACGTAGGTCATTCCTCAGCCTCAGCGGGTCGGTCAGTCAGTCAGTCAAGTCCCTTAACCCACTTGGAGAGAATCATTCATGCATGTAGAGTCAGTAGAAGCCTTAGGGTTTGCATTAGAAAGCACTCTGCATCCTGCATAATATGCATTTATATGCCTGTGCATCATTTAGAACATCCCAGAAGCCTTAGGGAATTTACTAGGATTTATATGGTATTTTTCTCATATTTTTTGGTATTTATTTAGCATTTATTGTCATTTATAAATATAAACTTTATTAAATAAATGACCAGCCAACTTGACCAACCTCTAGTTAGTATAAATAGGCTTGCATAGGGCTTAGTTTCTCATTCAGTCTTCAGTGTGCTAAGAGCTTTCCTCCTCAGTCCTAGGAGTTCCCTTGCCTTCAGCACTAGACTAGTCTCATCCAGCCCTTGGAGAGCTTGAGTTTGCTTCAGCCAACCTTGGTTCTCCAACGCAAGCTATTCAGCAGTCCCTACAGCCATAAGCGCATCAGATCAGCCCCAATTCAGCATAAACACCTGCGTTTTCTGCATCATCCTAAATCAGCCCAAATCAGCCAGGACTGAACCGCCCTTCAGTCCAACCACACACACACACATGGTGCTTTTTTCCTTTTGCAGACATCTTGGCAGTCCGTCAGACAAGCTCAGGCCCTTCTTAGCCATGTTTTTTTTTTTTGCGGAATCGACCAAGAAAAACAGGGCCAGCCTCTGTGTGCTTTCCACCTCTGCTCACAGCCTGTGTGTATCCGCCTATCTCACCCCATGGGCCCCTTCTTCCTCTCCCCAGCTGCGTCTGCAGGCCATGTGTTACCTGCTGGCCGCCCTGATCTGGCCTGTCTTCACACCTGTGCAACACTCAACAGAATGCGCATGCTATATTCTGCACACCCTCTGTGCGGGCTAGAAAACAAGTCTACTGCTCACTCTCTGGCAAAACCCCTTTATTATACTTATGTATCAAACATAAGCAACGGGAAAGTACATAAGCATAAATTCACAAGGTAAGAGAGAAATGAGAGAAAACTTAGGGTTTCATGGGGTTCCTCTGCAATCTGCATATCCTCACTACACATAATCTTGAATTTTTCTCTTCCCTCAGAATCCACATACATCTTTGACAGCAACGACAAAAGCATACTTCTTTAGGAGACCACACAAAAGAAACAAGCTATGTGTTGAGAGAAATATGTGGGAATCTCGACATGAATTAAAACCATGAAAGACACGCAAACCTCAATAGACTTTGTGTTGGATTGGCTGTGATACCAAGTGGAACAAGCCCTCAAGACCTGTGCTGGCAAGAATCACCTAACAGAGTCCAACACAAGATTAGGGTTAACCAAACTCCCGCTACGGCGAATACGGGTGATAGAATCCTCCACAGACTGATCAGACTGGCTGGCCATAATGTATCTTACAGCTTTTCAGAAAGAAAAGAATTTTCCGTGCCCCGGAATCGCTATGTACCAGTTTCCCAAGTATGATACCGAATAGACTGCAAGGGTGCAATAGTGCCCCTACACAGACAGGAGGGCCACGAAGTCTTTCCGCACGCTCACTGCTGCTTAAACCAAAGGTAACCTCTTTCGAGGCGCGACAATAAGACGAGGGCTACCTCAGAATCCCAACCTTCTCTCACGGATAATGACTCCTTACAGCCATATCCAACATCATATTAGGCACAACTGTGTAGAAAGCCAGGCTCTGATACCAATGTAAATGGAAGGGGCAAGTGAACACGGAAAATCTAATCAATCATGAAATCTGAAAATACACATATGCATACCAGATAAAACAAGATGACAAAGCTGCATAGTACACCACACTAGGGGCCAGAAGATGGGCTGAACCCCCCCCCCCCTCCCCCTCTTTATGGTTAGATTACCAAAAAGGAGTCTGCTTCCAATACAACTTTGCAGGTGCCCAGGGTTCCCCAGTGGCTGCACCTAATTCTTCCAATACCATATGAAAACAAGAAAAACATCACAATATCTGAATTTGTTGTCAATTTCAGCACAAGTGAGCATTCCCGGCATCAAGCACATGCAGGATAACTATGGACAGCCCATAGCACTCCCACATCAGCCCGGGACAACTCAACATCATCATCTTCCTCCTGTCTGGCTCATAAAGCAAGTCAACCAGCCCTCAAAGGCTGTTTTCAGCAGTTGGCCAGCCCTCGGTAGCCACAGAAGAAAGCGACCAGCAGTTGTGCACAAGCCTGCAAACCTCCGGTCAGAAGGAAAACTGTCTAGAAGCCCACGACCAGCTCTTCCTCCCTGTTTTTAACCTCTGTCCAGCCTCTATTCCAGCTGTAAATCCACCGGCCATCAGTGGAGAACATGCAGAAGGAGTCGGCCAGCTTCTCCCATGCATCCGGTGAACTTTAGTCGCAATGGATGGTTGTAGAAACTTGCCAACAGGCTGAAAACCAGCCGACCAGCCCTCATGCACTCCTGAAAAGCATGCGCCCCCCTCCAATCTGGAGTTTTGTCAATAATAGAGGCTTCCCCGCTGAAAATAGCCCACACGTGTGCTTTTTTGGTCAAGAAAGGGGCGCCTACATGAAGGGAGTCCAAATAATGTCCAGTGCCCGGTCTTTGGCCGCCACGTGTATTAAATAAGTCATGCTCAATGTGTACTCACTTATAAGTTGTCCGGTCACTTATAAGTGAGTGTGAACCTGCATCCATAATTATTAACATGTGAACTCATAAAGCTGTAAATTGAGTTTTTGGGAATACTTACCACCTGCAAAACATATGTAGACCACCTGTCAGTCCCAAACAGGTGTGCACATACATGTCCACAGGGTGCCCAAGCGTCCCTGGCCCCATGGACAACATAGGTAGAAATCTCAGGCATTGTCCAGGCAAACAAGACAAGTCATCTAAAGATAAAATCAAAGTCATGCACACACATGAGTGCAATTATATTGGAAGAAACACCCATCTGCTCAGTTGTATTCGATAAAATGTCTAGGGCTCATGATCCTTCCGGAACCTTCCCAGAACATAAATACACAAGATCTCCAAGATAGCTAGTCCCAGAGACTTTCATCATGTCAGGCTCCATGGCCATACATGTACACCATGTCAGGCCCCACAAGCCACACATGTACTATCATGTCAGGCTACACCAGCCATACATGTACTGTCATGTCAGGCTCCATATGCCACACAGACACACCATGTCAGGCTACACCAGCCATACATGTATGTCAAGCTCCATGGCCATACATGTACACCATGTCAGGCCCCACAAGCCACACATGTACTATCATGTCAAGCTACACCAGCCATACATGTACTGTCATGTCAGGCTCCATATGCCACACAGACACACCATGTCAGGCTACACCAGCCATACATGTATGTCAAGCTCCATGGCCATACATGTACACCATGTCAGGCCCCACAAGCCACACATGTACTATCATGTCAGGCTACACCAGCCATACATGTACTGTCATGTCAGGCTCCATATGCCACACAGACACACCATGTCAGGCTACACCAGCCATACATGTATGTCATGTCAGGCTCCACATGCCACACATGAACAATAGAAAAATAGAAGCTGTAAGGAATTTTGTGACACTTGTAGCCAAGTATTAGTCTGAGCCTTAGCCCCCAACATTTGCAATCTCCTAATCCCAGTGTGCCCTTATATAGTGGTCACTGGTGCTATAAATAGCCAACTACCATAAATAGCATGTAGCCAAGTATTACTAGAATTGAGCCTTATCCCCTAACATCTGCAATCTTAGGGTCCTGAAACTACACCGACTAGGTGTGAACGTCCTTGAGCACCGTCTCGTGAACAATACGCTCGTCAACACTAAAATGAACTAGCCACAATACATATAATCACTGAAAGATACATCATTGCTCAAGTCAATCTGGAAAAGAGAAGTATTGCACCGTACACCACCATTGGGGCCGTGAATGGGCCGACCCCCCCCTCAATACTGAAGTATATTATTGGAGTATTTTAATTGTGTACAAAGTTCCAAGGGCTTGCCAGTGAGATAATCCACGCGATGCATAATATGAAGACATATTACCCAAACAAGTATTTGCCGGTGAAGAATGTCGAAGCCAGACTCGTCGAACGAGTCAATATAACCAGCCCCGACTCCTCATACACCTGGAGTTGTGTGAACACGAAACTGTCGTTCTGAGACCACGCACGAACAGGGGCTCTCGTACTAGAGCCTGGCTTGCACAACTTGCAGAGGAACGGGCTTGGTCCCCCAGGTGTAGGCACAAAGACAGGTGCTCACACTCTACAAGTACACGAACAGGCACTTGTAGCTGGTGCTATTAGGGTTTCAGCAGGTACAACCGTGAGTACAGTCCTGATTTTTCAGCAAGTACAGCTGGTACAGTTAGGGTGTCAGCAGGTACAGTGGCTGGTACATGTGGTACAGCAGGGACAGTCGGTTCAGTAGGTGTCCACAGCAGGTACAGTAGGTGTTGCAGGTACAGAAGGTACTGAGGGTACAGCAAGTACTGCAGGTACAGAAGGTGCTGTAGGTACAGAAGGTACTGAGGGTACAGCAAGTACTGCAGGTACAATTAGGGTTTCAGCAGGTACAGCAGGACAGCAGATACACAATAGGTACTGCCAGTACAGAAGGTAAAACAGGTACAGAAGGTGCTGAGGGTACAACAATTACTGTAGGTACAATTAGGGTTTCAGCGGGTACAGCAGGTGCCCATAACAGGTACAGAGGCATGTACAGCACTACAGGTACAATCGGGTACTGAGGGTACAGCATGTACAGGAGGTACAATTAGGGTTTCAGCAGGTACAGTAGGGGTACAGCCGGTATTGTTGGTACAGCAGGTACTGCAGGTGCTGAGGGTACAGCGTGTACAGCAGTACAGTTAGGGTTTCAGCAGGTACAACAGGGGCAGAAGGTGCTGAAAGTACTGAAAGGAGCAGTTGACCAGCAGAAAAAGGGAAGTGAGCCAGGGAGAGTTGGGTGCCAGCTTCTAGGAGAAGGAAAAGTGTAAAGAGGTGGAGAAGAATGGGGGAGAGGAGGTGGAGGGGTCCAAATTCCTAGTGCCGCACCTCCTTTTAGTGTCCACACACTTATGAGGCCCTGTGTGGGTGCTTAACATTTGGGCTTGCCACACTTTTGACCTTGGGCCCCGGGCACTGAGACCAGCTTTAATAAATGTGAACTGCTAAGGTTATAAAACCTAACAAGGGTTAAATGAATACTTACCACCTATTCACATGCCACAAACCTTGTCAGAATACAGGGCATTCACACGGCTCATGGGTGGGCGTCCCCTGCCCGTGAACTGGACGCGTCATAACAGCCATTCACACGAAATCAAGTCACGCAAAAACAGTTTCAAACAAGCAGAGATGCATGCATATGCATTATGCAATGGAAATATCTCCCATTCCTGGAACCTGTAAATAACAGGTTTTTCCGAGCACGGAACTAGCTCAATGGGAAGCCTAACACGAGGCCTGGCCTCCCATAGGTGACGCGAGTCCTGGCCTCAGTACGGGTGACACAAAGCTCCTTGGCCTCATGTACCTTGGCACGAAAATAGAGGAAGATCACTTCGGTGGCCAAATGGTGACCTCCCCCCACCCCCCCCCCCCCCCCCCCCCCCGGCTTCTAAATAGTTGACCTCAACTGAAAAGCCTCCAAATATGCTTGAAGAAGTTGTGGGTAATCTTTGAAGTAGTCTTCATCAACCCATTTTTCATCGATAGGCAAATAATTCTTGAACTTCACAAGGTATCTCCTAGAAAGCTTACTAGCAGGTAACTTTCTCTCCTTGTGAAACACAATCTGTTCAGGTTGAAGAACTTCCACTAGCTCATCAACCTTTGATGGCTCTTCTGTGGACAGTCTCTTCTGGCTCTGTCCCCACATACTTGCGCAATAGACTCACACGAAAGGCATTGTGAATCTTCTAATGATTAGGCAATGCAAGCCGGAAAGCAACCTCATTGATCTGTTTGATCACCTTAAAAGGTCCGTAATACCTAGTAGAGAGCTTAGGGCATGCTCCCTCCTTTCCTGGCCTTTTACGGAGTCTTGCTTTCTCAAATTTCAGCAATACCCAATCATTTTCTTTGATGTCTACCTCTCCGACAAGCCTTCTTATGCTTATCTTATGAACGAGCAATGGCTGTCCGCACTTGTGCAAAGGCAACATCAAGATCTCTGACATACTCATGAGTTGCAAAGCTCTCATCCTTAGTGCATAGGATGGGCGGCAATATCACTTTGCCATAAACAATTTCAAATAGGGCCTTTCCCGTGGAGGCATGCACTGTGTTGTTTGCAAACTCTACCAATGTTGGATATTTTCCCAAGCTGTTTTTTGGTCTGCAACATAGCATTTGAGAAGATCCAACACAGCTGAATTTGCAACCTTACTTTGCCCATCTGTTTGTGTCACATGCACCTTGCACTAGAGTGCTATGTGACACACTGGCTCAGTGCACCATTCATTAGTAGGATTTACCTTTTTTAGGAATATTTTATCGTATGCCGTGGCCCCATTGTAAGCCCCAGTGTCTGGGACAGGCACGAGCTATGTAGGTTAGTCTCCACAGCCATAGAGAGTCTGCATGTGTCAGTCCTTAACCCACTTAGAGAATTTGTCAGATAGTGCATGTAGAAGTCAGCCATAGCTATAAGTTGCATTAGTTGCATATAGATAAGGTTATGGGCCAAGCCATGGCATGGCCGGCCCATAAAGGGCAACATCTAGGCCATAGGAGGGCTTGGGCAGCCAATCAGCTGCCCTACACATGCCCCATCGGCTGTTTTCCAGCATAAACAGCCTCATCACAGGCTGTCGGCCAGTACTATTGCCTTTAGGCAGTAGTCGGCCAGCATGGCAGGAGGATGAGAACAAGTCGTGATGAGCAGCACAAGTCGTCCAACACTAAAAAGCATTAAAATAATATTATTTGTCCACAAGGGACTGGCCGACAAGGCTTCAATGAGCTGACTTGCAGCTTTTGTACATATAAAAGCATGCGCATCCTGCACATGTGCATCCTTCCCACTAATTCATTCAGGTATTCAGCAAATTCAGCCAAGGTCAGGATCAGTTCTAAGCATTCCCTGGTCTCCACGAAGGGCATCTTCAGCATTCAGCCTGCATATGTGCATTCCTCAGTTTTGGGGTTGCATAGTGGTCATTGAAGAGCCATTCAAAGAAGCTTGGACAACATCTGGATCAGCCTGCGTTGGGTCTACATTGTCCTTGCGTCTGGCAGTCCTCAGTCATCCTTTATACTCATTGTAAGTTCTCCAAAGATTAATATAAGAAAATACTCCTGCTTGTAAGGGGGACCCTTTAGTGGGTAAATTGGGACCCAATACTGTTTCGACTCTTATTTTCTTTCTCTCTCTTCTACTCTCTCTCTCTAAGTGAAATTGCACACTCACGAGTATAAAGAAGGCTTTGTTGTGCGTTACGACGATCAACCTCTTGCATGCTACATTGGTATTAGAGCTGAAGGTTGTTACCCAACTTGGCTACCCTAAAGTGTGAGCATTCCGTGGATGGTAAAACTGTGGTCGGGAAAAATCACCCAGGCCTCCACAATGTTAGGAGAGACATCGTCACCAAGTTACAAGGAAGATATTGAAGAGGAGTTCTACAGGGAAGACACACCGCCTACAGAAACGCTTCCACCAAGCAATGAAGATTTCATCGGATTGCTCTTGGAGCAAAACAGGTTGCTAAAGTAGCAAATTGAAGCCAAAGAAGAAGAAGCGGCACAAGAAAAAAAAAGGTAAAGAAGAGGTTGAAAAAGCCAAAGCAGCAGCTGAAAAAGCTAAAGAAGAAGTAGAAAAGGCCAAAGAGCTCTTAGAATTGCGAAAATTATTTCTTCTCAGAGCAGAAATGGCACAAACCCTGTACCGACACAAGTCTCGCTGAAGCTTTCGCCCCCCCCCCCCCTCGAGTTGCCGCCTGCTCGCACCCCCCCTCCCCGCCCTCGTGACTGCCTCTCCCCGCCTGCTTGCACCCCCCCCTCTGCGCCCCTGTGCTTCTCGCGCCCCCCGCCCTCCCTTTCGTGCCCGTCGCCCCTTGCCCGCGTGCCCCGTCTCCTTCGCGCCCCCCGCGCCCCCCGCTCCCCCCCCTTCCTCCGCGTCCCGCCCCCCCCCTTTCGCGCTTTCCCCGTCCCCCCCTTTCTTTCCCCGCTCCCCCCCCCCTTTTTTTTTCTCTGCTGCCCCCCCTCTTTCGCGCTTTCCCCTCCCCCCCCCCTTTTTTTTTCCGCCCCCCTCTGTCTTTCGCCCCTTCCCCCTGTCTTCCACCCCTCCCCCTCTGTCTTCCGCCCTTCCCCCTCTTCCCCTCCCCGCTCCGCCTTTTTTGTGCAGCTCGGTTCTTGCAAGACCCTCCGTTTTTCGCTTCGCCCTCGACTCAGCTTCAGACTCTGATGGAGGTTCCTCCCACCCCACCTCAGAGGGACTCTTCCGCAGCCCCCTCGCCCGCCCCTGAGGATACCCCCATCAGGCTTTCTCTTTCGCCAGAAGAGGAAGCGAGCCTCGCTGCAGAGGTGGAACGCCTCTAGGCACATTCCACCATCTGCCGTATAGTTGGCACTCGCCCCAGCAGAGGGGAGATCCGGGATCTTCTCTAGGCCCGCCTTCTTGCAGATGTGGGCAAGATCCTGGACGTTCAGTTACTGGGCTGCGGACACTACCAGATTGAGTTCGAGACAGCCCAGAGCGTGGCCAAGGTCCTAGCCATGAGTCCCCTTGACATCAGGGGCGCTCGGGCCTTCTTCAGACCTTGGCAGCATGGTTTCGACCCAGCAGCGGCCGAGCAGGGAGAGCGCCTATTCCATGTCATAGTTTGCTTTCCTGGACTCCGCCGCGAGTACCTGCCGCTCCTTTCTAGGATAGGATCATTGGTGGGCTCGGTGCTTGAGACTGGCCCCACAACAGCTTCAGTGGTGGCTAGAGCAGTTGGCCTGCCTTCGGTCAGAGTTTTGGTTCCTGACATCTCCTCCCTTCTGAAGGTCATTCAATTACCTAGGATAGGGGGAGGATGGATCGATCAGAGAGTGGAGTTTTCGGGGCTCCCGAACCAGTGTTTTATATGCAGGCAGGTCGGCCACCTGGCCAAGGCCTGCCCTCGCAGGAGACCCCGATCTTCACCGCAGCAGCAGACCCCCGATGGCCCGCCCATAGATGCGGCTCGGTAGGTAGCCTCCGGGACACCTGCTCAGCCCACAGAGACCTCGGATTGGCAGCCTGGACAGGGGCGCCGTACAGGGAGACAGCCACAGCAGCATGCCCAGAGACTGACGCAGCAGCAGTCACAACCTCAGCATCACTAGGTTCCAGTGAGGAACAGCTTTGCTCCCCTCCAGGAGGAGACCCCAGCGCAGATTGAGGATCAAGAGATGCCAGCACCCCCCCCTTCGCCCCCGTCCCCCCCTCCCACCTCGCTTCCACCTTCGCCTCCTCCCGTTCCCGCTCTCGCTTTTTCAGCGGCTCCTTCCCCACCCCCTTCTCCCCCCCCTCCTCCCCTCCGCTCGCCTCAGCTCCCCGGGAGGCACTGACAGTACCCTGGCGCTCACCTGCTGTCCGGCGGGCACTGAGCACCGACCTTGCTCGAGCACCGCAGAGGAGACCTACCATGCCGATTCGTGCTTCGCGGATATCCTCTATCCGCAATCGGCTGAGTAGTCTCGACACTAGATAGCGCTCGGAGGCTTTCGACTACTCCTTCACACGGCTTTTTGGAGTGGAGGGCCCCCATGAGCCAGCACCCATCAGAGTTCATGTGGTGATACCTCCGGCCCGAGGGGAGGAGGCACTTGATTCAGCGGTGGCCTTCTCTTTCCCTCTGTGCGGCACTAGCGACCGGGAGTGGACTCTGGATCTCGCTCTTAGTATTTTGAAGACTCAGGCAGTTGAGTTTTCTCACCATGTGAGCGATCTGGAGATGACAGACGTGATAGGCCGACTTCGGGAGTTGGCACATTTCTTTGATACCGGGAGTGCGGATGCCTCCGGGATTCGACATTTGGTGGTTCGCATAGTGGCAGACCTAGCACGAGACCCTGGCTATGTATGCATACATGAGGTTTCTCTCTCTGAGCGGGAGGCAGTCGCCATGGGACACAGCCATTGGCGCCTGGTCCGAGACTCTTGCAGCACATCGGGTGGGCAGATTCATAGCTGCTCGGATGGGGAGTACTCTCCATCCAAGCCGCTTGCGAAGGCCCGCTGTATGGCTGAGACAGCCTCCACCTCAACAGGTCATCCATGAGGATCATCTCATGGAATGTACAGGGCCTGGGCAGCGCACACTATGTACGTTGTCGTGGTTGCTTGAGGCAGGAGCTTCAGAGATGCCTGGTTGGGGGCAATATTGATATTCTGATGACGCAGGAGCACCGTTTGAGTGAGAGCAGGATTCGAAGATATGGTTCGGTGATGCCTGGTAGATGGGACACATTTTGGTCTGCAGGTTTTGGCCCCTTGGGTGGGCAGGGAGGAGTATGTATGGTCATTGCGGATGTATGGCGGAAGGCCATTGTGGATCGCGGGGTCATTGTGCCTGGTAGAGCACAGTATGTTATTCTGAGGATGCACGATGAGCACTTTGGTGTGCTCAATGTCTATGCGCCCAACCATGCTAGTGCCAGAGCAAGTTCTGGACCCTTGTTACAGATGCATTGGCCGAGGCCGCACATTGGTGTGTCGGGGGAGACTTCAACATGCTTGAGGACCCGGCCGATAGGGTGGGAGGCAGTCATGTTACAATGCACGGCACGGAGCTTGCAGCTTGGGAGCGATTTTGTATGACACTGCGGATCACTGATGCATGGCAGCATGAGGCTTTCTCCCGCTCTCAGGACAGTCTTAGTTTTTCTCGGTCAGATCGCCGGCAGGGAGGGACTAATCTATCACGGATTGATCGCTTCTATGTGGGCGACAGGTTCGGGGAGCGTGGTGGCTCCGTTGGCATTCTCGCTGGCACCTCTTTTTCAGACCATGCGCCAGTTATTTTGACACTTGAGGAGAGGACACGGGAGACCAGCTTGCAGTTGAGGATCCCAGAGAGGATACTTACAGATCCCAGTCTCTCTGAGGACATTGAGAGGATATGGCATGATAGCTAGAGCTCTGACCTGGATGCAACAGGCCAGTGTGCCCAGGGACTCATCGAGCTCAGCTCTTTTTTGCACGCTACAGCCTTGACACGGCTGGGAGAGACACGAGAGCGGGAGCGTCGCTTGAGACGTAGCCTTGCTTCGCTCCAGCGTCTTCAGGAGCAGCTGCCTACATGTGAGTGGGTGGCGTCCCAGCTGAGCCAGGCACGCCAGGAGGTTAGACAGGCAGAGGAGCAGAGACATGAGCTCTACTATCATCGCCAGGCCTGTCAGTGGACGCAGCTTGGTGATAGAGTGACTGGGGAGTTTTTTGAGATCACCGGTTCCCGCCATGCTCGAGCAGGAGTACACCAGCTCAGGAGGCAGGACGGATCGTTAGCCTCTGAGCCCGGGGAGATTAGAGCCATTGCCCACTGAGTTCTATAGAGACCTGCTTTCAGCGGAGCCAGCCACGGAGGCACGTGATGCTTGCAGACAGATTGTGTGGGCCCATGTGCAGAGGAGGGTCACAGATCGTATGCGCACAGTTTTGGGTGAGCCTCTTTCAGAGGATGAGCTTGTTGAGGCTTTGAGGGTCCTTTCGCGTCATAGTTGCCCTGGGGAGGACGGATTGACGCTTGCCTTTTTTATGCGCTATTGGGACCTTTTGGGGCCAGGCCTCCGCAGGGGCTTTCAGTATGTTTTGGACACTGGGGTGATGCCACAGAGCTTTTCAGAGGGCTTGATCTTTCTTATCCCCAAGGGGGAGGGAGTGTCAGGTGATATTCTGCATTGGAGGCCTATTACGATTAGATCTACACTTGCACAAGGTGAATTGGTCTAATTCCTCTCAGTCCCAAGGGTTTTCAAGGGTGCTCTACAAGCCTATGACCTCAGAATCTTGAAATTCGTCAAGGAGAAGTGGAATCAAGCTCTGCATTAAATCTGCAAGTGACTGGTAAAACAGAGATTAAGTATTCAATGTTTGGTCAAACCTTTTGTTTCTTGGCTTGATGCACTACTAGACTAATTGCTATTGATGCCTTGAAAGGATTTGAGCTCATTTGAACTCTAAGGCATCAGATCTGGCCTCCCCGTACACTCTATTTTTTGCACACAAAACAAGAGATTATTTCACTAATCAGTGAGATTAATAAGCACTAATCACTACAGTTTGGTGCAATTGATGGTTCAAATTTACCATTGGGTATCTGATAATACAGATCCCTATCACTTCAGATTGCAATTCGGAGATGGTTTGATATCCCAACCATTCAGTACAGATCAATTATCCTTGGTTTTATGTAATTTTTGGTGAATTCATGCTGATAAACTTGTTGTAATCATCATTAAACATCAGATTGGAGTTGTAAAAGGGTAGACACTGCCCTTGAATCTTGAATTGGATCAAGAGGTAAGACCTCCTTCACATCATCATGAGCAATGCACAAGAAATAGCTACATTTAACACGGAGCAATTCCATACATGGCAAACAAAGACCATGTATTTGCTCATGAGGAAAAATCTGTGGGAGCTAGTTGAGGGAAGAGATGAATGTCCAGAGGAGCATGGGAAGGATGAGTGGAAGAGCAGAAATGAGAAAGCATTAGGGCTCATTGCACTTAGCTTAAATGATGAAATCATTCACCACATTGCAGGGATACAACGGGCTAAAGATGCATGGGATGAACTTAATAAATTATTTGGCACTCAAGCAAAAAATTCAAAGATAAATCTACTAATGCAATTCTACAAACTTGAGATGAAGGAAAGTGAACCTCTAACCACACACTTGAACAAATACAAAAGCATTAAACAACATCTGGTAGCCATTGGGAAGAAGTTAGAGGATAATGAGGCACTAGCAGTGCTTCTGAAGAGTGTGGACAAAGGAGAATATGAGAACATTGTGGCAACCTTAAAGAATGTACCAGAATTGAAGTTGCATGAGATAGAAGGAGCTCTACTAGAGCAAGAGAACAAGGTCAAAGAGAAGAAAGGGTTGGATCCAATAACTGGAGAGGAGAGAGCATTCTACACCTGAGGAGGATTCTCACAAGGACGAGGACGAGGAAGAGTCAGGGAAGGAGGAAGAACGGTACATGTAGACCCTCTGGAGATGATATATTTTCCAACACCGCCTCTTCAACGCCAGAGGGGTGGTCAAATACCAACACGCTGAAGTAACACCTCCAAAGTAGCTCTCGAAAGTGGTTTGGTGAAGAGATCATCTATCCTTGGTAGAACAGTTAATGGAAGACAACCAGGGGTTTTTTGTTTCATATTTGGTTTAAAGAAGTGGATCTCAATCTATTCTTTAGCTCTATATTTTATTAAATGGTATATGTTTATGAAAATATGACTTGATGATGTGGCATTGGGATCTGTTCCCAACTCCAAACTTTCCCATTGCGTTGTCGTTTGAGGGTAGGCAGTTTTTTTTCCCATTGGGCCGTTGTGACAATTGTGAAAAAAACCCTTTGATATACAAAGGTAAAAAGTGCCTTGTGCAGAGAATTATTACTCCTAGTTCACATGTCACTATACCATAAGCTTACACCAACTACATCACTCAGTGGAACAATAATAGACTAAACATTAGACCGTAGGGCTTTGTGCAATTTCTAGGCTCATCCGAGGTCCTATCGGTACCCGTTTGGGCCCTTCAACCAGAGGGCAAGGTTTCCCCGGGGCCAGAAGATCTCCTTCTACCCTAGAGTGTGGTCTATCGATCCGCACATATATGCATCCTACTTGGCATGGCGTCAAGTCTACGCAGGCCGTCTCCTACCCATCCGGCCTCACCTGTGACCAATATCCAATGTCTAAAGGGGGCATTGTCTGGTGCCCGAGTGCTCAACACACAACGACTACTCAACATAAAGGGGGCCTTACAAAATAGAGTGACCCTCACCCTAGAGGGTGGAGCATTGATTTCCAACAGGAGCTTGTTTTAATACCATTGTGATGATTTCTCACATTGAAAGAGGCTTGCCTTGTGTGTGGAGGTATGACCAACAGTGCACATAACCCATCGCTAGGGTTGTGACTGTTCACAAGTGTCCTTTGAGGTACTAATCAATAATTATTCAATTAATTAGGTGTAAATAGCTTAAGCCATAATTTTAACAAGGAAGGTAGAGATGGGGAGGTTTGCACTTTTTCTTTTTTTTTTTTGGGGGGGGGGGGGGGGGGGGGGGGAGGCTGGGTGTGTTGGAGGTTGAAGCATGTAGAGGAGGTGGGGAGGCTGTACGGACAAGTAGGGGAGTCTAGGTCTATTAGTTGTGAATTGAAGTGTAGAGTGTTAAGCTTAAGATTATTATTCTACTATTTTTAAGTGGGGAATGTTTCTTGGTGTTGCAGGAATGGGAAGCTCCCAAAGCCACTTATGGATCTATGTTAGATTGGGCTTCCAAAGCGCGCCTTGTGAGTAGCTTTTCTTTCTTAATTGCATTCAAGAAACATTTTTTGAAAGAGACAAGAACTGAATTTTTTTGGTTTATTCAATTGCCTTTTCGTCTATGTTCAGGAAGAGAAAGAGCCTCCGGATCTTTGGTCACCACCACCAGATAGCAACATTTGGTTCCCCTGCAAGGACTTAGGACCAGCAATGCCTTGTACGGTTAAGCTGGTTTATGTAGATGTTTTAGCTTTTTTCGGTTAAAACGGAAAAACACCAGAGTGTGACTACCAGTAAATTATTTTTTTGTTTCATGCTTGTGCTTTATGTCTCCACAAGGTGCATCCTAGCCAAAAACAATCCGAGTCGCATAATGTTCAGAGCCTGCCGATTGACTTAATGAAGTGTTAGAAACTGCACTAAGAAGATGTGAACATGCCTTGATACATAAACTGACACCTATAATTCTTGAAACGGGTGGTCCCAAGGCCAAAACATCTGTTTCAAGGAGTTAGTTAGTTCGAAAAATGCTTACGTGGAAATGGCTCGCCTTTCGAAACGGTGTGTTTCAACCCTTTTCCAATGGGGACAACATAATTTGTATTAGAAGGTCATGTGACTTCTTGCCAGATTTCCCCCCATCTATGCCTCAGGGAGCCATCAACATAATTAAGTAATATTGTGTAGGAAATTCCATGGTCCAAATCTTTATGAAGTCAGCTTTGCATTGTCCTCTCCAAAATCTCCATGTGAGGTATCTTAGGCCGGACTAGAGGAACTCTTTGGCTAGTTAAAGGAATTGCATGCTCGTGTGCATGGAGGGGGGGCTGGATCGGCAGCCAAGATGGGCTCCCGCTGATGGGTGGGAACATTTGTGTGACCAGCATAAGCCCACCAGCTGCTCTCAGGCTGCTTCACATTAATGCCTGCTCATCTCAAAGTAGAATATTTATCTTGGACGGTCAATCATTTCTTCCAAAAGCCTGGTCATTTACATTTTTAGAGTGTGTGTGTAGCCTGAGTCATGACACAAACTACATTTAACTAAGAGGCGGTTTCATTTTTTAATGACTCTAAACTTAACAGTCCATCTGTTTAGCATTTCTATGAAAGGGATATCTGAATTTGGGCATGTTCCTGGATTCATCTAGGTATATCTTTATGTTGTATTAGCGGACATGCAAATTTCACATGTGACGTTTTCGTCCAAGTTGTAGCTAGTTGATATTGTGTTAATTCTTTCTATCTTTAGTGGTGCATATGCCCTATCAACTACCTTTTTGTTGTAATAATTATTTCTATTTGTTATGATCCTTAGTGCTAGGCTTCATTATGGCTGAGTTTGCTCTGTATCTCCGGAGCTCTGATAGAAGCTACAGACCTTTGTATGAATGTATGCTCCTCTGTGCGTGTGTGCGTGGGGGGGGTGTGTGGGAGCATATATTGATACCAAGTTCTACACCCACTATTGGGCACTGATGACGTTAGTGGGGATGTCGTAGTATGTAGTCCATACTATGCATGATGGAGTTCATGGTTTATTGTCTTGTGGACGACTACCATGAGGTTATAAATTTCACTTTCTTATAAGGTGAATTTGGGCATGTTGGATTCATCTAGGTATAGCTTTATTCCCCTTAATATGACTGCGGGACTATGTGTGTATGTACCTGATTTCTGTTTTTAATTTATAATTTCTTTTAATTCTTTTGAGTTTTCAAGGCAGAGCGGATCATGCTAAGCATTGGTTGGTTTCCAGTTCCTGCAGAAAACATGACTGGATATTTGCAAGTCTTTTTGGAAGGTGGCCTGAATCAGCAACGCATAGCAGTAAGCTCATGTGGCATTCATTATATGTTTTAGTCCTTGTCACACATTGATCCATAATCTTCATTTTTATTCGCTTCCAGTTATGATGACTGCAGATATGTGATGCAGTTGCTGTGGCCAGACTCTTGGGTGTGACCCTCGTGCTTCCACAGTTTGATGTGAACCCCTTTTGGCAAGACTCTAGGTAGGGCATGTTTCACGTATTTGTGTTGGAAAGAAGGTTTTTTTGGCCTTGTTATATGATGTGTTTTTTTGTTGGCAGCTCATTTGCAGATATTTTTGATGTGGACCATTTTATCCATACTTTAGAGCATGATGTGCCGATAATCAGAGAGCTGCCAAGGGAATACTCGTGGAGTTCACGAGAATACTATGCCACGGGCATCCGGGCCACTAGGGTAAAAAACACACCTGCGCGGGCGCCTCCAAGTTGGTTTCTTGAGAATGTTTTACCTGTTATAAAAGAGTAAGTTGTCAATGAGGTTTCAATCTTCAAGATATAGGTAGAATAAACACATTTATGTGTTACATGGATGGATGTATGCCATATGTGAACAGGTGTATGTTGTGTGAACGTATGCATGTGTGGTGTGAACAAATGCATGTGTGCGACCATGCATCATGTGAATGAACACGTGTGTAATGTGAGCATATGTGTATGTGATGTGAATGAACACGTGTGCCATGTGAACATGTGTGGGCTACAGGAACATATGCATGCTGATGGAGTGGGATTTGCATGGATTTGGTTTTTTAGCCTAAACTGAAACGTGTGTTACAGCTATGGCATAGCTGCAGTGGTACCTTTCTCTCATAGATTGGCTTATGATGACATACCCCCACACATACAACGCTTGCGGTGCAAAGTGAATTTTCAAGCTTTGCGGTTTGTGCATATAATAGCAAAAACTGGAAATGCTATTATTGACCGCCTGAGGTCAACTGGGACTTCTGGCAACAGAGATGCAGATTCGAAAGATAGCCAGCAAAATAAAGACTTGGACTGGAATACGGGTCCAGATGGGAAGAGGGCCATGGAGTCCAGAAAGTTTCTAGCTCTACACCTTCGATTTGACAAGGTAATGACATTCTTTTGATGTTTTTTTGGTTCATATTGGAATGAATGTAGTGTCTTTTCTTCAACTTCTTGTATAGGTTGAAACACACAACAAACACACCCCCCCCCCCCCCCCCCCTTCCCGAAATCCCCCAAACACCCCACCCCTTGCCCTCCCCAGCTGCATACCCAGCCCGCGTAGAGAATTGATTATTTCACTTTACCTCACCAGGGATCTAGCTTTACCAGTAAGACATTATTCTTCTCTCTGAGCAGCATTGGCTTACCCATGGCATGATATTTCCCTCTTGTACATTGGAGATGCCTGTAGTAGGGGCATGACTGACCACTACTTTGAGGTTAGGTCCAGTGCCTATATATTCCCTTGTGCTCTCTCTCTCTCTCTCTCTCATCTTCGACAGATTCTCAGCATTGTCCGGAAGGACGAGGATGCACGATATCTTTGGGTGCGGCTACAGCTTAGCAGTGACAGAGTCATCCACATTGCTGTGTGTTATTTTGCCCCACGCCACTCCCCTTACGCCGCACAGCATGGCCAGTCACCGTACTTACCATTATATGAGGATATCATGGAGTTCTCACAGTTGGGGGAAGTCCTCCTACTCGGGGATTTCAACGCCAGGACGGGAAGTCAGCAGGTCCCACTATTCGATCTAGACGACCCTATCAGACTACAGGAGCTGGACATCACTGACACAGGGCTACAACGATCATCACAGGACCGTGAGGAGGTCACAGTGTCCGGGAGATATTTCTTAGAGCTGGGAGCTGCACATGGTCTCGTTATCTATAACGGGATGTCCCAATGGCCCTCCTCCGGCGCCCTCACCTCCTTCCCTCGCTTAGGAGGTACTAGCACTATGGACTGCCTTATGGGATCTCTGGCTTTGGCACACCTTATCCCCGACTTCTCCATTTTGCCACCCCCTTTTGAAGCTGACCATGCCTACCTCTCTTTCACTCTTACCTGCACACCACGTGTCCCTCCACCACCTCCCCCCATCTCACATTACACTCAGGTCCTCTTTGATCACGAGCTTGACCTTGTTTACTCCAACCACATCTACCGCCAACTCCAGGATGTGGAGCCTACTGTCCCCCTATCCACCCTCACAACACAACTCACCACCATACTCCACACATCCGCCACAGCTTCTTTCATCTGCACGCGGCGGTCTACCACCAAGCCACCTTGCGGTTCCATGCCCCATAATTGTTGGTATATGATGACGAATGTCGGGCCACACGCTCCCGTCTTAAGCATGAGGTATGGATTGGCAAATCACGAAGCGCCAAGCACAACGGATTTCTCAACGGCTCACCCGACGTAAGAAACGGGAGTTCTATGCTCGGAAAGAGGATGAGTTATACCGACTTTTCTTAGGGCCGAACTGCAAAGAGGCATGGAGGAAGCTTCGAGAACATCGCCCTCCCACACCTATCACCTGCCCAGACACATGGCACTCCTATGCACGCTCCCTCTATCATATCCCCCATCAACCACCTGTTACCCCACCACCAGACCCCCGCCCCACCACCTCCACCTTCTTCACAAAGGGCATGGTCCTCAAGGCCATTTGTAGACTACGCAATGGGCGAGCCCAAGATCATGAGGGACTCACTGCCGAGTACATCTCGCATGCCCATGATACCCTAGCGCCCCTACTAGCCTACATGTTCAATAGAGCCCTTTGTGAAGGATTTCCACCCTCTTGGTCCACCAACACCATCACCCCCATCCTCAAAGCCGGAGATCCACTTGATCCTAATAACTACAGGACGATCATGATTGGCCACACATTGGCCAAACTCTATGGATCAGTGCTAGAGGCGGAGCTCAGTTCATTTGCAGAGAGCCAGGGATGCAGAGCCTCAGGACAGGCTTGCTTTCGGAGGAGCTACTCTACCCTTGACCACATCTTCACCCTCCATGCCATCATCGAGGAGGGTAGAGCACGACACCAGAGGATTTACTGTTGCTTTGTGGATTTCCGCAAAGCTTTTGATACTGTACCCTGAGCCCGCCTCTTACACCGTCTACTACAGGAGATCGGAGTCCCATCTGACATTGTTTGGAGCATCATCGCCCTCTGAGTCCGTCACCGGACGAGTGAGAGCCCCAAGAGGTACATCACATCAGATTTCCAGCACCATTGGGGTGAAACAGGGCTGCCCTCTATCACCCACTCTTTTCGGCCTCTACATTGATGAGATCTCGAGCTTCATTGATGGATTAGGCGGGGCTGGTCCCACACTGGCAGGCATATTGATCCCCATACTACTTTATGTAGATGACATCGTCCTCCTCTCAGACTCAGCTGAAGGGCTTCAAAGACAGTTGGATGCCTAACATGACTTTTGCACTCAGCGGGATCTCTTTGTTAACTTTGGTAAAACCAAGGTAATGGTCTTCAATACCTCTCGCCCCGTCACATCTAGATTGAGCTTCACATATAGAGGGGATCCTGTGGAGATTGTCTCATCCTATGTCTACCTTGGTGTCACTTTCAGTGGCCCACGCTTTACCATGCTTCCCGCAGCACATGCTAGAGTGACGCGGGGATATGCAGCCTTGAGCTTACTTGAGCGGCAGTGCTTCCAGGCACATTTCCAGGAGCCCAGGACGAAGGGCTGGCTTTTTGACACCCTCGCCACACCAGCCTTGATGTATGGAGTAGCTTTCTAGGGGCCAGATTTATCCGATGAGGATTGGCAGCGAGTTGTGAGGCCCCAGGTCATGATGTTCTCCTGTATGATCCGCAGCAAACCATCAGTCCCACACCAAATTACCCAGGCAGAGTTTGCTACAACCCCGATGGTAGTGGAGGCACTCTTCCAGACAGTCACATACCTTCATGGCATCAGTCACATGGATCCCCACAGGTACCCGAGGCTTGCCCTGGAGTCCTCCAGACAGCTAGCACTTGAGGGGGACTGTGGAGTATGGTATGCACTAGTTTCCGCTTGGTTCTCAGTATATGGGCTCTGCATGGACCGCCTACCCCCCCTTCAGTACAGTTTGGACTCCCCTTTTTTCCAGCTGTCTCACGAAAATACCAACCGGGTTATCCGGTCAGATCTTCTTAGCCTCTACGCACATTGCACATGGATCACACCCCCGGAGCTCCCCACGAAGATGCACTTTTACAGAGACCACTTCCTCACACTCACTGAGGATGGATTCATCTAGCAACCGGGCTACTTGAGTGTTCACATGTCCCATGCCATGTGGATTGCGATTGGCAAGATACAGGTTTCTTCCCACCGCCTCAGAGTGGAGACAGGCAGAGCTGAGCGCATCTTCATAGCCGGGAAGCTCGTACGGACACCCAGAGATGAGAGGATCTGCCGACTATGCCACACAGAGGTTGAGACGGAGGAGCATTACATATGCCGCTGCCCAGTATACTATGAGATCCGCAGGAGGTTTCACTATCTATTTCGTGAGGGATTCGGTCCACTGGATCATTGACTTCCAGGACCAGCGTTGCCTGGGCCTTTCCTGCTTGAGCTCCGCAGACACAGGGACACCTTCTTGAGACACAGGCCCCAACCACCCCGCCCCCTCCCTCGGTAGCCAACCATCACCAGTTTCTTTCGGACCCAGGAGGTGGAGGACACCAACATAGTGGATCTTGTGGACCCTCTACGAGCTGCTCTGGACTTACCCCGCCCGAGAGGAGTTACCTCGGACCGAGCCTGTGCACTCCAACGGGCCCGACGCCCTCGACCCCCCCGTTGGCCACGATCACCTCATCAGCTCCAGATCCAGGACATGCTCCTCCGCCATCGAGCTACCTTTCCACGTGACATAGCTGAGGGAGACCTCTTGGCCATACTCGTCAACCCCATGCTTGACATTTTGGAGAGTGGTATACCATCTACTCAGAGCTGATGTTGCTCCCATGTTTGTATGTTCTTAGTATTCCATGACGAGTTTCCATGGACAGTTTTGTATCATCCCAGTGAGATAGCTATATTTATGTTTTCATTCTGTTTTATTTTCCATTCCATGATGAGATATGCCATGGACATTATTGTACCACTTTGGTCTCATAGGCCCATTGGGTCTTTAGTAGACGGCGGACGCTTAATCTCTCTCTCTCTCTCTCTCTCTCTCTCTCTCTCTCTCTCGTGCAAGCGTGTGTATGTTCATGCAATGAGGTGTTGTTCTCTCTCTTCTCTCCCATAGCTGTGTGTTTTACTAACAACAGCCACATATTGCTATAGATCCATTTGAGTTAAAAGTCACTTTCAACAAGTGTAGGATCTTCAAGCTAGGATGGTTGAGTGATCAATGGTGGATTGAAAGAAAGTGAATTGTAGTTTGTCGGTGAATGCCCTTCGAAGCAAGGAAGTCGTCAAATGGTACAAACTCGCCACCGTTATTAGTCCGGAGGAATGAAACTCTACCCCCAGACTAATTTTCCACCATCGTGATCCAAGTCCTGAAACTGACAAAAGCATCTGACTTACGAGCTAGAAAACATACCCAGACTTTGCGAGTGAAATCATCCACAAGAAGAAGAAAATATCGAGCCCCTCCAAGAGACTCAACCTCCATAGGTCGTGCAAGATCTGCATGTATAAGCTCCAGTCTTCAGGTTGCTCGATGAGTGGCCTCCTTTGGAAATGCATCTTGATGTTGCTTGCCCATCATGCACGATGAGCAGATGTGTGCGAGAGACCTGAGCTGAGGTAGTCTGGTGACAACTTGCTTAGAATGGAACTTCTCTAAGGCAACAATGGGTACATGACTGAAGTGAGAATCCCATAGAGAAGTATCTGCCTCAGAAACCAACACGACGAGCAAAGCAGCGAGCCTCTGCATAACCTGATCTGCCACAATAATCACATTCATTGCTTTTGTCCTTGGATTCCTTAGAATCCTGTTTACCCTTGCCTTTGCCTTTGTTTTTGGTTGTTGTTGTTGTTGTTGTTGTTGTTGTTGTTGGAGTTCCCTTTTCCGCCTTTGCCTTTGCCCTTGTCAGAGGCAACAAAGGCAGACTCCGACTTGCCTTTTCCGCGAAGCATGCACTTGTCGTGGAGATAACTCATGACTTTCTCAAAAGGGAGGAGAGGATCACGGAAATAAATATTATCCCTGAAAGAATCAAAGGAAGAAGGCAACTTACCAAGAAGTTTATGGATGGGATTGTTGATGGTGCTCCCGTACTCCTCAAGTTGCAGCTTGATACGGGTGAACTCTCTTCTCAATCAAGTTATCTGAATCATTGATTGTAAGCTTCTCTAGATCTGACTCCAATTTGGCAATCTTCACTATCGAAGCTCTCCCATACCTCCTTTGGATCTCTGTCCACATTTGATGAGCATTACTTTGGGTAGAGACAAATTGTGCTTGAATAGATGGAGTCATGCAATGCATGATGATAAGATGAGCCTGAGCATCCAATATGCTTCTCAAAGCAGGGTCCACCAAGTGAGGGGTGGAGATAGCCATCCACACACCGGCTCCTTCCAGCAACAACCGAGTGTAGAAAGACCAAGTATGATAGTTGGTTGTTGTAAGCTTCATGGAGTCTTGGGAATAGGAACCACATGTGGAGCAGGAGGAGGGGATCCAGGTTGTGATGGTGCTGGAGAATCAACAGGAGAAGGAACATTGGTAGAGAAACATCGTGAAGCTATGTCCTATGACAAGAAACCTTCTCTTAAGAAAGGGGCTGAAAAAACAAATTCAGCAAATCCTCCTCTTAGGCTGTGCACAGCAAGAAGAAAGGGAGGGAGGGTGGGAATCTGAAAGGAGAGGAAGAAGAAAGATCTCTCCAAGCTCAGCACCTAGAAGAGGGCTTCAGCGATCCATTCAGTAGAAAAAATCAGCAATCTTTGCTGAAAATTCAGAAACACAACAGTCCCAAGCGTCAGATGAAGAGAACGCAGCAATCTTGAGGAAGCCTTTGCTCCCGGAAGAAAACGCAGCATCTTCTACGCTGAAATTTGTAGAAAACGTAGCAAACTGTCGAAGCCTCTGCTCCAAAACAGAAAAAGCAGCTCTCTTCTGCTCATAGGTTAGGGTTTTTCTCAGATACCATGAAAGAAAGTGAAGCAAATAGAAAAGATAGATGTAGGCCCAAGTACATGACCTGTTAATGCTGGAAACTGATGTTTATTGCTGAAAACTGAGCATGAGGGAAGCTCGTAGGTGTTGTACAATGGTAAGAAGCAGAAGCATCTTTGTTAATGACCTCAACAAGATGCAAAAGAATGAGATGAAATGGGGGAAAGTGGGGTCAGCCCTTATATACTCCCCCAGAGTGCTGGTCGACCAGCTGTAGCAGGCCAACAACAGACCAATAGCATAAAATGCTTAAAAAATGGTAGAAAAATGCTTAAAAAATGGTAGAAAAATGCTGAATAATATCTGCTCAAATATGCCGATGCAGGGTCTCATAATGTCACCATTTGGTCCGTCTCCATTTCTAGAGCCACTTCTATGGGACTGTCACTCCATAGAGCGGCCAGATTTGTACCATGTTCACATGTGGCCAGGCCAGTGCCCCATGTGAAAGGGTCAGTCATCTGGTGTCACATGGACGAACCAGTTTTGTGCCACCTATGTGTGACCGGTATTGTGCCATATGGACGGGAGCATGTTTACCGCCACCACACGTGTATGACCATGATCTTGTCTTACCCATGGGACTGTCACTCCATGGTAGGATTGATATTTTTGCCGAGCTTTGTCTATGGGACTGTCACTCCATAGGAAGGTCCGTGCTAGGACTTGTGTTTTGCTCATGGGACTGTCACTCCATAGGAAAACTAGGACTTCACATTTCTGTTGCGCCAGTTGTGTGCCTGACAAGAAATCCTTGTACAAGTTTCATGAAAGGGAGATTTCGTCCATTACATGTGCACATGCATTCATGTTTGCATGCATAAACTTGTTTTTGCATGACTTGTTTTTGTGTGTTTGCCTGCTATGATGTGCCAGTACACTGGACGGGGACGTCCCCAGTGTACCGTGGGTGTGCTGTCTGCTAACGAGTTGGTGTGGCGTGTGAACAAGTGGTAAGTATTGCCCTTTTTGGCCTTTTCAAATGTAAAATCCATAAAGTAATATAAACCTTAATGTTTATAAGGTCGGGTGTTCACACACATTTAAACATTGGCTGGACACTTGATTTATTGTGGGTGTCCAAGAGTAAACTTTTGATTAAGGCCTAATCACAATTAAGATTAAGTATTGCATGTGAAACATCCTCCCCTCCACACGTGGGTGGTGTGGGGTGGTTGATGGTAGAAGAAGTCTGTCTGGCTACTGCCCTGGAACCCGCCTCTGGTTTTGCTGCTACTCAAAACACAATTGACTGCCCTGAATCCATCTCTTCCAACCCGCCTGCTGCTGGTGTACCCGACTTATGTACCTGCTGGCTGTCCTGTTTGTACCTTCTGCAGTACAGAACCCGCTTGTTGCTCAGTACCTGCTGCAGTACAGTACCCACCTATTGATTTGTACCTGCTGCAGTGCTATACCCACCTGTGTGCTACAGATCTGTACCTGCCGGTTGCAACTGTACTCGCCTAGTGAACCTGTGGCTGTTGCCTTGTACCTAATTATAGTACTTGCTGGTTGCCACATCAGTATCTACTAGCTGCCATACTTGTACCTGCTATTTGCATCGATCGGGATCACATCAAAAGGGGGGAACAATCTCTTCACTTGGCCATCCCAAATTGAATCTTTGTCACTTCTGTATTTTCAAATTCAGATATTATTAAAATTAAATGTTGTTTTTACAAGTCTTGTCAGGCAAGCATCACCCCCAGCTGCCTTCACCAGGGGCTGATGATTTTTCCCATGATTACCCTGACCGGGCACTCACATTCAGAGGAGCCAGTGAAGGCCGTTGGGGTATGAGGAAAACTGGGAGCAAAGCTGACTTGGGAGCACCAAGTATCACTCCCTCCGTGGTGTTTCACCCTGCTAGGCGTTAGTGTACGGGCGTGCCTGTTGGTGGACGGTCCCGGAAGACTAGTGAGGGAAGGTGTTCACCAGTGTAAGTGGGAGACGGCATATGATTTGATCTACTTTGACAACCAATTCTACATGGACAAAAATCTTATTGTTTTTCAGTTGTACTCACTCCATGTTATGGAGAAATCTGGCCTTGGGCCCGTGAACACTTGTACATATAAATACTCCAAGAAATACAACTGTATTGAGAGGGGGGGGGGGGACTTTAACGCCCCAGTGATGGTGTCAAGTGTTCTTTGTCATTTTCAGTTTTAATGTTGCAAGTATTGTCCATTGTTTGTATTAGTTAAGTGATCTAAAAATGTGTATTTTATCTTCCGATTTGTAGGCCTCCTGTAGGGAGCGGTTACACACAAAATGACCAGTACAAGCATGAAAAGGTGATGTAGACCCTCTGGAGATGATATAATCCAACACGGACCACTCCGCAAGTGGGGCCACCGACTTTTTTGGCCGCTTATCCTCCATTCACTCTTGTATTCTGAGGAGGAGGACATGCAGTTGGAATAGAGACCTTGGTTGAGTAGATGGAAATCTCGTTTTGCTATCATGCAGTATTTGGAGGAACATTGAATTATTGATGTTAAGATTTTCCTTGGAGGCCAAACCTCAAAGGAAAACCCCACACTCCAAGGACTTGGGCTTCAAGATATGTTTACGAAGGCCTTTGTGAGGGAGCCAAATAAGACCATAGACTTCCCGTGCAGGTGAACGTTGGGGGATTTTATCAAGGAGTTTAGAGAGCTCATCTCAAAGTTTTCCAACTTTCCAGATTGATATGCTTTCCTCTTTTCTCGATAAGGTCTCCTTTGAAATTATCAAAATGAAGTGTGACTAAATACGATCAATCGGCAAATAGCTATGCTATTAGTACAACACCCACATGGAAGAACAATTTTGGTTCTCTTGGATGGCAAGGTGGATGGAAAAAGAAAAGAAAGAACCATTGCAACTACAGCCTAGAGACCTAGTGAGCAAGTCTTGTCTCCCGAAAATCATTATAGTAGAGATATGTGGTACAAGACCTCGAAAAAAATTCTATGGAGACCTGGGAGGTCTGTGTAAAGCGTGCACAAGTATACCCGATCCAATCTGGTCCTGCTCTAGATAATCCTTTTATTTCTAGTATCCATGTTTGCAATACACATTCTAATAATTACCATCTTAACATGGGTGTGCTTGGTCCTCATGACTTATTTGTATAACATGTGAGGTACCCTTATGCATATGTTTTTTGATGAAAGGAGTACTCACAGTTTCATTGATGTTTCTCTCATCGATAGACTTCGTATTCTGGTACTGTCCAATGATGTAGAACACTTGTGCTTATGTGCTAGGGTTTTCCAAAGATAGAAAGAAGAGTGTGGCAGAATCACACATACAACACATACGAGTCCTAAACTACAATTGTGTATTATGTACAAGAAAGAAGTAATACAATTGAAATTCAAGTACAAGATGTGGCTGAGAATGAAGATGTCAAATTGCAGTTTTGTGACCTACTGTACACTCTTGCTAGCACTTCGCCTACTACAGAGTAATGCTTTGTAAAGTCCAACACTGAGGAAAGCAGATGAATATGACGATTTGGCTACCCACGTATATATATGCCCCAATGCTCTTGGTCGGCTAGCTTTAAAACTTTTCGCTTGTTTTTATGCTTCACAATTGCTTCATGTGAGCCCACGACTGCTCTAGTACTGGCCTACTGCTTCTATGCTTGGCCGCACACGTGTGGCCTTTTTGCCACTTCTTGCCCTTCTTCTACTGCCCAGTGGCCATTGCTTGCTGCCCATAGCTGGCTGCTTGTTGTACAACAGCCATGTGCATGGTAGAGGTAGGCGAGGTGTCACATTCTCCCCCTCTTGCACTGCCGTTGTCCGGTGTCCATATAAAGTGCCCTTCCAAAAAAGGAAAAGATCCAAGCAAAGCTCATCCAAGATAGCCAAGATCTTGAACACTGCGGGACCACTTTGCGTCCATTGTGAAGGCTCACATTCTATCCTCGCCATGTTAGCACAAAGACCTACAAAGAAACCTACGGATAACCAACTTCCACCTGATCGAGCACTTCGTGTTTGTCCAACCATCCATGAAAAAACATTGCAAACCACTGAGTATCCTTTGGTAGCCGATGAGAAGAACACTCCAGAGAATGGCTAAGCAAAACTCCGCTATCCATACTCTAGCCACCAATGCATCGGCTTAGACAGAGCACAAGAACTGCTTGCACCGGTTCCAATGCACCCTAAAGAAGAAAGCAGAGCCAAGAACAATACTCTTTAGAAATGTTGCACCAAATCTGTATCCATTAGTATTGCTCGGCACCTATATGTCTAAACCACCCATGTCCTATGGAGCATACTCCAAGTAATACATCCACAAGTACACCGAAATCAAAACCCGGGTTGTCGGTACAATCTCCAAGAAATCTATGTACTATTAGGATACATTGATTGGCCTATCCTCCCAGGACGAAAACAAATCTGATGACATGTCCTCCTGTGGTGCCTCCTTGATATTGGACAGTGAAGATACTCCACTGCAAACGGCAAGTGAGAAGAGTCCTCCTGAATAACCCCAAAAGCTGAAGCAACGGTCACTAAAGCCAAAGATTCTCCATTGAGTGCAAACTGCAACTGTGAAGACTCTCCCTCAGAGACCTGGCTGAAAACTTCCTCTGTTCCTACGTGTGGCCTAATACAATGAAGCACCCTGGATGTGTGCTCAACCCGAGAAATAAAAAAAGCTGAGATGCACACACATGCATCTCCTTCACACTCAACCTCTGTCGGAGAGATTCTGTAGCCAAGCACAAAAATCCCCACACATACACTCAAAGAAGCACAATTGTGAGAGTACAAGGGGAGGCACACAAAGCAATGTTATAGATTATGTGCAAAAGTACAATAATATGCGAACCCCATAAGTGAAATAAGCATAGTCACAGGAAACGGCCGTTTCAGTCCCTATAAATGTGTTTCTCCGTTTCAGGACCCAATCCGTTTCCATGGCCGTTTCTTGTTTCCCAAGTGATATTGTCACAGGAAACGGCCGTTTCCACCCCTAAAAACTCGTTTTCTTGTTTCCATTCCCATTTCTCGTTTCTGGTGACTATGGAAATAAGGGTTCGTTCACAATGCACATGTACAAGAACTCGAGGGGGAAAACCTCTTCTAAAAAGAGTAAAAAGTGCCTTGGAAGGTCATAGTGTTCACACACCACTCCCCATTTGACATAGATGTCAACAAATGTTTGAGAGATGCTGCAGCCAAGCACAAAAATGCACACACACACACACACACACACACACTCAAAGAAGCATAGTTGTGAGAGTACAAGGAGAGGCACACAAAGCAATGTTATAGATTATGTGCAAAAGTGCACTAATATGTGAACCCCATAAGTGAAATAAGGGCCGGTTCACATGTACAAGAGCTTGGGGAAAAAAACCTCTCATGAATAGAGTAAAAAAGTCCTAGTGTTCACACACCACTACCCATATGATGCAGATGTCAACAAACCCCCCTAGAGCGATGATGTGAACATGTACAGGGATGGCTGATCGATCCCCGAAAGGCAACAAGCCCAAAGCTTTTCGGAAAGCTTCGAACTTTTCACAAGGAGGAGCCTTCGTGAACAAATCTGCCATGTTGTCATGTGTACGCACATAAACCAAGCTGATCTCCCTTGCAGAGAGTCTCTCCCTGACATAATGATGATGCTCTTCAATGTGCTTGGTGCGAGCATGAAACATTGGGTTCCTTGCAACTGCCAGTGTGTTCTGACTGTCAGTGAAAATGGTAGTGGAGGACGACTGTCCAACACCCAAATCAGCCATAAGGTGTCTAAGCTAGACACACTTAACTGTAGCTGTAAAAGCTGCCCTGTACTCAGCTTCATAGCTGGAAGTGGGAATTGTTGGCTGCTTCTTGTTGAGCCATGATATACATGAATCACCAAGACGAAATCAAAAGCCGCTAGTGGACACTCACATGTCGTAACATCAGCCCAATCCGAATCTGTTAAGGCAAGCAACTATGAATCACCTCCCCGGGATAGAGCAATCTGAGGTATTGAGTGCTTTGTAATAAGTAGTGGAAAATTCGCTTGGCAGCGTGCCAATGCGTGGAGCCTGGGCTATGCATAAACTTGCTCAACTAAGAGACCCCAAACTGAATGTCTAGCCTCGTATTGCATAAATAAATCAAGCAACCAACAGCCTGCTGATATAATGTCTGATCAAAAGGACTCGGAGAGAGCGGAGAAACAAAACTCTGGACAAACAGTATCATCTGCTGAACCCTTAGCCTTTTTTTTGCTCACTGAAGCTCCCGCCTTCACCCCCTGCTCGCCCCTCGCCTTCCCTCCCTCGCGCCCTTCCCCCCCCCCCCCCCCCCCCCGCCTGCCATCGCTTATGCGCCCCCCCTTCATCTCGCCTTCGCGTCCCCCCTTCATCGCGCCTTCTCGCCCTCTCTCGCGCTGAAGCGCCCGCCCCCCTCCCCTCGTCAGCGCCCCGTCCCCCCCCCTCCGCCAGCCCTCTCTCTCCCCCCGCCTCTCCTTTCGTGCTGCCCCCGCCCCCCCTCCCCCCCCCTAGGGGGTTTTTATTCTTTGCCGCATTATCCCAACCCCCGCCTCTTCCCTTCTTGCTGGTTTTTCCGCCCCCTAGGGGTTTTTCTTTTTTTTATCCTTCCGCCTGCCCCTTTCCGCCCTTCGTGTGCAGCTCAGTTCTTGCAGGTATCGCATTCGCTCCGCCTTCGCCACAGCTTCAGACTCTGATGGAGGCTCCTCCCGCCCCACCTCAGAGGGACTCTTCTGCAGCCCCCTCGACCGCCCCTGAGGATACCCCCATCAAGCTTTCTCTTTCGCCAGAAGAGGAAGCGAGCCTCGCCGCAGAGGTGGAACGCCTCCAGGCACATTCCACCATCTGCCGCATAGTCGGCACTCGCCCCAGCAGAGGGGAGATCCGGGATCTTCTTCAGGCCCGCCTTTTTGCAGACATGGGCAAGATCCTGGACGTTCAGCTTCTGGGCCGTGGACACTACCAGATCGAGTTCGAGACGTCCCAGAGTGTGGCCCAAGTCCTTGCCATGAGTCCCCTTGACATCAGGGGCTCTCGGACATTCTTCAGACCTTGGCAGCATGGCTTTGACCCCACAACGGCCGAGCAGGGAGAGCGCCTTTTCCATGTTACTGTTTGCTTCCCTGGACTCCGCCGCGAGTACCTTCCACTCCTTTCGAAGGCTAGGAGCACTGGTGGGCTCGGTGCTCGAGACTGGCCCCACTGTGCAGCCTCAGTGGTGGCTAGAGCAGCTGGGCTACCTTTGGTCAGAGTCTTGGTTCCTGACATCTCCTCCCTTCCGAAGGTCATTCAGCTACCTAGGATAGGGGGGGATGGATTGATCAGAGAGTGGAGTTCTCGGGGCTCCCGAACCAGTGTTTTATTTGCAGACAGGTCGGCCACGTGGCCAGGGCCTGCCCTCGCAGGAGACCCCGACCTGCACCGCAGCAGCAGGCCCCTGATGGCCCGCCCATAGATGCGGCTCGGCAGGCAGCCTCCGGGACACCTGCTCAGCCCACAGAGACCTCGGAGTGGCAGCCTGGGCAGGGGCGCCGCCGAGGGAGACAGCCTCAGCAGCACGCCCAGAGACCGATGCAGCAGCAGCAGCCCCCACAGACTCAGCATCACTGGGTTCCCGTGAGGAACAGCTTTGCTCCCCTCCAGGAGGAGACCCAGCACCGACTGAGGACCAGGAGATGCCAGCACCCCCTCCTTCGCCCCCACCCCTCCCCCATCCCCCCCTCCCGCCTCGCTTCCTCCTTCGCCTCCTCCCGTCCCCATTCCGGTTTCGGAAGCGGCTCCTTCCCCACCCCCCTCTCCCCCCCCTCCTCCCCCCCCGCTCGCCCCAGCTTCTCGGGAGGCCCTGGCAGTCCCCTGGTGTTCACCTGCAGTCCACAGGGCTCTGAGCACCGACCTTGCTCGAGCACCGCAGAGGAGACTTACCATGCCGATTCGGGCTTCACGGATATCCTCTATCCGTAGTCGGCTGAGTCGTCTCGACACTAGACAGCGCTCGGAGGCTTTTGATTACTCCTTCACACGGCTTTTTGGAGCAAAGGGCCCCCATGAGCCAGCACCCATCCGAGTTCATGTAGTGATACCTCCGGCTCGTGGGGAGGAGGCACTTGATTCAGCGGTGGCCTTCTCATTCCCTCTCTGTGGCCCTTGCGACCGGGAGTGGACCCTGGAGCTCGCCCTTAGCACTTTGAAGACTCAGGCAGTTGAGTTTTCTCACCATGTGAGCGATCTGGAGGTGACAGATGTGATAGGCTGACTATGGGAGTTGGCTCATTTTTTCATTGATCCCGGGAGTGTGGATGCCTCAGGGATTCGACATTTGGTCGTTCGCATTGTGGTAGACTTAGCACGCGACCTTGGATATGTATGTATACACGAGGGTGCTCTGTCTGAGCGGGAGGCAGTCGCCATGGGACATAGCCACTGGTGCCTAATCCGAGATTCTTGCATTACACCGGGTGGACAGATTCGTAGCCGCTCGGATGGGGACTATTCTCCATCCAAGCCGCTTGCGAAGGCCCGCCGTATGGCTGAGACAGCATCCACCTCAGCAGGTCATTCATGAGGATCATCTCATGGAATGTACAGGACCTTGGCGGCGCACATTATATACGCTATCGTGGTTGCTTGAGGCAGGAGCTTCAGAGATGCCTGGTTGGGGACAGAATTGATATTCTGTTGATGCATGAGCACCATTTGGGTGAGAGCAGGATCCGGAGATATGGTTCGGTGATGCCTGGTAGATGGGACACATTTTGGTCTCCAAGATTTGGCCCTTTGGGTGGGCAGGGAGGAGTATGTATGGTCATTGCGGATGTATGGCGGCAGGCCATTGTGGATCGCGGGATCATTGTGCCTGGTAGAGCACAGTATGTCATTCTGAGGACGCACGATGAGCTCTTTGGCGTGCTCAATGTCTATGCGCCCAACCATGCTAGTGCCAGAGCAGAGTTCTGGACCCAGGTTACGGATGCATTGCCAGAGGCCGCACATTGGTGTGTCGGGGGAGACTTCAACATGCTTGAGGACCCGGCCGATAGGGTGGGAGGCAGTCATGTTATAGTGCACGGTACGGAGCTTGCAGCTTGGGAGCGATTTTGCATGACACTGAGGATCACTGATGCATGGCAGCATAAGGCCTTCTCCCGCTCTCAGGACAGTCTTAGTTTCTCTCGGTCGGATCGCCGGCAGGGAGGGACTAATCTATCATGGATTGATCGCTTTTATGTGGGCGACAGGTTAGGGGAGCGAGGGGGCTCCGTTGGCATTCTCGCTGGCACATCTTTTTCAGACCATGCGCCAGTTATTTTGACTCTTGAGGAGAGGACACGGGAGACCAGCTTGCAGTTGAGGATCCCAGAGAGGGTACTTACAGATCCTAGTCTCGCTGAGGACATTGAGAGGATATGGCATGATAGTCAGAGCTCTGACCAGGATGCGGCAGGCCAGTGTGCCCAGGGACTCATCGAGCTCAGCTCTTTTTTGCACGCTGCAGCCTTGACACGGCTAGGAGAGGCCCGCGAGAGGGAGCGTAGGCTGAGACGTAGCCTTGCTTCGCTTCAGCGCCTTCAGGAGCAGCAGCCTACATGTGAGTGGGTGGCGTCCCCGCTGAGCCAGGCACGCCAGGAGGTTAGAGAGGCAGAGGAGCAGAGACATGAGTTTTACTATCGTCGCCAGGCCTCTCAGTGGACGCAGCTTGGTGATAGAGTGACTGAGGAGTTTTTTGAGATTACTAGGCCCCGCCATGCTCGAGCAGGAGTCCGCCAGCTTGGGAGGCCGGACGGCTCGGTAGCTACTGAGCCAGAGGAGATCAGAGCCATAGCCACTGGGTTCTATAGAGACCTGCTCTCAGCGGAGCCAGCCACCACTGAGGCTCGGGATGCTTACAGACAGACTGTGTGGGCCCATGTGCAGAGGAGGGTCACAGATTGTATGCGTACAGTTCTGGGTGAGCCTCTCTCAGAGGTTGAGCTTGCTGAGGCCTTGAGGGTCCTTCCGCGCCATAGTTGCCCAGGGGAGGACGGATTGACGCCTGCCTTTTTTATGCGCTATTGGGACCTTTTGGGGCCAGGCCTCCGCAAGGGCTTTCAGTATGTTTTGGACACTGGGGTGATGCCACAGAGCTTTACAGAGGGCTTGATCTTTCTTATCCCCAAGGGGGAGGGAGTATCAGATGATATCCGGCATTGGAGGCCTATTACGATCCTCAATACTGTCTACAAGGTCTTGGCAAAGGCCTTGAGTTTGAGGATCCAGCCCTTCTTGGGGGAGTTGATTCATGTTACCCACACAGGATTCGTCAAGGAGCGTAGTATCCTTGACAACATTTTCACCTTCTGGGAGGCGACGGCCCGAGCTAGATTTCTTGGTGAGGACTTGGTCGTGATGCTTCTCGATTTTGAGAAGGCATACGATAGAGTCGATTGGGGTTTCTTAGAGGGCACTATGCTTTGCCTGGGCTTTGAGCCAGGTTGGATTCGAGGGGTGGTGGCTCTATATTCCACAGCTCGTAGCCAGGTGCTGATTGCAGGAGGAAGGGGGCCGAGTTTTGAGTTGACCAGATCAGTCCGCCACCAGGGGTGTCCTCTTGCCCCGTTTCTTTTTCTCTTCTTTGCGGAGGCTATGAGCATGTATCTGACGGCAGAGGAGGTTGGTTTGAGAGGACTCCAGCTCCCAGTCAAGGGGGAGGACCTGCTCGATGCTGAGTTTGCTGATGACACGGGTTTATTTTTGCATGGCCAGGAGGCCAATCTTCAGCGGGCAGAGCAATCGCTCCAGGTTTTTAGTGCAGCTTCGGGAGCATTGATCAATTGGCGCAAGACAGTGGCCTTTTGGATCAGTAGCGCTCCCACTCCGGCATGGAGCCCAGACCCGGGTTTTAGATGGATTCCTCCTGGCACAGCAGTGCGATATTTGGGATGCCAGATTGGACTAGATTTGTCACCTGAGCAGCAGATTGCCCCGCTTCTTCCGAGCATTCGGAAGAAGCTTTTGTATTGGAGTACAGCTCGGCTATCCTTGGCTAGGAGGGTGGTGGTGGCAAATTAGGTGCTTTTAGCGACCATGTAGTACATTACGTCTTGCTGGATCTTCTCGAGCTCTTGTATCAGCCAGGTACAGAGGCTGATCAAGAACTTTCTTTGGTCTGGGCGGGATGGTCAGCCAGCCAGGGCAAAGGTTGCTTGGGCAGTTATTACACTTCCATTGGCCCAGGGAGGCTTGGGCATTATAGATCCAGTTGATCAGAGTAGAGCCTTATTGGGGAAGCTTATTGTTCGGGGGCTGCTTCCAGGCGCTGAGCCTTGGAAAGAACTTCTTTTGCAGCGGCTGCAGGCTCGAGCTCCCCCAGCAGGGGGCACTTGGGCACCAGAGATACGATGGATCTTCACAGAGATGAGGAGGATAGGCCTTAGTAGAGGATGGGAGGACAGATTTGCCTTGAGCATCCTGAGAGCTTGGGAGCTGCTGAGACCGGGGCTCTCTCAGAGACCTCCTTCTTGTGATGAGGAGCGGGCCAGACAGCCGCTCATCTAGAGCCCAGCGGTTCGCACAGAGCAGGGTCATATGCTGGGTTCTCGGCCTCGTCTAGCCTGGGGACCACTGGCGGCAGGCCCAGCACGCAGTTTTGGAGACTGGCAGGCCTTCTACAATCTCCTAGAGGAGATCCAAGTGGAGAGGCTGGGTCACTTCAGAGGGGGGTTGATTATGAGGGATGACATTCAGGAGGCACTCACAGAGAGTGGTTCACGCCTCTCGAGCCCGTGGCCCCACGGTGGATGGGAGGCTTTACTCAGTTGGAGATCCTGATTGTTGTCAGAGCTTGCACTGAGGATGGCAGATGCCTCTACTATGAGATTCAGGATGAGGGCAGACTTCAGAGAGTGGAGGTGGAGTCGCCTTTGGTTGCAGAGTGCATCTTTCAGAGGATACGGGTGGTGGCCGCCGCTTCTCGGAAGTGGCATATTGACCCAGACCCTGCAGATGTGGACTCTGATTGGCGTATATGGGCATATGCAACGCGCCCCTTGGCTCGGCTCCAGTGGGACCCTGGCGAGTACGAGTGGCATGATCCTTATGCATCCCTTGAGGCCACAAAGATCACCTTTTTCCAGTATACTGTTCGGTTGGGGCGACATATTTTGACGGCGAGGAGGATGGTCTCTCCAGCTGCATCGGGGCACTGGCGGCTTCAGGGACTCTCACCGGAGTTCCTGGAGGACTTTTGGACCAGGCTCTGGGCTAGTCGACAGGCACGCAGGATCTCGACTTTCCAGTGGCTGGTCGCCCACAGGGGTTCTGCAGTTGGCACCTGGCTTGTCTACAGCGGTCTTCCGGCGGCCTGCGTCCGATGCGGCCACCCTATGGAGACACAGAGACATTGCCTTTGGGATTGCCCTCAGGCGCAGCAGATTTGGCTGCGGATGCTGTGCATTCTGGCCCCCCTCGCTCCAGAGGGGATGTATACATGGGGTGCCGCTGCTTGGTCGACTTCGTCAAGGCCTGCTATGGGCTATGAGACGGAGCAGGACAGCCAGGCCATCAGATTCATTAGGGGCCAGCCTCGCCTTGTTCCTTCACCGGACTTCTCGTCCGCCGACTGGACCCAGGAGAGGGATCTACGATGGGAGCTCCTCAGCAGCCTCACCATATGGTTCACGTGGAGGGCCCGGTGTTTCAGGGCCTTTGAGGGGAGACTGGAGCCACCAGCAGAGAGTGTTCGGGCTATCTGGCAAGAGCTCATCCACACCCTGCGAGGACAGTACGACCGCATCCAGGGCGACTCGGATGAGGCGATCTTGCGGCGCCAGGCCTTTCACACCACTTGGCGCAGCGGCCCCCCCCGTTGGCACTACAGGCCACCTGTTTGGCTTTTCCCCCCTCCTATTGTATGATATAGCCTCTCAGTTCTTTGTACTGATTCTTGTATTTTTCAGCACCTAGGGAGAGTCTCCCTGGCTGCCTTGCTTTGTTCTCTGCTCTGTTTTCTTATGAGCAGAGAGGATCTTTTGTAGCCCTACGGGCGTTTTTATATAACTAATGAAAGGATCTTTTCTCGGGAAAAAAAAAAGTCTGATCAAAAGGCTCTCCATAATCTTGAATGCTAAGCCTGGCACCTATCGCAACTGGTGTAGACACAAGCTTACAACCCTCAAGATTAAACCTTTTAATCAGTCTTTGTATGTACTTTGACTGCATCATGACTATGCCATCATTTTTATTTATAGGTACTTGAATTGCTTCACGAATGTGTTCATTTGTGAGTAGATCTTTGGCATACACTATGGTCATTGGTAATATCTTACTTTGGGGGTGTTTCACTAGCATATGAAACCTTCTTCGGAGAGCCGGCAGCCATGGGGGGAGTTCTTTCCTCCTTTTGTAGACTTTTAGATAGATCTATTTGTTTATCTGTTTTTCAGATTATGCTTTAAAATTGCAGGAACTTTTTGGGAAATAAATTTGGTGGTCTCCAATATTGAACAACCCCTCTGTCTATCAGCTTTGAAGCTCTAAGTGACCCTGGCATGCCTTCATATAGTGTTTTTAACCAATAAAGATGGTGCTTTTCTTTTCTTTCCTGCTTTTCCCACTCTTTCTTTTTGGCTTTATCTTTGTTGCTGTTTGGGTCTACACTTATTAGTGAGTTTGGAGCATCCTCTCTCAGGGGTCTTCCATTTGATGGTGATTCCCTTTGTGACATGAGCATCATCTTCATGGTGCTTGATATGGTGACCCCGCTTTTGTCTCATAAGAGCCTGCTTTTGTTTCAGTGCGTTCGACATATTCTCCTGCTCATTGCCATGGGCATCCTCTTGGGTAAAAGTCCGTGCAGAGCTTTTTGGGTTGATCATGGTGCCTTCTCTTATAGAAGTCCATATTCCTTTTGCGACGTTTCAACCTAGGCTCTCTTTTCACCAGCCAATCACCTCGACAATTCCCTCTCTAGTCCCTTTCCATCCTCCCATATAGACACAAGATCTGGACCCTGGTTGTCAAACTACCTTGGCATGGTTGAATATGATGTCAACCTACTGTGGGTGTTGGTGTCACAACTTTATGAACATAGTAATTGGCAAGTTTATGCTATTCATGGCTGTGTTGCTGGTTATCATGTTGGGACTTGATTGTGCATGAGGACCAAGAATACACATCATGTTTTTCCTTAAAGCGATGATGGTGGGTCCATGTTTCTCTTTGTCCTGCATTTTCAATTTATTTATTTACTATGATGAATGTTAGTATTTCTGCAGGATATGGCTGCCCATTCAGCCTGTGATTTTGGGGGTGGAAAAATAGAACGATTGGCACTAGCAAAGTATCGAAGGGATTTATGGCAGGGAAGGGTCTCAAATTCACGTCTTTCTGAGATGGAGCTTCGCCAGCATGGCAAATGCCCACTTACTCCTGAAGAAATCGGCTTGATGCTAGCTGCTTTAGGGTTCAATAATAGCACCCGCCTCTATGTGGCATCATACAGGGTACGCATATTTATTCAGTGATTTTTTGTTTGAAATTGTTTGAGATGCTTTTGATGCAATATCGAATATCTAATCAAATTATTGTTATTATTTGTGCGCTTAGGTGTATGGAGGAGGGCCCCGTATGGCTGCTTTACACAAGTTGTTTCCTTTGATGAAAAGCAAGTACAGCCTCACTACTGAGCAAGAGATAGCTTCATTTAGAGAGAAGGCCTCACAATTGGCAGCTCTAGACTACTATGTCAGCTTGCATAGTGATGTCTTTATCTCAGCTTCACCTGGAAACATGCATAATGCCCTGGTAAGCTGCCAATGATGTTCTTCTGTTTCAAGTAGGTTTGTAAATACACATGCATGCACCACACACACAACGTTCATTTGTCACGACACCTGATAAGATCATTGTGAGGGTTAAATTGCATACAAAACTAGTATAACTTTTAATCAGGACTTATTTTCCAATCAGAGCTTGAGCAGGAGCTGCATGGAGGCTTGGACAATCTGTTGTAGTTGCATCTGAAGATCTGTATCTTTGTGTTTATGCAAATCTATGTGGTGTATCACAAGACTTGCAAAAGAGGTCATCTAGCTCATGCAAATGTGACTGACAAGATCGTATGTTTTGAAAAAGGCATTTGGGCTGTCCTAGAGACTTGGACAAGAAATGACTTCAACAAGAACATGCATGCACCCTCGATTCTTAATTCACTTCGGAATACAAGAGTGCACTTCGATGGGCACAAAATTTAATCACTCTCTCACTAGGATCCATTCTACATGGTAGATCGTAGTGAGAGAATGACCTTTTTGGTAGCCTTTTCTTATTAAGAAAAAACATAAACAGTGAAGCTCTGAAAGTCAAAGCCATGTTTTGTTTGTGGTAGGTGGGCCACCGAACTTACGAGGGCGTCAAAAAGACAATACGACCAGATTTGATCCTCTTATCTCAGCTCTTCTCAAATAGGAGCATTGAGTGGACAGAATTTCAAGAACGAGTAAAGTATGGCCACCAAAGTCGGATTGGCAATGTGAAACCACGACAAGTGAAACAATCTCTGTACACTTATCCAGCACCTGATTGTGTTTGTAAGGTGAATTTCTTACCAAGGCAAAGGTAAGAAGGGTTAAGGTAATGCAGAGGTCTCTACATGTTTTCCTTGGAGTTATTACCCCTTGCAATGATTGCCAATTGGTAATGTTTGGCCCTCCCAACATCAAGATTCAACTCTTCTGGGAGACGCTATAAGATCATGTAAAAGGGAAAGATTGGTGTACTAAGAGAGATGCATTTCACAGTGCTGGAAATTTTTTCATGTGATGAAGTTTGCAAGAAACAAAATAGCACACACGTGTTCCCATGCATGCACGCTATTCATGCAAATATTGCTTGCCCATCAGCCACGTTATTAATGTAAATCACTTTAATTGGATTTGAACTCTCCATTGCAAGCTAATCTATTTCCTTCAAGAAAAGTACAATCTATTTCCTTCAAGAAAAGTACACTTGCAGCGATGCCTAGGGGACATTACAATGCGTGAAAAAACCTTCAGCCCTGGTTGAGCACATGAATTTCAACTTGTATAGGAGAGGCCTGTCCAACTAGGGCTTATTCGGAAACATACTCTATATCAGGTGGACAGCAGTTGTGCTGCTCACTTATTTAAGACCTCATATATTCCATGAAAAAGATTGTTTAGTTTGTGCTTTGCATGCTGATTGCACAGAGTTTGTCATGCCACCGTTGTAGCATAGATATATCACTCTTCCATTCAAGCACATCACTCAGTAGTAGACTTAGCTTGTGACATTATTGAAACCTTGGCAACTTGGCAGATGTGGTGGGCCAGATCTTCAAAGGCCATTGAGAGCGATAAGCCTTGTCCTCCTCTAAAACGTCTGCCCCCTCTCTTTTGTTTGGATTGGGATTGATGGCAAGCTGGCTTCAGTAGCCTTGAATGCCCTTCTTGAGTCTCTTCCTGATATCCTGGTTGACTTGGGGCTCGTAGGTTTTTTTCTCCCGAGAATAGATCCTTCTATTTGTACATGTGGAAAATGCTCACGCAGGGATTTTCTCATTGAAGTGATTATAATTTGTTGATACCTAGGAAGTTAGGCCTATGTCAGACATCCTAGTGTTGAAATTGTATGGTATGGTAGATAAGGGTCTTTAGTGTCATGAATTTAGCAATGGTCTAGCCTACAGTGAAGTTCTTAATGTAAGGTGGCAATTACCAAAGGAGTAGATATAATGTAAGCTCGGGAATGCAAGATGGCAATTACCATAGGAGTCGATCTACCTAGGTTGGATTCTGGATGCTGGAGTGATGAGGTCATGGTGTAGGCACTTTGTAAGCATATGTAAGGATGTATTTATTTTGTGGATTTTGAGCTAATTTTAGTGTTCTGTGTGGTCTTTGTGGAAATGTTCTAGCTTGTCTCATGTTTGACACCAAGTTTTATTGTTGGGTTCTTTAACCTCCTTAGTGGTCGCACTTAGTGGTTCTCTTGGATTGTTGGGTTATGTGTTGCTCAGTGAATGGCTCAAGTTTATTGAGAGAGGCTCTGTGCAAGAAATCTGAACACCTAGGAGATGAAATGTGTATTGAGACAATATTTGGTAAGCAAAAGTCCTCTCTAAGGTTGCTAGGCTAGTGGGTAGTTCCAAAGTTTGGCACTTGTCCCTTGCTGCTCCACAACATCAACAATTGGTTGGATTTGCTATTTAGGCCCCCACAGCAAGACCTCTGTCCATGGTCACTCTAGCTCCACTAATATCCAAAGTTTTCGAACGTAGCGAACGCTCGGATGTTTTAAAGAGTACTCTTTACATTCATGAAAAATTAAGTCTTTTGTGTTTTCAATTCTAGTCGAGAATGATGAAAGGCTATTGTGCAGTCGTTTCGCCCACTGTAAGCTTGTTCATTTGTTAAGTAAGAATGCTGAATCCTTGTGGAACATTCAATGATTTCAATTTAATAAATGTTTTCATTTGGAACCATTGCAAGAAGCTCCTTGAGCTTTGCTTGCTGGTGGCAAGTATAACCTCATAGAGGCTAAGGTATACGCTAGTTGTTAAGCTTGGTGAGGAAACCAGGAAGAGATTGGACTTAGGCAGAAATGAGTCTCAATCGCTCTACAATAAAAAAGAAAACATTAAAATGAGGAGAGATTAGTAGACAACTCTGTTCTTTTTCTTCTTCTTTTTTTGCATAAAGAGGCTCTATACATTAGTAGAGCTTGTACATAAGCACATGCATAATGCATATATATAGTGTATGCATACACCTAATGACATGCACAAAATGGTGAATGCAATTAGCTTACAAGGAGCATTGAAAACCATGGTACCGAGACCGTGCCTCCGGGTTTCGGAAACCGGAGGCAGATGAGGATCGGATTATCTTCATTGTACATTTTTTCCTCATCCGGATTATCTTGTGATTGTGCCACATGACAGCCCAATTTTGTTTTTTTTCTTCTTCCTCTTCTCAATCAAGATTGGGTAGCTATAATCAATGTTTCAGCTACATTGAGAGCTCTCTTTTTTCTTCTTGAACCTAAAGAGCTTTCTACAGAGCCTTTTCAAGCTGCACAATCTTTATTTGCAAGCGTATGAGAGCTTCAAGACTCGAGCTTTGCAAGGTAAAGAGAGAACGAGCTCTGTTTTCTCAAGAGAGGCCAATAGGAAAGACTCCCAACGTGCTTCATAGCCAGTTTTATGTGGTCTTTTAACCTGCATATACAGTATTGTGAATAATAATTTGGCACACTTTTAATTGTATATGCATTTTTTATATAAAAATAATAATTTTACCAAACCTCAACTTGGCATTAAATGCAAGGGGAATGCTCCAAAATACTAAATACTAAACACTCCAACATGATTTCAGGAGGTGTGTCCAACATGTAAGTACATTGTCACATGGTATATAGCTCTCTAAATCCTTCATTTACATTAATAAAAGTGCTATATATCTATCTAAGTCCTCCACTTACATTGATAAAAGTGTCAATCCTATGATTATAGTTTTAAGGGAGGACATGTGCCATCTCCCCGCCATTAACTAGTGTATGATCTTTTTTCTTTTTTTTTAACTCACACATAGATGCACAGAAGAAGCATTTTCGTAGTCAATATAGTCAACTTTATCAATAGCTAATATTTGTAAACATTGATGTTCAAGGATTTTATGAGAGGTATCTTCTATATTTATCAACTTGACGATTATCAAAGCATCTGGTTCATTCTTGATGATTATCCTCAGAATTCAAAGAGGTGCAATCCTTGTTTATGTGTTATTCAACAATCATTTATTTTTTTGAAAATTACAGTCATATCATTTCATTAAGTCATCAATGTTTTTAAAGCAACACCAAGAATGAATTGTTGACGTGCTAGTGTTATGTACACTTTTTGGTCCATGCATGGACCCATGATGTCTTCTTTTGAGATTTTGATGTTCCCTTCTTTTATCTCTCTCTCTTTGACTTGTAGGGTGTGGACACTTCTTCTTTTAAAGTGAAAGGGTCTGGGGACTCATAGCTGGAGGCACTTTCCTCTACTTTCTTGGAACTCATCCTATTAGAAAAGTAAATTAACAAGTCAGCCTCATAAAAATTGTAGGCTAGGAGAGCCAAGCCATATTTAATTTCTCTTGGATCTCTTTAGTGATGATGCTTTGCCTTCATATGAGTGAGCATTTAAGAAGCAGAATTAGTCCACGAGTGTAAGTTTTAGAAGCTGAAATGTTTCTTAAAGTGTGAGATACAAATATAGATTACTTTAGCATGGTGTGAATGTTCTCTATTAGTCACACTATAAAAAACTAGAGGTTTTTCACGGTGATGCAAAGGAGTTGATTTCACCATCCTTAATGTTCCTCTTGTTGGTATCACATTAATGGTAGCAAGCACATGCATCCAATTTTCACTAAAGTTGGGAGGAGGGAGGGATGAGTACATACTATCCTTTTCTTACTATGTTCCTGATTCGAGTGCAGACATTGGTTCACATACTTACACTAAGAATTGGTTTAATATGTCGTGTAAAACTTATTTTCAAACATATTACCATCGATTGGATTTGTTTTCCATGTTTAAAAGTATACTTTTCGTACTTGGAAATCTTTTCGTAAGTAAATGTGATCGAATGGCCACACTTATGAGGGTCTGCCCAAAGATGACATCATATGAGTCCAATTGATGGAGCAAACAGTTCATCAACATAAATGTATGATTATAATAATAGAATGTAAAGACTTTCATCTTTAGGTTTTGTAAAACTCCCATAGGTCTTGTTGACATTTTGTATGCCATTTTTACTATTAGATTTGTTTGTTCCAATGCATGTTTTTCCCATTTTGCCCAACATTTGTTAGTGATAATTCTCACTCCCACCCCTCCATCTAGGATCACAATTACCTAATATCCATTTTGGTGGATTGGAATTGCGGTATCAATGTCACTTTTCATAGTAAAACGACCCACCAAATGATTCATCGAAATCTATCGTTTTCACTTGGTTTAGAGTGGATCTTCTAAGTAACAACCTAAGGTAGGTCCTTTTCATAAGTTACTTTATTTTTTAATGGTCACTCAAAATAAGTGGCTATATTTTACAATCAAAATACCAAAAAAGGTGCATGACGCTCATCAAAATACCAAAAAAGGTGCATGACGCTCATCAAAAAGCAACCTTGGCAGGTAGTACCACCGTTAAAGTACTGGAATGGTTTTATGTAGTAGTGCAAACTCCCACCATAGTTTTGTCTGACTACTATAATTCTAGCTCCTTAATCTCTATATCCTAATTTTTATGTTAGAGAGAGAGAGAGAGAGGCCCAGGAAACTCTCTTCCCTCCTCGGTAAAGCTAGGAGTGGACACATATGTAGGTTGGGTCAAAGTTTTCTATGGAGGATGCTTCACCATTGAGACCTTGTATAGACGTGGGGGGAGCCTCCCTTTCTTGTGTAACACCAAGCATCCACACATCACATTTGCTACAGGTGCCTTAAGAAGGTTTCCAACTGGCCATGAGAAAACCATTGGAAATCAAGCATGTGGGTGCTACACTATGTCCACTGGAAAGCAAGGATGTGGGTGCTATACTCCATGGGAGACTAGCTTATGGCATCACCTACACTACAAGAAAAACTCCTTATGGGTTTTGTGACTCAGACGGGGGGGGGGGGGGGGGGGGGGGGGGGGGGGGGGCATCGATTTGGACGTGAGAGGATAATTATCACTTCATGCTTGGTTTAGGATGCATTTCTTGGATAAACAAGAAATGAAGTAGCCTACTCTTTTCAACACAACAGAGGCCGTGATGAGTACAAGGTTGCTTAGCCTATTATGAAGGATTGCGGCTCATCTCGATATGGGAGCACTACAAGAGAAACCAACGATGTTGCATTGTGACAACTATAGTTGCATGGCTATTGTAAAGAATCACGTGTTCCATTCTTACAACAAGCACATTGAGATTCAACGCCACTTTATGTGTGAGCTCATTATATCTGAGAGGAGGACCTGGTGCAAATAGTCTATTGCCCCATGTTGGGGAATTATGTTGATATGTTCACAAAGGTTCTTGGAAGAGAAAAACTAGAGAGCATTGACAACTGCAATGAACTATGATTGGCCACTCAAAGCAAGGAGTGACAACATGGGTGTAGGAGCACCATCCATAAGCAAGGAGAAGGGCAAGATTGCCATGAAAGCTTGTTAGCTTGTAATTCTTGATTAGTATGAGTTAATTATGATTAGTAATTCACATTGGCCTATATACCATGGCCACCTTTTCACACACACTTATTAATGTCCACCCTACTTGGCCTTTGGCCCATAAGCCTATGTCCCCCATTTACTCTTGGCCCCAGCCTATTCCAACTTATGCTTGGCCCTTGGCCTCTTATGTACAATTTGTGTCCACACTCATGTGTCCACCGCTACATTACAAACCATCCCCACCCAAATATATTTCTTCCTCAAAACATGCACAAAGTAAAACTATATTATGGATGGTTTGCGTATGCATCAAAATGATCCAGTTCACACTTCTTTGCCAAAGTTGTCTAAGAGCATGATTTGAGCCTTTGAGACCTCCAAAACTTCATGTAATTCTCCCCAACTCATTCTCAATCATGGCTAAGAAGTGTATATGTCAATTACATCTATTCGAGCCTCTCTTATGCCTCATAGCAGTAAATTACAACAAGCTGTTTTTTACTATTTTGACTCAAAAATCCACCTTAGATGCATCCAAAAGGTGTTCCAAGATTTCCATGAGAGCTTGTTAGCTTGTAATTCTTTATTAGTATGAGTTAATTGGGATTAGTAATTCACATTGGCCTATATACCATGGCCCCCTTTTCACACTCACTTATTAATGTCCACCTTACTTGTTGCGGCTTGTAATTCTTGATTAGTATAAGTTAATTATGATTAGTAATTCACATTGGCCTATATACCATGGCCCCATTTTCACACACACTTATTAATGTCCACCCTACTTGGCCTTTAGCCCATAAGCCTATGTCCCCCATGTACTCTTGGCCCCTTGGCCTATTCCAACTAATGCTTAGCCCTTGGCCTCCTATGTACAATTTGTGTCCACACTCATGTGCCCACCGCTTCATTACAACGGCTCAGCATCATCATCATGGGTGTTCATTGAGGAGGGGTGTTGGATATTAATGTCCACGTTTTCTCTATTTTGTACGTGCATCGAGGTAGGTGGACATTACTCTTAGATAGCTTACCTCCTTAACATTGCGAAGGCGACCCCCAAACAGGGCCCAAGATGAGCCCAGATGGCCATGGGAGATGGGGAATGTGCATAACAACTTGCCCTAACATTGTGAGGCGGCCCAAATGGGACCCAAATGGTGTATATCAGTTTCTTGTAGCTCTTCATGGGGGGTCGAGTCTACACCATAAATGATGGTACCACCTACTATGACCCCACGGAGGGTGGCACCGTCTACTATGACCATGAACCAATGCGATCTAGTCATGTCTCCCTAGGCCTATATATACCCTACGAGGCCCATCTCTACACATCATTGTTTACCTCATTAACTTTGTCACTCACCATCGGCTCTCACGATTAAAGGAAGGGGAAAAAAAAGCTAGAAAAACCCAACATGATTAGAAGGGAGGTATACCAACATGTAAAGAACCATTGTAACCAACAAGAAGCAGCTAGATGCATTGGAGTGCCTTCATAGGAGCCAAGGCCTCAAAGAAGCATGAGCCGCTCACCACCACCACCACCACCACCACCACCTTTATATCCTTGGGAATAAGAGCCAGTGTACTTAAGTTTGGAGGTTACCACAATTATATCAAGCTTTGCAACTTCAGGTACACGACTCTCCCACCCTATTGGTAATCACAATTAGAGTATTGTCTCTCATAGAAGTACTCCAAAAAGACCTATATCCCCTCAAAAAGGGAGAAGGGAATGTCAATGCAAGTAGTAAAATATGTTGAGGAAAGTAGTGTTAGAGTATTCAAGAAAGCAGTTAAAAGAAGAAAGTAGAGGAGCCAGAGCTATGAGTTGGTGGTCCAATGGGAGGGCCAAAGATTCTCTTACAAGTTCTAGAGTCACCATCATCATAGAGTGACTCACATCATTAAGGTAGTAAAATGTTGCATTACCACAAGCATCTATCTTTTTTTAAAAAGGGACCAGCCACCACAAGAACCTATTACATGTAAGGTAGTAAAATGTTGCATTACCACAAGCATCTATGTTTTTTTAAAAAGGGACCAGCCACCACAAGAACCTATTACATGTAAGGTGGTGGAAAAAACCACACAAAGGAGTGCACAAGAACCTAAGACCAAAAATGGCAAGGACACAAGAGCCTCCCACAAGATTTCTAGTAGTCTAGACATCAATTACACATTCATAGAGGGTACCTCACAAGAGGCCTCATAATGATGATCTGCATTCAGGTCATCTTCACATTCTTCACACTCTTCATACTTCTTAATATAGTATTCCTTTTTGCAAACATTAATTCCTTTACTCATTTTATATTCTTTTTTATTCTATCTCTAGATTGTATTCCACAAGCTTCCCTTGTTTTCATCACTCTTTTAATACATGCATGCATGCCTTGAGGGTGTGGATTGGGCCGTGATTAACCATTACATCTAGCTTGGAGCCTGTCATGCAGTGAGTGCTAGTCGAATCCACCTATGTCCTTGTGATTATAATTATTGTTTATGTGTAGATGACTATGGATTGCAAATGCTTGGATATGCTTCACAAGTATGTTTATGTGTGTATGAATCTTAGGCGTGGACACACATTTAAGCGAACTTCTTACTTGGGGTATGTCATATTTGGCTTCACAAAAAAAGGCAAGTTGAATGTGAGTAATTTTTTTGTGGAATCTTGGTTGGATCACTTTTTGCTAAAGGGACCATTTCAACCATGTTTGATGTGAGAGAAGAAGTAGATGCAAAATTTAACAAATGAGATGATGCCACTAGATGAAGTTAAAAAATGTGCAATAATTCTAGCTCTTCGAAAAGATGAAAAATGGAAGGGGGGTGATAGGCTTTTAAAAAGAATTATGCTATTGCCCCCTAACCCTAGCTCAAGTGCCAAAATATGATGCGCTCAATGAACTTGAGTCCATGCAAGGATTTATTCACAAGATAACACTTCTTTTTCATACACAAAGAGAGCCTCCAGGAGAAGTCGGATTGTTATGTATCTTTTCCTTGGAAAAGAGTGATGCATTTATAGCTACTCAAGTGCCAAAATATGATAAACTAAATATCCTTGAGGCCATGCCCTCAATTTCACTATAATATTATAATAAAGTTGATAAAATTAGTAAACCACATCACACACAAAATGGTTTTCTATATGTTCTTTTATGCATAAATGGCTTGCACACCCATGTGCACATGCATGTGCGTGCGTGTACATGCGAGCGCGCGCGCATGTGTGCATAAACAAAATAGATCTTGCCAAAGACTTGAAGCTAGAAAGTAGTGCTCACATATTCACACTTGTAGCCCAAGTATGGTTCATCAACAATAAGAGTGATCAAAGGTAAGGGGAAAAACTCATAAGGTTGTTTCTCTAATAGTCTGCACTAGAGGAAAGTGTAGGTGAACACATTGCTTAACATCAACATTAACGAGGTTGAAATTTATTAAAGAGAGTTTAAGTTGGACTTCTAAACTTTGAGAAGAATGTACAACTCAATTTTGGTGATGAAGCATAAGTTTCCTTTCTCCATGTAACTTGCAAAGCTTGCAGGCTAGAACACCATAATTTCAATGTTTAGTGAGAAGAAAATGGCAATGATTAAGCTCTCCAAAAAAGTGTTAAGCTTTGCAAAGATGATACATGTCTAACTTGTACACATAGGGTTCCCCTTTTTTTCTCTCCAATTTCATTCCTAAAGAAGACACAACTTCATTGTGACCTCCATAACGTAAAAAAAAATGTTGATTTGCAACCCATTTGTCATGGTGTTTGATCAAACTATCATGGACAAGTGATTTTTACCCACTCATAGTGATTACACATGTACCCAATTTACTTGCACAATTGTCACACATAATAGCTTTCACAAAGTGTTAAGATACGTAGATTTATAACATGTACTATTATATTTGTTTCGTGTGTACTATCACCTCCAAACTATCTTAATGTGTACAATGTTTGCACTCCAAAGTCTCTAATAAGTGGAGGCAACATACACAACATTTAGTCACTTACATTCCCTTAGACCACTCTCAAACTATTGTGATTTTAGGCTCATAAAAGGTTTCGAAAGAGACAATCGCCCATCACATGATTGAGTATATACACTCTCACCACAGCTTGATGAATGTTCCTATGTTTTTTGGACAAACTTTATTTGATTTAAAAGACATAAATCTACATGACTTGACACTATTTATCAAGAATCAATCAAATGTTTACAACATGTGCTAATCAAAGGACAATTGCTATGTAGATTTTACGTACCATTTGTGTGTAGTAAGGCTTGTTGTGATTAGAAAAACAGAGAGAAGTATGTTTGCAACCCACATGGCAACATGCCATTTCGTGTCAAGACCCACCCAAGCAAATGCACTTGCAACAAAATTGCTATTGCTTTTGGGCACTCCAATCGAGGCCCTGAATTGCTCCACGCGGGCATTTGACCGATCATGGATCACGAGTTCTTGATCGGAAGCTTGTGAACACGGCCAAAGAACTCTCCGAACTTGTGATGACAAATAATACCGGATGGATTATTCTAACCATTCATTGAGATGGCAATCATGGGGTTGCAAAATGACAACAAGGCTCTCCTTGTATCCACCATTGAACATAGGTTTTGAGGACAATATTGCACGAACATGGATAAATCATAAATGGCCTCTTTTTAGCAAAGGTCCACAGCTTTAGGATTCCAAGACTGCCTTTGAAGGGGCTTCGTGTCGAATCGTTGCCCTCCCCTATCCGTCAAATATATCGCCATGGCTTGCAAATTTGTGCAGTTTGAGCTTAATGAGCGCAGATTGAGGGTGGGTTAGGGCTTCCATTGCTCGGAAGGATTAGGTTTTGCAGGGGTTGACAGTGTAGAGCCTGGCGGCAGATTAGGGTTTGCAGGTGGGGCAGATTAGGGCTTACAAATGAGAATTTGGGCGTAGTTTGGGCTTTGGCAGAGCTTACTGTATGTAGGTGTAGTGAGGGTGTGATTGATTAGGGTTTCCATCCTCGCAATGTGTTTTATTAGTTCCGCCATGGTTCACAATCTGTAGTCCGTCTTCGTTTTTCCTGATATACCATGCCTTCTCATAAGAAGCACCACAACCACCATCATCACCATAACAACCACAATCGCAGCCTGAGTCCATCTGGTGATGGCGATGATGGCCATATCTTGGAGTCAGAGGTCTTTGTAGACGCAGAAGAGGAGGCTCATCATCATGCAGATGAAGAGCGTGAAGAAAATGAAGGCCACCATCGCTACCATGAGCTTTCAACAGAGGAGAAGATCGCCAATCTGAAGCAGCTCAACGACACGCTTGTGAAGCAGGTGAGTTCTTCTAGGGCTGCAAAGTCTGATTTGGAGGCTAAAGTGAAGGCTTTAGAAGAGCAGGTGCAGGAGAATGCTGCAAGGGCAGATGCCCTGGCTATGGAGAAGAGCTGGCTAGAAGATGAGAAATGCAAATTTGAGCTTGAACTAGCCTCTAGCAGGAAGGAGGCTGCAGGTTTGGGGTTAGATAAAGAGGCCTTGGTAGTAGAGAAAGAGGCCCTTCTTTTGCAGAAGAAGGACCTGCAGGCTGTCCTCTTGGATGTTGAAGCCAAACACAGGGATGTCATTGTGCAGCTGCAGGAAACCCAAAGGGCCTTAGCTTTAGCAGAAGAAAATGCTGAGACTCTCAATGTGGAAGCTGTCAGACTCCGCAATGAAGAAGAACGGCTATCCGGTGAAATTAGGGTCCTGCAGACCACCAAGGACGAAACCCAGAGTGCCCTCAATGACCTGCAGGAAAAGAAACATTCTCTCGAGGAGGAGCTTGGCCGGTTCAGAGAGTCTGTTGCATTGGCAGAAAAGCGGGTATATGAAGCTAAAAAAGCTATTGAGTCCTTGCAAGCAGAGCTATCTAGTCGAGTCCAAGAGAGGGAAGGGTTTCAGATGCAGCTGAAAGAAGCATGGCAGCAGATTGCAAGCCTGGAGGTGCAAAGGGAGGATAAGGTTGCACGGCAGAACAGCCTAGAGTCTCAGCTGAAGAACCTTGAAGACGAACTTTCCTGTGCTCGAAACGAGCATGAGAACGTCTCTGCAGCTGTCAAGGAGGAAAGGGAGGCCAAGAGGTTTCTCGAGAGTCTTCTGGAGGCTGCAAGCTCGAAGAGTCGGGGCCTTGAACTTCATCTGGACTCAGTGAAATCCTCTATGTCAAAGATGGAGACTGATTCCAGCAGGGATCAGCAACATATTCTTTCTTTGGAGAAAGAAATGTTGGCTTTGGGTGAGGAGAAGGTAATGTTAGAGGAAACCAAGGCTGCACTCGAGGAGGAAATCAGAGCATTGAATTTGGGTTCATCTAAGGCAACTTCGGAAGCAAAGAGTGAGATAGAGAAGCTTCAGGCAACAAGGGTAGAGCTTGAAACCGCACTTGCAGATGCCAGAGAGAATGCTTCTCAGCACAACAAGAATGTGTGCCAGCTGGAGGTTGATATTCAGGAGCTTAATTTCCTTGTCAAGAAGAGGGAGAAGCTGACGAGGATGTCATTGCCTTTTGCAATTGCTTCTACGGGCTCACTTGTAGCGCTAGGGATCTTGGCACTGCTCAAACGATCAAAACAAAAGTAAAAAAAAAGGTCCACGTGTTTTAAGGATGGTGCCAGTCACGAGGTGGGTTTTTGTAACATTCACAGATAAGAGTTGACAAGTGACAAGAAATAATTATCCTCTTTATACATAGGTTTGCAATTGTTTGTAGGTACTGTGCTGAGAGAGTTGTGTTTCTAAGATATGCCAAGTTTCACATTGTAATGCAGAAACTGTGCTATAGTGTGTGCATGCATTGTGAAGGTCCAAGATTTTTGAATAATGGCCTTATTTAACAGGGTGGCATGCCAGCTGCTTGATGTTGTCTTTTTTACATGTCTCAAGATTTATCAGCAGATTCATCTAACCATTCTAGGCTCCAGCTACTTGCAATTTACCTTTTCAGGCTTAAGGTTCGGGTTGTAATTTGCCAGCTTGCTTGAAGTTATTGTCAATTTTGAAAAATGCAGGAGCATGCACTTTATATTAAGGCTAAAAGTGGGGATAGCCAAGAGTCGCACAAGTGGTCACCATGTGGTGAACTTTTCAGTCTCTTCTATGTATGCCACCTGCACTTTTCTCTATTCAATTTTAGAGGAACGCCGGCTATCGTTCGCAGGATGTGATTGTATGACTAAGTCTCAGCCTGTTTCTGGTACTTAAGAAATTTTTCTTTTCTCATATCATCTATAGTCTCCTGGCTTTGGCATTGGAAGGCTGGTGACATTCCTAGATATGTGTGTGAAGTCTGATTGTAAACTTTCTGGTGGTGTGCTTGTATGGATGGTTTAGACTGTTGGATGCTTTGTGAGTTTTCAAAAATAGCAGAGCTGGGAAACATTTGTGACATTGAGATAAGAAGACTGCAAAATTTTTGGTGAAGCAACCAACCAGTGTATGTAACCATCTAAAAAGAATTGTGAAGCACTGTGGTGCCTTAAGACTGTGGAAAATCCAGGCGATGGGAGTAAAGTGGAGAGTGGTGTCACTCGTAGGACAATGATGTTGCTCAGCCAAACTTTCCAACACGGGGTAAAATAGCAGAGATGAGAACTGTGATATCAACAAGTTCTTGGTATTGATTGTTTCATAGTGCTCTCTCTCACTCTCTCTCTCTCCATCCACACATGCACATGCACACGTGCGTGTACATAAATGATGAGCGGTTGGTGCTTCTTGCCATTGGGTAACATTCATGCTTGCCATAAAATAGATTGGAAAGTTTTGTCATGTATCCCACATCATTCTAGGCAATATCAATTTCTACGACCTACCCTATCTATGCCTACAGGAAAATTAGTACATCTATAGATTTATACTCTTCTTCTATGGTTACTACATACTATCTTAAATTCTGATCTCTGCTCTAAAAACTTAAGGCACATCCCCAAGCCAGTAGCCTAGTGGGTAGTCTTTGCTTCAAATCCTCTTGGGGATACCTCATACTAAGGGTGTATTCATAAGCAGGAGGCTGCCATCGACACACCTTAGGCCATTATTATTTGATTGTCTTTTCTTTGCTTCTACCATGCTCCTTTTCGGTGATCTTGCAGCAACAACAGTGTGCAATGCTTGCCTTAAAGCTCATGCTCTAGATCAGAAATGATGGTTGCTATGGACATTAAAGATTGTGGCTCAACTTGCAATGCCTAGTTCTACCAAGCTGTGTAGGGTGTTCACTCCAATCGGCTAAGCGTCTTACTTGTGGGGCTCGTCCCACGTCTTGTCCACTGCCTACAAAGTGGCCAATATTTGGAAGGGTGGTACTTCCTTGTGGTACTTGGGGGTGTGTGTGTGTGTGTGTGGTGAGTAGTATGGTGTGTGTGAAGCCGGGTAAAATTCTTGTGTGCGATTGGGAATGGAAGAAGACCTCGTGAAAAAAAAAAGCAGCTTGCGACACCCTATATAATAAAATCCCACGAATTTAGATTTAAATTCTTCTTTCCCCTTAATTTAAGCCTTGTTATCACACATCACTACAATCATGGCAACTTACTCAATCCATGCCACCCACATAATCACTTAGTCAATAGAGTGAAAATGAGGAGGCCATGCGAGACCATGTGGCTTCTCCTTGTTTTCGTAATAATAAAATAATAGATATAGATGCATGGATAACTACTTACATGGCTTCTCCTTGTTTCTGCAATAATATAGACACATGCATATCTAGTTACATCTTGAAATGATAATCATAAGCTTCCATGTTTTGGATAATCATGGCATTTCTATTCTAAAAGACAACCTTTTGTATGAGTGTGTAGCCTTTAAGTTCGAATTTTGACGTTTTATGCTCATATTTCCTCCAATTTTGTAATCAAATTGTAGTGGTTATATTAGAGATACATTTTCTTCTATGTATTTTTGGGTAACTTCTAAAGCACATTTATGCTACCTAGATCCATGTAGCTTTGTAATATGAGTACACAAGCACATACTCCACATACGATAAGTACATAAGAACTTGGCAAAACTAGATACTCTGCCCAATTCATAAGTTTTATTTAAGAGCTAAAAGGACGTCATATATGGAAACATTTCATTGTTCCAAAACTCAAAACAACAATAAATCTTGCAAATAACACAAATTTAGCATCCTTCTCTCTTTCTATAATGATCACCGTGAACAACTTTTTTAATGAATCATGAAGCCCATCACTTAGTCTAGTTGTGAAAAGGTACTGTTGAGATTTGTGGTGCCTAGAGCACTAGAAGAGGTAGGGAGTGAGTATGCCTAGCATTGAGCCACATCATTGAGGCTATTATCCCATAAAGCAAAGCAAGCCCGTGTTGTAGTCACCTCATGTAAAAAGGGGATCTTTCCAAGCAATGAATCAATCAATCACATCTCAAGTTTCTCTACGAGTACGAGTCTCAATTGAGTGCATTTTCAATTAGCACATGATGAGTTCCCTTCATTTCTATCCACCTTAGCTTACCGTCTTCATCATCACCTCCATGGCTATGGAGAGCTCTAGATCCATGTTTTCTATCATGGTATCAAAGCCAACTAAAGCTCTCTCATAGCTACATTAGCTCATTAGTCATTTAAAATTAGTATTAATCACTCATTAATCTCACCCTTATCCACACTCATTAATCATTTAAAATCAGTATTAATCACTCATTAATCTCACCCTTTTCACACTCGTCTTGTGGCCTGTTTTTCCCAAGCTTACCATTGCCAATCCTTGCATCCATTTACAAAATCCATTTGGGGGCATCTTCAACTCATCAAGGCATCGAACTCCATCCTAGGGTTTTCCCAGATTCGTGTGTTGTTGCCCGTTTTTCACGTTTCTTCGCACCCTGGTCATCTACACCATTCACATCGTGTGCTCACAATTAACTGAAACCCTCTTAGGGGTGTTTAAGTCATGCTATGAGCTATTCACAAAACAAATCTTGAAGCATTTGGATCAGTAGTAGGCGAGCCAAGGGAAACAAAAAAACCAATCTGCAAAACAATATGTTTTGCACATTTTCTTAGGCATTTAAGCAGCAATTTTGGGCTTGGGAAAGTTAAGGGTAATCAACCTATACCAAAAGCCCCATCAAAATCTTTTTCGATTTGCTCAATTAAGCCCTCCATATCTGTAGCTTACTAATATCTATTTATAGCTCTTAATCATAGTCATTAAGTAATGATTAGCAAAAATTGAGCTAAAGTGACTTCAAAATTGGACCATTGGGGTTGTATTCAAGCTAGAGAAGCCCTCTCATCTTCAAATCCACTCCACCTAGCTGCATTAGTCAATTTAGGTAAAAATTTCCTGTATTTAGGTACTTCTAGCAAATTTTTAGCTACTTTTAGCTCATTTCTTTGCACTATTTTTTTCATTGCATTGAGTATATTTCACCACATTATAAGTGACTAGACACTGCCTAAGTGTAAACTTGGGTAAGACCTTCGCAAATAGCGACACAATGCGTCAAGTTGAAAGATTCACTAGGGAAGGGTTCCATATACTTGGGCTACACAAACGAAGTATCTTCATATGCATAAAAAGCTATGAAAACTCATAAAAGAGAATTCACCACGTAATCCTAATAATGAGTGGGTAAAAAAAGATGAGCAAGCACTTTCACTCATCAGATTACACCTAGGGCCTCACCTTATCCATCATATAGACTCCAAGGAACATGCTAAAGATGCATGTGATGGGTCAAGTGTTTGGGGCTAAAGCTAAGAATTAAGAAATCCATCTCAAAATAGAATTCTTTGGGCTAGAAATGAACTTTAGCGAGTCACTAGCACCATTTGTTAGCAAGATAAAGCGCATAATGACACAACTAGATGGCATAACTGCCAAGATAGGAGATAAAGATACATTAGCCATTCTCTTAAAAAGCATGCCAAAAGTACCATGCATTAGTGACTGTAAAGAGTTTCCCAAAACCAATCTTTGAAGGATGTGTCTCCTCTCTTATTGAAGAAGAAATGGAGCTAAAGCAAGGAATCATAATTGTGGAACAAGCACTCTTCAATAAAACCACTAAGAAATGCTTCCATTGTGCAAGGATGGGACACTACCAAAGCGAATGCAGACTCAAGCACAAGCCAAAGTACAACCATTGCAAGAAGCTAGGACACAAAGAAGAGGAGTGTAGATTCAAGAATCAAGAAGCTAACTACGTGAAGTCTTCATCAATCAAAGAGGAGATATCCAACGATGGACTCTTCTAAGAGCTATATCAACAAAACCTCACTACCCAAGCCATTGTAAAAAAGGTCACCAAATGAGTAGACCTAAATTATGTTGTTTCCACCACACCCCACCACCTTAAGTAGCCATGTTGGCACTAAGGGGGGGTGTAGGTAATCACACCTTACCACTTTAAGTAGCTATGTTGACACTAAGGGGGGTGATGCCATATTATAACACCTCACATCCAACCACCTTACAGTAGCCTATCCATCAAGGCACCAAGGGGGGGTGTGGCACCTTGTGCACTAGAAGACGTAAGGTGTGAGTATGCCTAGTATTGAGCCACATCATTAAAGCTTTCCATAAAGCAAAGCAAGCCTATGTTGTACTCACCTCATATAAAAGGGGGTATTTCCAAGCAATGAATAAATCGTACAAGTCTCAATCTTGTAACCTAATTAACTTGAGTGCATTTTCAATTAGCACACACGCACATACACTCAAGATGAGTTCCCTTTATTTCTATCCACCTTAGCTCATCTTCTTCATCATCACTTCCATGGCTATGTCGAGAGCTCTAAATCCATGTTTTTTAACAATTACCCCTCCAATTTTTGGAGTAGTATCATCATGGTAAAATTACAACACGTTTTTAAATCATTTTGATATACCAACAAAGGTTTCAATGTACACTATTTACAAATGATTACATAATGTTTACAAAGGATCTAGTTTTTTGCACCATGTCTTTTGAGAAAATGCCTTGGTGAGCAAATTGAAGTTTTGGCGAGCATGTGTGTGTGTGTGTGCGCACTTGCATGTACGTTATACTAAAACTTATTATATCTATTTTATTGGTTATGTAGCATATAATAAATAATATAATATTAGTTAATTTATCATATATGTTATATAATCTAGTATGTTAACGTGTATTATAATACATACTAGTATCATATTACATTTTCATTATATCATATAGTATAATAGACTATATAGCAAATTATATAGTCTATTATAGTATAGTATCGTATTATACAATATCGTAAAGTGTGGTATAATATAGTGGTATGATATAATATAGTATAATATAATGTATTGTTGTATGTATATGTAGAAATGGATAATATAATGTACTATGTAGTATAATATAATGTAGCATGTATATCTATATCTATATCAATATTGTAGGAATAGATAGAAGACAATTGGTGGTGTATGGCCTCCCTCATTTCCATTCTATTGGCTCATGGATTGTAATAGTTATGCTGGTGGCATGGATTGGGCAAGTTGCCATGGTTTTGATTGTGATTGTGATTGTGATTGTGGTTGTGGTGATATGTGATGAGAGGTGGAAAGAATACATTAAGGGAAAGGAAGAACCTTAATGTAAGAATTACATTAAGGTAAAGGAAGAACCTTTAAGAATTACATTAAGGAGAAGGAACAACCTAGTGTCAATGAGAATTTTTAGATTTTCAATCATGTAGGGTAGGCTTAAATAAGGTAGGTTGTAGTTTATAAGGTAGGAACATTATTGTACTATAAGAACTATACAGAAATATTATAATTTTATAAATTAAGATTCACTAAGTTACAGATTGAGTAAGTTGCCATGGTTATGGATGATGTGTAAATTGAGGCGGCATGAATTAAATTAAAGAGAAGAAAAGCTTTAGGTTATGGTGAGGAGGCTTAAATAGGGTACGTAGCAAGTTTGCAGGGTATGGATAATAACTTAAAAATTAATTGGGAGTACATTAAGATGGATAGAAGAGCTAATCATACTTACATTATGCAAGTATGATTAAGCTGACCATACTTGCATAATGAAAGTAGAGGAAAAGTGATTAAGCTGACCATACTTGCATAATGAAAGTAGAGGAAAAGTGATTAAGTTGACCATACTTGCATAATGAAAGTAGAGGAAAAGTGATTAAGCTATGACAAGATAATGACAAGGCAAGGTTAGATTCAACACACACATTTTGCTTTAGATTGAGTGTCTTTAAATAGGCTAACGTACATTATAAGGGGGGAGTGTTAGAAAAAATATAGTGTATGTCACATATTTATATAATTGAGGGGAGTGTTGATAGCATAACTTAGGTAATATCAATTGTGCAAAGTTGGAAGGATAAGTACATGGGCAGGTGCTAGCTTCGAAAGGTGATAACTCATAGATAAGGATGTCACATGTTAAAGAGTCTTGGCTAGAAGCTATATATATTAGAAGTCTCTCATTGTATGATTGTAAGCATATTATTGCGATAATTTGGTTGAGTGTACTCATTGGTATCCACATCTCTTAATCATGGATTATCTTAATTATTTTGAGCCTCGCTAATCTAATCTCCCTCATTATACGTGCAACACTCTACCAAGCCGATTCCCAACACCTTACATTCTCAACATGGTATCAGAGCCATGCTAGGCTCTTAGGATTTGGTAGAGAGTTTAGAGCAGATTTGCACATTGGTTTATTTTATTAGGGTTTTTAAAAACATTTTAAAAAATTAGCACTCATTATCTTAGGGAGAGATTATTTGTGCTACTTCATGATGGAAAAATAATAAATCTAACCTAAATTCATTCATTAGTTTTAAGTAAATATATTACCTAACTAAGAAAATTTTAATTTATTGATATAAGAGGAATGAATAAAAGGAGTTATAGAATGTTTTAAGTAAATTAATATTATTTAAATATATACCTTATTTTAAATAAGGTAAAAAAACATATAAAAATAAAGTATATCTTATTAAAGTAAAATAAATGGCTTTTCAAACTATTCTTACATGTTTTTTTACATGAAATAATCCTCAAAAGAAAATCTCATTGAAAATAAAGAATAAACACAAATATTTTTTATTAAAAGACCACATAAATATCTACTTATAAAAATAATTAAGAGAGTAATTATAATTGTAAATAATGATTTGTGACGTGAATTTTGCATATAGTATCAATAATATAAGGTTAAAGCCTTGACAAAAAAATATAAGGTTAAAGTCTTTACAAAACATATCAAATAATATAAGGTTAAAGCCTTTACAAAAAATATATTCAAAAATTTCTATTGTAAATGATGAGATTTATAAAATTTAACCCCTTCTATGTTTTTAAAGGGTATGTTTCCTTCAATTTGAGTGGCTAAATGGCTATATTTGGACATCAGACGTAGGAGTTGTGGCTACTTTAAATAAATTTGCAAAACTAGTTTCACTAGCGAAACTATGTCTGAAGAGACTAGGATATTCACCTTGCGCTTAATGTCAAATAGAAAAATTATAAGGACTTCGTGTACATACTTGCTTTAGACTAGTAATAGAGACCATGTTAAATTAGTCACTTGTATATAAGTCATTTTTTATAATAAGTAATACACAGTCATTTCAATGCAATAGAATACTTGTGAGCTCTTTTCTTCCCTCTTCTTGCTTGCATGTATGCTATTGAATCTTGCTTTCTTGATGCTTGCTTAATGAATGCGTGCTAGATAGGATTGTTTATAGTTCTCCTCTTGCATTAGCTTCCTCTTCTTCCCCCACCTTTTGTGAGAGAGAACCATCATGAAGGACCATTTGTATTTGCCTCCATCTAGGCGAAGAAAGCTCTCTCTTTACCCCATGGTAAGGAGTATGGTGACAACGAAGTGAGGACATGATGGCAGGACGACGAGCTAGAACACCCACATTGAGAAGTTGCATTTGCTACACTTGAAGGTAAGGCCAAATGACACATGCTTCGGCAAGGCTACGATAAGCTCTTGACTTGAACAAAAAGTAGGAAGAGTGTTTGTATTTAAGTGCTAGAATGAGTTTCCTTCTCCATTCAAGGTGTGGTAGTGGAGATACTACATCTTGATTGCTTAGTTTAGGTGGATTCCTTCATGATGGTACATTATTAAAGAGGCATGGTCAATACATCTTGATTGCTTAGTTTAGGTGGATTCGTTCATGATGGTACATTATTAAAGAGGCATGGTCAATGCACCACAACTTCACTTGGTGGAGAGCAAGAAGTTGTTCTCAATGACCATGGGGTTGACTTTTCTAGTTCCGTGGTCACCCACCACTACCTTCGTCGTGCTAGTAGCACGAGATCTCGTGCTAGTAGCACAAGATCCTCATCTTTGCAAGGTGGCATATGCAGAGGCTCATCAATTAGTTTCTTTGCCCCACAAATTTTGGAGATAGGGTGTGGTAAAACACCAATTTTACATGCTTGCTAGGCCTTAGGGAGACTCTTTTGACAGTGATATCATTGAGAGAGTGGTGGCTCCTCCAACGCACAACACTATCAGTAAAAGGGTCCAAGTTCTCAAGAGGTCTTGGACAAGGATGATGATGATTTTGATGATGAGATTAGACCCATGGGCAAGGATGATAATGATTTTGATGATGAGATTAGACCCATGGGCAAGGATGATAATTTTGATGATGAGATTAGACCCATCGACAATCCTCATGACTAGTAATGCTCATGGAACTATCTACTTTGTTTTTGTTAGAGCATTGTTCTCTCTTTGGATGGATTACTTGGATTGGCCATGGCTACTTCATTACATGATTGTCTCATGTTTCTATTTTCTTTAAATTTTAGCATTCTTCCAACTTATGCAGGGAGTCATCATCAACGGCTTTAAAGATGTGTTCATATTATCGCCATAATCACTTTAGTAAGGATCGATGACTTTGAGCATACTGCATTGTAGAGATAGAGTGTGAGGAGGCACATTGACTGATTTGTGTGGATTTTGTGGACCCATGTCTTGAGTTCGTATTGTGTTCCCTTTAAAGTTTTGGGACATATGTATGTGGTGTGGTATTTGTTGGGGGTTTTTCTTATTTGGTTGCTTTCAAGTATTTGTTGGGGGTTTTTCTTATTTGGTTGCTTTCAAGTATTTGTTGGGTTTTTGCTTGTTTGGTATTTTTTTGGGAGTTTTTTCTTATTTGGTTACTTTTAAGTATAATTTTGGTAATGATATATTTGAGGTGATGGCTGTGAGTGTTTAATGCTCCAAAGAACATTACAATGAGAGCATTCTCTTTTTGTAAATTATGAGACTATTGTATGTGATATTTACTTTGGGCATTTGAATTGACTATTTCCTTTTACGAAGACCTATAATAAATTTCAAGTTTATCTGGCTCTTTAAATGGGGGAAGTGTAGCATAAGTAACTATAAGAGGATACGACATCTGGTGTATTAAAAAAAAACACTCACAAGAAGTAGGATTTCACAGCACAAAACTTCAAAACTCGAAGTGCACAATAAACATATATAGAAGAATAGTTAAAATATGACAAAGCTCCACACTCATGTGCTCCTGTGTTGTTGCACAATAAACAAATAGAGAAGAATAGTGTTGTATTACTGAGTGATAGAAAAGACCAAGAAGCCCCACACTCATGTGCTTTTGTGTGAAGGGAGCTTTAATTTGAAACTGCTAAGATGAAGGCTGAATGCTAGTAGAAGCTAGGGAGTAAACTCATAGCAGTGATGACTAATGAGCTATGTAGAGAAGGGACTGGCCATGTATCATCTATATAGGTGTGTATATGCGAGGCACAGCCATGACATGACTGCCTAGGTCCGTGGTCATATTTAGTGCCACTTCCTGTCATATAGAATTGGTGGTGCATAAAGATGTACTACTAATTGCTATTATGTAGTTATCCTACCTCCCACCACAACCATTCAAGATCATCTCAGGTCCCATTCGAGCCGCCCCACAATGTCAAGACAAGGTGTCCAAATGTAAAGTCTACTTACTCCATGTGTATTGCTATGGGATAACAATCCACTATACCATGTAGCCTATTTGGCAATGCGCCATATTTAATCAAAGTTGTCTCTAAACCATTTGGCCTCTTAGGCCCCACCATCTTGTGTAAACACGGGGAGGCCACGTGCTTTGGCTACTCAACCATGGCTACGTCTCATAATGGAGGCCATACAAACATGAGCTAGCTAGTGCACCACCAATATAATATAAGGGTGGAGCATTGATATCCAGTGGTAGCGTGTGAGTCACATTACCATTAGAAGCACCATGCCAATGTTGAAGCAAGAGGGAAGTCACGAGGGGGTTATCATTGAGGCTACACAATAGGATTTTAAGTGCCATATACATGCTTGTGGAGGATAATGCAAGCTTTTGTTTTCCTCTATTGGGTTAAGGATGTGTTCTCTTCTATTAGACAAAGTTCTCTCGTTGTGGTGCTTCCCTATTTCTCTCTATGAGAGGTTCAATAGCTTATGGGGATGTGGCATCTCTAGATGGGATCGTCCAAATTCTAGCCATGTTAAGGAAGTCACACATTTTGCAAGGCTCATTCGTCTCTACTGATATGACAATTCTAGCCATGTTAAGGAAGTCATAGATTTTGCAAGGCTCATTTTTCTTTACTATTAGGATCTTGCTGATGTAGGTGCCTCTATACTCAAATATTAGGTTTAACATTAGGATCTTGTTGATGTAGGTGCCCTCTATACTCAAATATTAGGGTTATCATTTGAGAAAATAAAGCCTCATTATTTTCTTTAGAATCCACTTGTTGAAATTATCTAAATAAAGAAAAATCGTAATAAGATGCCTTTAATATATCCCCATTTTGATGAAGTTTGTTAAGAGCTAACTCAATACATTGCTACCTCCAAGGAGTTATGTCGTTGTGTGTGTGGCTATGTGGCCTCCAAGAAGTTGTGGCTGTATGTATAGCCTCCAAGGAGTTATATGGTTGTATGTACTAAAAAAAACTTCTAAGACCAACTTGCTAGAATGTAAATTCTCTCTCTCTCTCTCTCTCTCTCTCTCTCTCTCTCTCTCTCTCGTCACTTGGCATGCTTTAACATAGAGAGTTGGCTATTATTTGTAATAGAATATAGTCATATTGCATGTTGGTTTATTCTTTAAGGATCAACTTGCTTGAATGTACTCTCTTTGTCTCTTTGTTTTCATTTTTGACTTGATATCTTTTTTTAATGATCTCTCCTAAAGCCTTGAGGATGCAATGGAGCTATTTACCGAGGTCCTTTTATACTATGCACTTTGTACATCTCACAAGACAAGAAGGATATATTAAGCATCTACTAAAGTCCTAATGGGCCTATGAGACCAAAGTGATACAATAATGCCCATGGCATATCTCATCATGGAATGGAAAATAAAATAGAAACAAAACATAGCTATCTCACTAGGGTGATACAAAATTGAACATGAGAGGAGCATTAGCCCCTAATAGATGGTATACCACTCTCCAAAATATCAAGCATGGAGCTAATGAGTATGGTCACAAGAGGTCTTCCTTAGCTACGTCACTGGAAATGTAGCTTGATGGAGAGGGAGCATGTCCTGGGATCTGGAGCTTATGACGGGATCATGGCTCGACGTCCAGGGGGTTGACGGTGTTGAGCACGTTGGAATGTGGAGGCTCGGTCCAAGGTAATTCCTTTTGGGCAAGGTGTGTAAGATTCCTCCCTCCAGCTTTTGAGGTGTACAGGTGTAAGAACCTTCCCTTCTGATCTTATAATTATTCCCCTCTCTGAAATAAAAGAAAGATCCTGTTTTACCTTGTTTTGACCTGGTAAAGGAATTTTTTAATACAAAAGTGTTATTCTTATTAAATTTGATTTCTATGCAGAGAGATGCATAAAGGAATTTTTTTATTACAAAAGTGTTATTCTTATCTTATTAAATTTGATTTTTATGCATAGAAAGATGCATAAAAAAAATTATTTGATTATAAAAGTGTTATTCTTATTAAATTTGATTTTTATGCATAGAAAGATGCATAAAGGAATTTTTTTTAATTATAAAAGCGTTATTCTTATTAAAAATGATATTATGCATAAAAGGATTTTTTTATAAAAGTGTTATTTCCATTGAAGTTGATTTTTATGCATAAATAGATGTATAAAGAATTTTTATATCAAAATTAGAATTCTCTTAAATTCTATGAGTATTTGATAAATGAATAATCAAATACTATAAGAGAGAAATTTCTATCGTTTTATATTCACACGGATTGTAAAAAGAAAATTCAGGAAATCTATCGAGATCGAAATATTCAGATAAATGATTAATTTATTCCTCATTGGAATTCGTAACTAATTTAGAAACCAATTAAGTGAATATTCAAAGAAAGAAATTCAGTAAAATAGTAACTGAATTATCAAACCTTTTCGAGAAAGATAGTTCAGGAAAAATCTTATCCGACTCGAACCTTGAATCGGACTATGACCAAGACCAAACTCTTTTGTCAGTTTCGAGGAAAGAAGGTGTGACCAGTTTAGAAAAATACATTCAAAACTCTGCAAAATCTGAAACTAAGTTTGAGACCCTTCAAATTGATTTGTGGATTAAGGTTATAGAAGTCGAGGAATTCTGGTATGAAATTCAGAATTTCGATCAAGAAGTTTTGGGGATACTGATTCAAGAAATACTCTTTGTATTCAAAAGAAAATCAAACTGAAAACTCGCATAGAAACCCTATTTTCCTAAAGGACTGTCTTACGCCAGAATGTTGGAAGGAGCATTTGGTATATGTTTTTCTAAGGGAAGTTCGGTACAATCAGCTGGCGCCGGGGAGTGTTCAAAGGACGGCTCACGCGGGAAAGCCTGCCCACGTCTTGACCAACCTCGGTATGGTTGAAAAATAGTGCGCTTCCGGTACGATGGGCGAGGGCCGACGAAGCGGTCCCTGAGTGAATAGATGTGATGACATGTGAATCAGATAGATGTGAATGAATGGATGAGATGTGGTGTCATGTGAATCGGGATGTAAATGAATGATATGGGATGTGAATGGATGATATGCGATGAAAATGGATGTGAATGTGTATGTGAAGAATGGATGTGGATGTGTATGAGAAGAATGGATGTGGATATGTATGTGAAAGAATGGATGTGGATGTATGTGAAAGAATGGATGTGGATGTATGTGAAAGAATGGATGTGGATGTGTAGAGGAAAGAATGGATGTGGATATGTATGTGAAAGAATGGATGTGGATGTATGTGAAAGAATGTGATATGATGTAAAGAGATGTGATGTGACATGAATATATGTGGATGTGAAGTGATAGATATGAATGTATGGATAGATGTGGGTAGTCGTACATGTGAACAATTGGATGGATGTGGATGAATAAGATGAGATGTGTATGAATGAGATATGATGTGGATAAATGTGATGTGGTGTTATGTGGATTGGGATGGTGATAAGAATGAATGTGATGGATATGAATGAATGTGATGCGATGGATGTGAATGGATGGAGGTGATGTGATGTGAAATGGAGGTGATGTGAATGGATGGAGGTGATGTGATGTGAAATGGATAGATGTGAGTGAATGAGATGTGACGTGAATCGGGATGTGAATTAATGAGATGTGATGTCATGTTGTGCGCTCTTGCCACACTTGTCGGAGCTGGGGACTTGCCACGCACCGTGTGCATGCCACGAATGGTTGCAAGCACACAACCAGAAACCAGCAAGCTCAAACAAGGAGCAATGGTGTGTCACTCGCTGCTCAGACCGCTGTCGTGAAGGATTCTCGCGCCAATGAAGAAGGAGCCGTCGCCGCTCTACCGCCTCGCTGCCGCCACACGCAATGCTCGATCGCTACCCTCTCTCTCTCTCTCTCTCTCTCACACACACACACACACACGCAGGAGAAGGGGATGGAGAAGATAAAGCAAGAGCACTCCTTGTATTCAACACATTGAGAATGAGAGGTTTTAGGTTACATTTGACTCTTATATGTGACCTAGCCGTTCACACATGGGCGCCCACACATGGCCGGCCAATCCTAACCCTTATCTTGATGAAATTCGAGGTGCGTCTCTCATCGGCGATCACCCAATCCCTTTATCCTTTACATGTGGTGCCGACAAGCCCGGCCCATGACTCAGAATACTTAAAATAATTCTATGACGTAAAAAGTAATACGTCTCAATGTCTACCATAGGTTAACATGCCCCCTTTCTTGATGTAGATTCCGCCCTCGTCGGAAGCTATGGTATGGTAAGCTCGACAGGGTTTGTTGTGGTGGACTGTATCTACAAAACAGGGAAGTAGAGTGAAAGTATGCTAGAATTCAAAAGATATAGAGTGTAATAAAATCAAGCATGTTGGACCACAATGGAAGTTTGCCATGAGAACCTAGTTTAAGGGGTCACATGAAGGAGCTAGCGTAGCAAATTAACAGGAGTTTAAAATTATTGAAAGTAATTCAAGAGTTAGTAAGGTGTCGAAGGTTAATCAAGGTCTATAACTGGCCTAAGTCAAGGAAAATTACCAAGCTTAATAAATAAACCGATGACCACAATGTGTCTATCCTAAGAACAAGCTAATCCCAAGAGCCTAGGGACACAGCCTAGGGACACAAGAAATACAGAGTCAAAGGATCCTTTTGCCTTTATTTCTTTTATGCACGTGACAATTTTTACAAACAATGGCAACCTCCCTAAAGCAAAACTAGCATCGATCCTGGTGCCATGTTTACCACAAGGCTTTCTCCAGGAATCTACTAGCTCACCTTAGGCAAGGCTACCCCCTATTAACCCAGGGCATCGGTCTGGAGTGGAATACTCCTTGCCTACCAAGTGCCTACCACTTGCCTACCAAGTGCCTACCAATAGGGCGATAGGTGGACCTGAAAGCACATAACAGACTTACATTGCCATTTTTTGTAGGCCTTTCTCTTTTTTTTTAAAAAAAAATCTCTTTGGATTTTCGCTCCCAAATTATCATCATGCGTTCTTACATCCTTTTGACAGAGGGGTAGAAGCTATGTCTTAGAGGTCAACACACACGGCCAGGTTGTTCAAGCATTAAGATGGTTTTAATCGAGACCTAAGACAACCATATTCGAAAGTTAACTAAAGACTTCATGCATTCCCAAGAATTTCTAAAATAAGGTTAACCTCAATTACTGATTTACACTAACATCTTAGGCAACTTCAAAAACTAAGTAGTGCTTGACAAATTCCATGTGGTCATGCATTATAGTTCATGCAATTAATTGAACAGTAAAAATGGAAGAGAATGGGCATGGAAGAATTACACCTGTATTTGGAGATCTCCTTGATTCGATGATAAATGCCCGCAATTTGATGTAGATATTTATGTATGAACATTGCGGCAGTCCTAGGACTATGAAAGCGAACCCACCTCAACTTTTCAACCTGTACAATTAACTAACAAGCACTATACCTCGAGAGGCACATCAATGGGAAAAAATAAGGACTCATTTAAGGACACAAAACTAGAAACAACTTGAAAACACTAACCTACCTACCAACCACCACACTAATACTGAGGATCAAGGTAAGAGGATGTTGTAGAGTTCTGGCTCTAGCCCTAAGGCTAAGCCTCTATCTGCATCATCCAAATAAATAAAATCAGCCTCGGTAGTGCCATGAGTCTCATCCGTCCATTCGTCATATATATCTTCTTCGTTTTCCCATCCACATAAACTCGTTAAGAATGTAACTATGTGAGGATAGTCATCCTATGGAAAAGGGCTATCGGGGATACATCCTCTACGGAGTAGGGGTCAGTCGTGGTCAATAGGCAAATTAGCCATTCTAATTTCTCAACATTTCCCTCTTTAGCTAGTATATCTATATGATCCAATTCGGTTTTAATTACAGGATAGCACATGTGAAATAGTGTCACTTTTGCTTCAGCCCATTTGGTCACATAGTCAGTGGGACCACAATAATATAGCAAGATTGTGTGTTACGGGCCGCTGGGCTAATTGGACCTACAAAGTCTAAACCCCACTTTTCAAATGGTTGGTTTACTTTAATTGGATTTAGGGGCATATGATCTTTTCGCTAGGGTTTTGTAGCGTTGGCATTCATCACAACCCTTCACAAAAAGTGATGCATCTTGGAACATAGTGGGCCACCAATACCCTGATTGCAATAACTTTCATGCAGTTAAGCCTCCTGAAAAGTGACCACCGGCTACGCCCATATGTGCCTCTTGCAAAATATATTGATACTCATTCTCTCGGGCACAACGCCTAAGAACGTCATCCTTTCCTCTTTTATAAAGAGTCTCGGCCATTAGGCAATAGGGTTCACATTCCTTGATCAGCTTTTGAGCTAGATCTTTACGAAGCTCTTTGGGTGGAAAACCATTAACCAAGAAGTTAACAATCTTCTCACTCCATGCAGGCATTGTCTCCACCATGAACAAGGAAGTGTCAGGTAAGTCATCTCATCAACTCCCGTGGGAGCTTCACCATTAGGTATGCGAGACAAATGATCAACCATGACATGTTTTTTGCCAGGTCTCACAACAACAGTGAAATCAAACTCAAGAAGAATCAACAACCATCGTGTGATTCTTCCTGTGGAGCATGGTTTGTTCACCAGATACAACAATGCTTGATGATCCACATAGAAAACAAACTTGGTGGCAAGAAGGTAGTAACGAAATTTCCTTATTGCATATATCATTGCCAACCCTTCTCGCTCCGTAGTGGTGTAGTTTATTTCAGCATCGTTCAACTGGCAACTGGCAAAGCTAATGGGGTAGTCCAGTTTATGTTCTCCAGGTTGAGTTAGTACACACCCAATAGCAAAGTTTGATGCATCAATATGCACATGGAAGATTAAATCCTAGTTAGGCATTTGCAAGATTGGAGCACTCGCCAAGGCCTTCTTTAATAGCTCATATGCACGGTCACAATCTTCGGTCCAAATAAACTCGATGAGAAGCTTGTACAATGGTCGAGCTATCTCAGCGAAGAATAAAATAAACCTTCGATAATAACCAACATGGCCCATAAAGCGCTAGACTCCCTTATAGTTGGTGGGTGGGGGCAATTCCAGAATGACCTTGACTTTAGTTTCGTCTTTGGAAATCCCATTTTTGGACACTATATGCCCCAGAGTAACTCCGTGTTTAACCCAGAATTGGCATTTGAAAGGATTCAATGAGATGCAATATAATCTACACCTTTCAAATACTTTTTGTAAACACATCGTGTTCGTTCCCAAGAGGAATGAACACAAAGATCATCTAAAAAGGCTTCACAAAAGTCCCTTAGATATTCCTTAAAGGCTGTGTTTATCAATCGTTGGAATGTTGCAGGTGCATTGGTTAAGCCAAAGGCCATGACGCGAAAGGCAAACACTCCAACCTCTGTTATAAAAGTTGTTTTAGCTTGGTCCTCTACTGCAATTGTGATCTGATTATAACCAGAGTACCCGTCTAAAAAGCTATAAGCCTCCTTGCCTGCAACTCTTTCAAGCACATGTTTAAATACGGCAAGGGGTAATGATCTCTTCTGGTGGCTGCATTAACCTTTTTGAGATCAACGCACACTCTGAGTTTCCCATTCTTCTCTTTGGTACAACGACTATCGGAGAAACCCATTTTGAGTGCTCAATAGGGTATATGAACCCACAATTTATAAGCTTTTCAATTTCCTCTTATACAATCTTTGCATACTTAGAATTCATTAGGTAGGGACGTTGCTGGACTGGTTTAGCAGTGCTAACCATTGCAATTGTGTGTTGCACCACAGAGGGTGGAACACCCTTCATATCATGGTATGTCCAAGCAAATATGTCCTTGAATTCCTTAAGAAGCCTCTTAAGTGTAGCTTCTTCCGTCTTGGTGAGGTCTTGAGCAATAAAAACTGGTTTAGACCCCTCACCTGGATCTGCTAGTTCTATCTCCTTAACTACCGCTGGGCCATCGTAGACACCGCTACTCCCATTGGTAGGCGTTCGTTGGGCTTTTGTGTAGACGACTTTACGTTCCCCCATGGTAAAAGATTTGAAATGCTCGGGTGCATGGTGTAAGTCTACCGGTTCTTGTTGTGCCATGTTTTTTTCTTTAAATTTTGCATCCTTTTGTTGTTGCTGAGCTAACTCTCGGTTTTGACGCCTTCTCGCAGTATGACTTAGTTTCGACTTCTCTTCGATTTCTAATTGGGCGATGTCATGAGGTTGCAGAATACACCACATGACACTTTGGAGGTATTGTCCCCAATTATCCGCTAATTTTCGATGAGCGTCATATGCTCCTACATAACTAAGCCATTCTGCAGTGGATCTCTCTTTGTTTATTCTAGTTCGTAAATTAGCTCGATAGCGTTGTCGCTTATGTCTCGTCTTCTTCTTACCTAGTTTTTGATTTTTGTTTTTTATATCAGATTCGGACTCACTCGATTGATCTTCACTTGTGTCCCCCTCACTCTCGGATGAATTGCAAGAGGTTACTGTCCTAGGCCTTGAGCACGTGGCCTCCACACTTGGGTGAATATTCGATTCACACCTCCTATTAGGCTCAGAGTCAATTTCTTCTTGAGATTTCGACTCGGAATTGCATTGATCAGATTCTTTGCTACTTTCAGTGTCAAGGGAGTTTGCTACTTTCTTGCCATCAGAAGTCAACTGCATAACACCTATCATGTTTACTGGCACTAATGGTGGTACCCCCCAAGGAGTGGAGTGGGCATGTGGGACAAAGCCTTCACCTTTCCCCCCAAAAGCACCCTTGGACTTTCAAATTTGGGCCTCACACCTAGACAGAAATAGAGTGTTCTGAGGACCACGAGAGTTCCGGATAGGCAAACACTGTGCTGTAAAGCACGCTAGGACCCCCTTGAACGATACGCTTGTCTTGAGCTATCACACGCCTTAGTCCAGTTTTGACCATAAGTAAGGGGGTAAAAACGGGTTAAAAACAAGACAAAAACAAGTAAAAACGGGGTGCGAAACACCTGAGAAACCACTTGTGTAGGCTTCAAGGGTAGTTGCCAATGCCCGTAGGATACCCACGTCACATGCCTCTACGCTCTGGTCGGGTGCTAGAGTCTGAGCAACTAGAAAGCGTTTCAGTTTACGCAGGCTCACACCATCCCTCCACGTTAGCATCTTGGCCTTCCGTTGGAACCCAAGGAAGTGCAACCCAAGATCCATGAATAGCGGCTAGTGACTCGTCCTCTAACTCTGAAGTCATGGAAGGGCATCCTACCCATAACTCTGAGGAAGTAAGCCAAAACATGCCAGTTTGGCTCCCACAACCCGGATCTAGCATGTTTAGTCGTCTAATAGAGACTTTTAGTAGAGCTACGCGCTCTGAACCTACGACAAGTGAAGTAAATGAAGGAGGTGGGGGAGTAGATTCGCCATTCACATCTCATGTAGACCTTGCCCTCCCAAAGAGTGTCCTTGTGGATATTCTACCCACTTCATTTAATGAAGGCCCTACTGAGCTACCACCTTTTGATGCTTTTCCCGGGTAATCGAGCTCCTCAAAATAGCCATATGTACCCAAGAAGAGAGCAACAATGGTGTTCGGTTTGCTTAGGACCACATAGCATGAGTTAATGTCCCACATTCAGAGTTAAATTCAATGGGACTTGCAATACATGTGGTAAGTATGGCCATCAATCTAAGGATTGCCTAGTACTTAAGTGAATGTTAGCAAATCAAGCACCACTAGCCTGGTCAAACACACCTCAAGTACCTGCACTGATGCCTGCACCACCTGTCGAGCAACCATCACAACACATAGTTCCAAGGAACCCAAATTCAGTCCAGTCAGTGCCGTTACCACCGCCAGTGCTAGGACCACAACCTCCGCATCCGCCGAGGGTTACCCCTATAAACTAGATGGGTTATGAGTCACATAGTGCGTGTGGGGATTATGAAGAGGATATCGACCCCACTGTTCTATATGGGATCGATACGTTTGGAATAACTTTCCACCAGTACTACATGGAGGATCATTTCGGGCAAGTCAAGCATGTATATCAAACTGCTGCTCTTACCACAAGAGGGCAAAACTTTAATGCCTTGGCGAGGAGACCACCTCTTCAATGCTACGATTGTGGTGGACCGCATCGTGTAGCGGAGTGCCCTAATAGGCTATAGAAGATCACTACTCAAATGCAACCAAATCAAGGGAGCACGTCGGGAATGCCGGTACTTACATGTAATCATTGTGGCATAGATCATTTGATTGCTCAATGTCCACATAATCCAAGTGCACCCAAGGTTACGCCATTGAATTTGGTTGAGGTCACCAATGAGGCACTAGGAACCACACCTATTGTACCCGCAAATGTAGTCACACGGTCGATGCTTCAAAATCAAAACTACATTCTTGAAGAGAGAGATATTGCATCAATTGCTCGAGCAAAGAAAAAGAAAATGCAACAAAAGAGATCGCTTAATGCCACAAGCTCCAAACCTAGTTCGAAGGTAATATAGGGATAGGAGACGACCTCGCGTATATGAATGATCCTGAAGATGATTTTGATTCAATAGAAACCATGGAGACCAAAGCCACTACTTTAAGGGAGGAACCCACTCGGGAGAGCAACGAAGGAGAATCAAGCAAATACATAAATCGGGGGAAACAAAAGGAAACTCCTCCTGCCCCACAACCAAGTCAGCTAATGCCCTCTCGGCTACCCAGACTGACTGAGACTCCCAAAGACAAGCCACATGGGCCAAAAACCCTCAAGAAAAAGATTGGAACTTACCCAAACCCAGTAGAGGAGATCAAACAAGTGCAACATTTAAGGGGTTTGGTGGAAGAAACACAAAGAGAACTAGAGCTAGACCCTAGAAAAATCAAGATTCCAGACACAGTGTTTTCTACACAAGTTCAGCCTCACAGGAGCCATAAACCGTTAGCTATACCTAGTATCATTCGGGAAGAAAGTGAGGATAGGACATCAGGAAGTGGACAGATACCCTTTCTGCTTGAAAGAATGTCTAGTGAGGGAATGCCTGACCCCATTGAAGAAGTGATTCCATCTTCACTAGCAGGGACCGATATCTCAAAAAGTACCGTTGAATGTGTCCAAATGAATGTGTCCAAACTGATGGATTTCATGTCCTCTGAAATCAGAACCACGATCATATCCAAGTTATACGGAGATCCTGAGCTATTCTTAGCTCTTCGGGAATTTTTCAATGGAGAACTGAAGGCGGGGTTACCACAATTTGTAAATATGGATAGACCCGACATGCTTCAAGGTGAGGAGGAACATTTGGATCTACAGCCCAACCTAGATGAAGACTCGATCATTGAAATACTGTTAACAAGTTGGGATAGTACTTTGAAGGTGACGAATCTAATGCAACCCTCCCCATTACTACCAAGGGATTGACTCTAAAGGGAATCCTTGATGGTGGTGCTGGAGTGAGCATTGTGACTAAAAACTGCTAGGAATCTATGGGAAGACCTCACCTAGAAGTCACCAACATAGTGGTTAAGATGGAAAACAGAACTATAGCTAAACCTATTGGAATGCTAAGGGACCTTAAGATCAAGGTTCTTGGATACAAGGTAAGGTATACCTTCATTGTAATGGATTTCTCTAAGCATCCTATGTCATATCAAATGATCTTAGGACGTCCTTTCATGAGGGAAGCACAAATGGTGCATGACTGGTCAAAAAACCATGTCTACTTACAATTCTAGGACTCTATCATTCGAGTTGATCTTGAGAATGGTCGCGCGCATCCTTTAGGAAGCAAGGTTATCATTGATAATCGATCGGATACCACTATTCACTCAGCCCCATTAAAGTATTGCTATACATGCAAAATTGAGACCGATGATGGGAAAGATTCTCCTTATATGGATGTTCTACACCGAGCATGACTGAGTCAGATAACGTAGATTGGGTACACCTAGCGGTAACCATAGACACATGGAGAAATAGAGGCACAAGTTGGGTAACACCTGAGGGACAAGAGCTTCACTCCCCTTAAACTTCAATTTTTTCTTCGATTAAAAAATTTCTTTCCACTCCACACGGGTTGGGTTTTTGTTTTTGTTTTTGTTTTTGTTTTTTTGTTTTTTTTTGTGGGAAAAATATTAACGATGATGTTTTAGGGCCCTCTGTGTACACGCACACACACACACACACACACACACACACACACACATTGCACAGAACTAGGGAATGACTGAGAAAAACAGAATCAAAAAAATGAATGAAAATCAACAGCATACACACAATCACGCCTCTCTTTGCCTTTCCTGTAGGATAAAATTGACTTCAAACAGCAACCCGAGTTGCATCTGGAGCTTGGTGTAGGGCATATCCCCGGCAGCGGTGCCAAAAATGTGCACTCTTGCTGCACGTGTCAGAGCTGGGGACTTGCCAGGCACCGTGTGCATGCCACGAATGGCTGCAAGCACACAACCAAAAACCAGCAATCTCAAACAGGGAGCAATGGTGTGTCACTCACCGCTCAGACCGCCGTCGCGAAGGATTCTCACGCCGCGATGAAGAAGGAGCTGCCGTCGCTCTACCGCCTCGTCGCCACACGCAATGCTCGATCGCTACCCTCTCTCTCTCTCTCTCTCATACACACACACGCAGGAGAAGGGGATGGAGAAGATAAAGCAAGAGCACTCCTTGTATTCACACATTGAGAATGAGAGGTTTTAGGTTACATTTGACTCTTATATGTGACCTAGCCGTTCACACATGGACGCCCACACATGGCCAGCCGATCCTAACCCTTATCTTGATGAAATTCGAGGTGCGCCTCTCATCGATGATCACCCAATCCCTTTATCCTTTACATGTGGTGCCGACAAGCCTGGCCCATGACTCAGAATACTTAAAATAATTATATGATGTAAAAAGTAATACGTCTCAATGTCCGCCATAGGTTAACACATGTGAATCGGGATGTGAATAGATGATATGGGATGTGAATGGATGAGATATGATATGATGTGAATCAGAATATGAATAAATGAGATGTGATGTGATTCGAGATAGATGTGAATGAATGAGATGTGAGGTGAAATGGATGTGATGTGATGTGATGTGGATCGGGATAGATATGAATGGATGAGATGTGAATGAATGTGATGTGATGAGATGAGATGTGGATATGGGTAGATGAGAGTGGATGAGATTTGATGAGGATGAATGAGGAAAGATGTGATGAGATAAAAATGATGTGATTGGATATATGAGAATGGGAATACATATGAAATGGATGTGGATTAAATAATGTGGATTGATGTGGAACAATGTAGAAAGACGAGGGTTCGTTATAGAAACTGTATTTATGACCTGTTTTTAAATGACTGTTTTATGTCAAGAATGCTGGGGAAGCATTTTGACCGTCTTGTGAATGAGGTCGGGGAGACCTAACTGATAAAGTTGCAACAGCTGCTGACTGCTGCTGACGGTGGAGAGTCGATGGAGGACATCTCGCGTAGCAAGGTTGACCAGCCTCGGTTCGATTTAAATGGTGAGTTTCCGGTATGGTGGATGAGGGACCAAGGAAGCGGCCTATAAGTGAAGTGCTAGGTGACCCGAAGGATCCTAGAGGGTGCTGACCATACGATGCTCGGGCTCTGGGTAGCTGAAGATACCCCATTAGGAAAAAAGGGAGCTCATTTTGGGGCCTTTTACGGTTTGGAAAAATAAGCTCTCAACCAATGAACAGAGGGCCAACGTAACGTTGGAAATTCACAAAAATAAGAGAAAATAGATAAAAGAAACAATATTTTATGTAGGTACAAGCGTGCTACATTAATGTGGAGATTGGTTTTTTATTCTCACAAGATCTTTGGACATGAAGATAGAATCTAGTCTGACATTTTCTCTGACAAGGGCCTTCCCGCTTCCACCTTCCTTTGAACTTTGAAATGTTGTGCTGCCTTTCCTTCGAAAGGTCTACCATTCTACACCACTGTCTCATTGTGCAACAGCCTCTTCTTTTCCAAAACTGCTCCCTTGATCCTGTTTGGCTTAGAGTAAGATGTTTCTTGTCAACTGTCTGTCTGCCCACTTTCTCTTTCTTGAAACTTCACTTTGTTATCTTGTTTACATTACTTTGCTGTGGTTACAGATTCACAAGGTCTCCATGGTGAATAAAAACTATGGCCGTTCTTGTGGAAGACGCTCTGTGGATGATAATGCTATGAAGGCAGAATTATACCACACATCCTTACCCCGTCGACCTGCTTCTTCTATTTCTTCGGTAGAGAATTCAAGTACAGTCAAAACGGAAGGAACTTGGAAAAGGTTTAGTGTTTTGAAAGGGGGATGGGTGCTCATGCAACCTAGCAAAAGAAAGAGACCCCAGACAAAAAACATTTTCTTGGCATCATGGAAGGGAAGAGTACGAGATTTTAAAATCACCAGAGGGAAGATATCGGTGAAAGAAGTTTTGATTCAGCATGTGTACATGCATAAAGAACTTGTCTTGCGAGACTATCCAAATGATCTTCCGCAACACAGGCCTAATTGTATATTTTTCTATTGTGGTTTTGTTCTTTGTGAGGTGTATGGATTTTTAAGATAAAGCTTTCTTTCTTTGCTTATTGACATTCTTGTGTTATTTTATTTCAGATTTATACCCTTCATCGTATGAGACATGGCAAAACATCGATTGTATTCTGGGATTTATAGATGTTTTGCATGGATCGATAGGAGAACAACAATACCAAGGTTGATGTGCAACAGAGCTAGCTCAATCCGGTATATTTTTTACTGATCATTTTTATCAGTTGCTAGACAATGCAAACACACATGGTGTGTTAAGAAAACAAGACCTTCCGGCATGGAATTCAGTGGATTGGCCTCTCCCACATTTTAGTGTTACAGAGGTATATAGGGCCAAGCTTTTCAAAGAAGTACAGAAAGCTCTGAGGCCCAATATTGCCACAAGGATAATAAAAACTTCTTTATGCATGCCTCTCACAGTTTTTGTAGACTTGTTTAATACCTTTCCAGTGAAGGTTTCAAAAACAATGTTCACAGTTAAAGCAACAAGTCTGGCATGCATGCCACAATTTTTGGATAAAGGTTGGGATAAGAAGACATGTAGTTCAGTGTTTTGTGAGGTTGTCCAACCTTCTATGCAACTGAAGTACATGGTTGCATCACAAAATTTTATTTTTTCTTTTTATTATAAGCGCAGTCGAATGCTAGGTACAAAACTAGTCCCAATGGATCAAGAGATGAAGATTCTTTTGGTGCAAAAATTAAACTTCTTGATATTGATGTTGTTGAGAATGGTGATGTGCTAGTCAATATCTCATGAAGACAATGTTGCTCCCTAGCTCAATTGCGCAATGACATTCTATTTGAGACAGAAGGTTCTATTTCAAAGGACTTTTTATTTATCTACAACAATAAGAAGGTATACCATCTGACTTATCCTAGTCTCATTAAGCACTGCTATTAGTTTACTTTACCCTATTGTTTCATATTGCTTTTTTGCAGGTGCTCAAAAGAAGAGAGAGTTCAATAAAATGCAAAGACATTGAAAATTTGAAAATTGAGATAACACAGACTCCATAAATAAAGGTATTATATTCAATAAAGTAAAATTTTGTACATAAGTGTTTAATTATATATGTAGAACATATTCTTGACAACAATTTTCTATTTATCTACAGGCTGATCTAGAGGCTGCTCTACATGGTCCAAGCTCACCGTATCATCTTTATTTGGAGAATCTATTTTCTGTTGCTCCATCCTGTCGTGTACAGTCTCTTGGTGCTGCTCCATTGTCTCCTCTACTGCCCCTGGAGCATCTATTTGCTGCTGCTCCATCATCTCCTCAATAACATCAGCAGCAGCAGGTCCTTGTTCTTGTGGCTTCTCCTCATCAACACTAGGTCCTTGTTCCTGTGGCACCACATCCGCATCATCTGTGTCATCAAGGTGTATGACACCTTCTCGGACTTTAGAGCTCTCACCCAACTCGACAATAGCTGGTACAATAGGTTTGGGGGAGGCATACTTCAAAAACTTCCAAATTATATCAGCTCTGAAACTATATACATAGTTCGAGCTGAAGCTATCTTCTCTCGTTTGCAATGAGATATGATGATTTAGAACACTTTGTACCAATATCAAATTTTTTGAAGCTAAATGAAAATTATTTTTTCTTACAAGCTCTAGCTGTCCTATCTCAAAATAGCTTGAAAGTATATATTTGGCACTAATCAGCACTCTCCAGCCCGCAGCTACTTGAATCATCTTGTTGTGGTGTCTGGATAGTTGGAAAGATATGTTAGAAACTGTTAATATCTGAACAAAATAAAATTATTCAATAAGTTCAAAGGCATAGCATGAAATAGACATCAGTAGAGGGAACGACTTTCTACCTCTAAATCTATTGGCTCTATTGAATCCAAAAGATTGACATTAGGAGGACAGTGATCCAATGCATCTAGAAGTCTTCTAATACAACTGCAATTCATATAATTCAGTTAGTGTGCATTAAATCAAAATAATGAAGTTTAAAGTTAAAAATAGCACACAAACCACTTACAATTTCACCTCTCTGTGTGTGTTTCTAAGAGAGTTGAATAAAAAGCATTGCTTCTACTGGATGTCAATAGAAGCAAAGCTCCAATGGTCACTACATAAGGAAAAAAGCATTAAGAAATCAAAGGCTACAAGAGTTCTCAATCTTGAAGAAAAATCCCAAAAGAAGCAGTCACCCACATACTTGTTATGGTATGGAAGTAGCAAAATATCGACATGATCAAAATCACAGTGTCTGAACCAATTGGAAATATCCATGGGAGTTTCCTTTGGATCTCTTAACTTGAAGGAAATGGCAGGATCAATAATATGAACTGTATGCTGTACAGCATGGTTCAGCCAGCTTCTCATCATGCTACATTGGACAAAACAATAATTAGGGTAGGGTGTAAAGGAGGAGGTACAATAAGGATTGTTTTGCAAACAAATGTAAAATAAAAGACACTTACTAGAGCATTGCAAGAATGATAGTATCTGAGCAATACTCATTCTTATGAGCCAATGCTGCCAAGCATGGTTTTGTCAAGTCAAAATTATTCTCTAAAGTTTCATCTTCAATATGGACAACTATGTTAGGGCCCAGTCCCTGCAACCTTCTCTGTATCTGCAGCTCCATCTGTACAGTCTCCACATCTATAGCAGATTTGGATTCTTCTATTTGCTGCTTCAGTGACTCCTCATAAGCAGCTTTCCCTCTGGTGTTCTTTGAGTGGGTTACTTCAACAACCTTCACCTTATCTACCTTACTTCAACAACCTTCACCTTATCTACCTTCAATTTTCTTGTAGGTGGAATTAATAATATGTCTCTCATTTTTATGTCCTGCCATTCACAGGATGGACCAGCTTGTCATACCTCCATCTCACTCTGGACAAAGTGTTGAAGTCTTTGGCCATCAGAGTTACCCTATGAGCATGGGCTGCTACAAGCATTGCATCTTCAAAGTATTTCTCCAAGTAATCCTCTGCCATTTCCTGTAAGGAAAGAATGGCAGTCCTATTCCACCTGAAACCAAGGTGCCAACTATCACATATTTCTCTCACTAGTCTCTGAAAAGGTGCCTTGGGGATTGCAAATCCTATAGGTTTTTGTTGCTTCTTGATCTCCTTTAGCACACCTGCAGAATGTTTCAATCTCTTGGACTTTTGCGGGAGCAGGCTCATTGGCTTCCCCTTCCTGCCATGTGCAACTCTTCCCTTTGGAGACACCCTAGATTCCTTGATATCTGCCCCAGCTCTACTGCTGCTGCAAGCCGTGGCCCCTTGCCAGCCCTCCTTGCAGTTGCCTTGGTTCTTGCCATCACTCTGAAAAGCTGCATACAAAGCAATGGAAAAAGATTACAGCCATGGAGAACATGGAATGATACAAGAAGGCAATGACAAGGTGGATAAAGCAACATTTATAAATTTGTAACAAAACGCGATTTTGATAATTTGAAATTCCTAACAGCTCACCATCGCGTTTTCCTGCAAATACTTGAAACAACATGCTATTACATTCCTACAGTGAATTCTCTGTCTTTACAACTACAAACAATATGGATTGAGTTTATGCAAGGAGTATACAGCCTTGAATAGCATAGAAAGACACAAAATCACAATGATAGGGGTGGATGAAGCAGCAGTTTTAAATTTGCAACAAAATGCGATTTGGGCTGTTTGAGATTCCTAAAGCACCCTCCTCGCATTTTACTGCAAATTCTTGAGGCAGCATACTGGAGCATGCCTTTAGTCATTTCAGTGTGTTTCCAACTTGGTGCAAGATGGATTGAGTCTATAGAAGGCAAGAAGTGATCAAGCTCTCACTCAACAAGCCCACCAATTCAAAAGTCTTCCTGCTTCTCTTTGCAGTGGAAAAAGCTAAGGAATGCATATAATATTTATCATAATATCTAAGCTACATCACATCACTCAGTACCTTACCCTAATATACTATTAAACAAGAAGAAAAGGATATAGAGTGTCTTACTGACCTGGAAGCTATCTGTAGGTGTGCTGTGCTAGTGATGAGTACCCTGTGCTGTGCTGGTGAGTACCCTGTGCTGTGCTGGTGATGAGTACCCTGTGCTGGGGATGAACCTGTGCTGCTGGTCAGGATGCTGATGGTGTAGAGTAGGGAGGTACAGAGGCAAGAGAGCTGAGTTAGGAGAGATTAAATAGGAGTGAATAGATTATTACAAAATACAAATAAAGTAGCTAATAAATACCACACGTGTGGAATGTAGTCGTTTTTTCACACGTGTGGGTCTCACCCAGATCTTTTGAAATCTAAAATTTGACACGTGTGAAAGTCACTTTTTGCCTTGGAAATTGTGCCAATCATGATTTCATAATCAGATCCATTAACACTCTTCCCTCCCCGTCTTCCATCCCTGCCAGCACCCTCCCATCATCCTTTTCCTTCCCCCTCTGATCACTTCCTACCCACACACTCCATCCACTCTGCAACCTGCCTGAAGACTACTACCACTGCCAGATCTCCAGGTTACCTAGGCTACCGCTCAAGTTTGGAAGAGAGCAGGAGAATCACCAGGGCAACTCCAACAGTATGGAAGAGGAAAAGAAAGGTCAGAGATCTATATTCTTTTCAATGTTTTTTGATATATATTTCTTCCATCTATAGAATTCTTGAATCTTATTGCCTAGGAATCTGGTACATCACCCTAGGATTTGATTAGAGATGGATATGAATAGGACTTAGAAGTTTGCAACAAAATGCGAGGAGAGTGCTTTACATTTTCCAAATGGCCTAAATCGCGTTTTCCTACAAATTCTTATATTAGTTTTAGTTTTCATTTCTTCCTCTTTGTTTTGCTCTCTTTTGCCCTGGGGAATTCCTCCTAGTATCATTTACTATCCAGAACACTGTAAGATGTTCCTATCATTTGATTGGAGATTCATGTGTGCTCATGAAGAGAGTTGTTTGGTGATATCCTATACATTCCCTGATTGCATATGTCAGCATATAGAATTCATGATATATAAATTTTTGTTCAAGCAAAAGCAAGAGACGAGCAGAAAGGTGAGTCTTCCCTTTCAAAACAAAGGGAACCAGAAGAGGACAAATCTCCAGATTTGCTCCTATTTGACTTTCTTCACAAGTGCAAGGCTCAGAGGAACTTCCACATATACCACAGTATTTTCAACAGGGAGTTCACTATGAGCTCTGTATTGGAGCATCACAGAGATTTTCTTTCAGACCATTGGGATACCTTCAAACAACTGACAGAGGCAGGAAGAATTGTGGAAGGTGAAAAGGTTTTTGTGCATATAAATCATATTGTCTCCATTGACAGGCTGAGGTACCATGTGAATAGAAGATTTGACAGCCTGCCTGAGGAATATAAATTCAGCTGTAACTTACACACCAGAAAGTGTAGAGTGCTTGAGGAAACCATGGCATTCCTTATGTACATTGTCTTCCATCAGCAATCTCTAGAAGAGCAAGGACAGGAGGCTGAAGAAGAAGATATATCTGTAGCGGAGGAAAAAGAGGATATTCCTGTGGCAACAAATATGGCAGAGCAGGAAGAAGATATCAACCTCGAGGATGAGGGGCTGCAAGTGGTTGCTCTTGACCTTGTTCAACTGAGGACTGAAACTCTTAGGGCAGCACAGCTAGTTGAAGATTTTGATATTCAGAGCAGCAACTATGCAGTGCCCATGCTTCCAGGTGTCTTGATTGGTGGTAAAGATTATGTTTTCCTCCATGATATAGAGTGTATGTTCAATTTGAGAGAGGACTATGCCATTTCCCTTATTGCCCAGGCTTCAAGGCTTGACAAGGAGGTTGGCATAGAGGATGACCATTCACTACTGGCTTTGGAAACAACTTTTGATTCTACAGAGGCCCTTACTATTTGTTTCAAAGAGGCTGAAAATTTCCAAGAGCCAGATGAAGCTGCCTTCCAGCTCACCCAGGAAGCTATGAATCTCTCAGCACTTCACAAGGGAAAGCTTAAAGAAGAGGCTGGACTCGAGGGGAGAGGAATAAATCTTTGGAAAGATGAACTTCTTGTTGCTGATGAAAATGAGAAGGTATGATCTTATTACTTCAAATCAAATACTTTATCTTGTGTTTAAATGTTTTGTAGTTGTGTATTATTGTCTCACTCCAATCTTTTGATACGTGGCAGCTACAAATTGAGGATGACACATTCCTCTAGAGAACAAGTGGCCGGCTGGGTTTGGCAAAATGTCAAGCCTAGCTCATTATATTCATGATCTAGGCAGTGCTAAGATCTTGATTTACCATAGGCAGTTGAGCAACAATGGAGAAGCCATTGTTTACTTCTTTAAATGTTTGTCTAGGGTTTTAGGTGGACATGATCTTCCATGGCAAAAGGAAAAGATCATTTTAATAGAGAGGTTGTCCGCCATAGATATATTTGGGGATTATGTGAATAAGCAGGCTTACTTTTTGTCTTACACTTCTTATGCATTAGCATGTGGTGTTAAGGAGCCCAAATGTCTGGAGGGCTATGGAAAACACAAGCTCATAAGGTTTTGAGAGCCACCCATGATTGCATCAGGCCACACAATCCAAGAAGAAGAACACGTGGAGATAGCTGAAGACAAGGATACCCCTCTCAGACAAGCAACAGAGGCAAGCATTGATAAACAGACAGTCAACATCAAGCCAACAAGGAAGAAAAAGAGTCCAATCAAGTTCAAAAAGAGAGTTTCGACTGGCAGGCCCTGGGAGTAATAGGATTTAGTCATCAAATATAGCACAAACATTATGTTGAAGTTGAACTGATTTGTACAAAGTCTTTGATCCTCATCAGTTCCTTGTCTGTACGGACGATCAGTACCCTTTTGCATTTGTCCCATCATCGTACGACACTTAAGTACTCTTCCCACACTTAGTAGCTTCTAAAAGCGTTTGACACTCAGTACCTTATTGGTAAGGATCAATAGTGTGTCTAGCATAATTAAGTAGTATTGATTGAATTTTTTGTGTGTAGCTCATGGATGTATTGATGCTTGTTAATATAGATAACATGTTTCACAAAAGAAATACTTTTGATGGAGTCTCAAAACATATAGGCATAACACCAAGAGTCACTTGTTCCACAGAATAAAAATCTATTGATTGAGTTTGAAAACATGTGGACATAACACCAATAAGTTACAAACTGCTATTCATGTTTACTTGTCCATTTATGGTTTCTAAATATCTTCGAATCCCTCCATTGTCTATGTCTCTTTGCTGCCATTGAATTGTCCAAAGTTTGTCTTTGTCTTTGCTTTTGGGCTAGAATAAAAGCAAGCTTGACTTTGAAACTAGCAACTTTTCTTTTAGCATGCAGCCTCTGTAGAATGCCTCGGTAAAACCATTGGAAGACTTCCTTCAGACTATTTGCCTTTTGACTCCCTCCATAGTGTTGTGTGTGTCTGAAAAATGCATTACGTGCCATGTAGTGAGACTTCTCCATGCCTTGGGTAGACCAAATTGCTGGGCATCCATACTTTTTGACAAAATAGGGAAGGTGGTTGTAGATGATATGCTGTTTTCACAGAGACATAAGAATGCATAGTAAGTTATAAAAGAAAAGAGGATCACACTTAAGTAAAAGAAGAAGACATCACTTTACCATGTAGTGAGTTATATTGCAGGCTATCCACGCGTCTTTCATTGACTTCCCAAAATGTTTAATTGCCTCTTCAAAGTTCTTGTAATCACTCTTTGTCCATGTTACATTGTCACAGAACATGAAGAGTTGATCAAGAGACCTCCACACCTCTGCCTTCACATTTCGTGCTTCCCCATCTGCCTCATGATCTTTCACGGCATTATGGACTTGCTTCCACAATCCATAATTAATCCTTGAAACTGTTCTGCCTTGCCTTACTTGCTTACTACTGTGTTTGGGTCGAGACAAGAATCTTCTTGCCTTAACACCACCAATAGAGGGCTTGATTGGTACCTCCTTGCCATTGGTAGACTTTTTAAAATCCTTTGTGATATGAACATCACCTCCATGCAGACCTATATCGGATAACGCTTTTTCCAATGCATGAAGAGCATCCTTTCTATTTCTTTTGGGACGGAGTTTCCAAGCAAATCCAATATACAAAAATACCGATTTCTCAATAATTCGACATAGAGCATGCAATGTGCATATGTAAACATTACATAGTGGAATGTCAAGAATGGCCTTGAAGTCAGGGTCAACTTTATCTCTATTAGGTGCTCTCTTCCACCATTTGGAATCCATTACTTGAGCTGATTCTTTGTAGTAAAGACAAGGAGACTTTGAGTTACCTCCTTTACTAACGTTATACATGCACTTAAGTGTTTTAAGATCCCCCGCCATGTGCCACTCTACTTGAAAATCATCTTTTCCTGCAACATGGAGATTCTCTCCTTGCACTTGTCTTTTAATTATTCTTGGTATTTCCGTGTGGTGAAACACCCAATCTAGTGTTTCATGGTCTTCTGTCTTCACCTGTGATTATAGAAAACAAAAGTCTTACTATAAAAGATTTGAAAACATTGACTACAATCAAGTACGAAACAAAAAATGATCATACCTGGAACGAGCCTAACCACCATATGTGTTTCTCCGACTGCACACTAAAATACTTCGAACTCGCTTCAGTCAATGATGTATCAAGTGCTCCATTCATCAATGTAATAGTAATCCTTTCCATTTTCTTTTCCTTTACAACCTCACACTCATCCAGTTTGATAACAAATTTCAAAATGCCTTTGCACTCTTCAAATGTTATTCCATAAAACTCGACCATTCTTCTTTGAAGTTGTTGTAGATCTACAAATATATTGTTCCAAGGGTCATACACAGTGGTTCCTTTACCACCATGAAATATTTCTTCAATATGGATATATTGTCCAATAAACTCATCTCTATACTTTCATTCAAATGACCTCTTATCTTCCACACGGTTGCTGGATTTGGCAGTAAAACTCGTTTAATCCTTTGATCTCTCAAAGTTAAGGATATCGCATGGAAAATCGAACTATATCCCTTCCTGCTAACTCCACTAGCATCAAGAGCCTCTTGGATTGTAGTACCATCAACTTGATTATTGGATATAAAGTCCTCTACAACATTGCGTTTGATTGTTTTGTATTTTTTTTCTTCAATCAAACCTTTTGCTACACCACAAGAAAGCAATCCTTTCATTTGTTTAACTGGAAGAAGGTTGGGATCCATATTTTCTTTTGCAGGCTCCAATAGTTTCCTATAGTAACAACACAATATGCCTATATTATTCAACACTTCCAATCTTGTTTTGCGTTAATGGACAAAATAGATATAGTCATTTGAGAGCATTTTGTAGTATAAAAAATGAAAAATTACAAACTAGCCTTGCTTCCTGAATTCTTCGCTTGCATCCACCAGTCCCAGCCTTTCTATGGAAAAGAATAAACGGCTGTGCCTCTCAATGAGAAAAAAAGCATTGGTCTTTATGATCCAAGTGCAAGTCTTTGCCTTGATCTGACTATGGGACTTACGGGTTCGGTCAGATCAGTTCAGTTAGTTAAGGCTCTTGACTATGTTAGAGTAAAAATATCCTGGAGGAATCGCCTGTGCTTTCCGGGCGAGGGAAGTTTTTTCGGGTTCGGTTTTGGAAGAACCGAGGGATTAGTCTCTTGTCCGGATATACGTGGGCGAGGCCTCGAGTGAGGGACCTTGCCCCGCGCATGAAGTGCTACTTCTGCTGCTAGCACCCCTGAATAGTTGCGCCTGAATAGTTGCGCGGTGGGGACAAGGATCTTTCAAGGTGGGTCCGGAGTAGCCCAAGGTAGGTCCACATGATCCATTTTATGGGTGTCCTCCACCTCCTGGGTCCGAAAGAAACTAGTGATGGTTGGTTGGCGAGGGAGGGGTCACGGTGGTTGGGGCCAAAGCTCTCTCAAGAAAGTATCCATGTGTCTGCAAATCAGGAAGAGTCCTAGGCAATGTTGGTCTGGGAAGTCAATGATCATGGAGAGTGGACCAAATCCCTCATGAAACATACAATGGAACCTCCCAGGATCTCATAGTGTACTGGGCAATGACATATGGAATTCTCCTATGTCTCAACCTTTCAATGGCATAATCAGTAGATCCTCTCCTCTCGAGGTCTCCATATGAGCTCCCCAACTCTGAAGTTGCACTCAGCTCTACCTGTCTCCACTATGAGAGATGGTGGGATGAAACCTGTATCTGGCCAATCATCGCAATCCACATGGAGTGGGACATGTGAACACTTAGGTAGCCTGGCTTTGGATGAATCCATCCTCAGTGAACATGAGAAAGTGATCTTTGTAGAAATGCATCTTTGTTGGGAGCTCCGAAGGTGTGATCCATGTGCAATGGGTGTAGAGGCTAAGAAGATTTAACCAAATCGGTTGGTGTCCTCATGAGAGAGCCGGAGAAAAGGGGAGTCCAAACTGTATGTGTGCTATGTTATATGCACATTATGTGTGCTATGTTATATGCACATTATGTGTGCATAGACTAGGAGGCTAACCCACATTAGGCTTGTGAGCATGGGAACAAGCTCTAGTGGAGTATGGGTTAGGACTAACCTTAAGGGTTAAGGTTAGGGTCAGGCATCCAAGGGTCACACATGGGAAATGGAAAGTCAAGAGTCACTTGAGGGCCCTCCTATATAATAGGGGCATGGGGCACACTCAAGGGGGGCTTGGAGGCTTGGAGGCTTAGGCTATGGTCTCTTGTAGAGGATCATATCTACTCACCTAACCATTTCACACTATAGGTACATGCTATTGGATTGGAGTTATACCTCTTGATGGTATGGGACATCAAGGTAGAGGTATGATGTATTTCATTTATAATTCATGTGTGCATCCCTTGGGCTTGGGGGTGATTGGGTGGATGAGTTTATTCCTAATTTATGCATGTTTATGCATAACAATTATCTAGAAAGATCTTAGGGTTTTAACAGTGGTATCAGAGCAATCTCTTGTTAATTGTTAATTTTTTTAAGTAAATTTTAATATTTACTAATAAAAATATTATATTGTTGATTTGTGTTGATTATTTGCATGTGGATCATCAATATGGCGATTGGAACGCGTGTTACTACAATTCAATGGACGAATCAACATTGCGGGGGAATTACATGAGTTTAATGCTATTTTTTTCTATTTTTTGTGGTTTAAAATAAGCATTAATGGAAATTTTTATGAAAATACCACATATTTTATTGTGGATATTTTTGGTAGAATGGATTCCCTAAATTTTTAGAATTTTTTAAGAATTTTTATGATTAAAAATGTATTTTTAATACATTTTTCCAGGTTTTTTTCGTGGGCATGCGATCAAATTTCTGTCGATTTTCTACTGAAATGCAGTAGGGGACAACATGTTGATGCATGAAATGCTCTCCCGTGTGCGTGGGACCCTCTCCACCTCTCAATTCTGATTTTCCCGTGTGAATTTCTCTTAAAAGGGATTTTTTAAATTAAACATTAATCATAATTAATGTTAATTATGATTAAGTAAAGTTTAATTAAAAACTTTAATCAAATGATTAAAGTTGATCTCTCTATTAAGAGAGAGAGAGAGAGAGAGATGGAGGGGGAATTGAATGGAGAGGATAGAGGAGAGAAGGAGTGGAGATGGAGAGGAGATAATATATATATCTCTCTCTCTCACAGCTTTTGGCGCTCTTGGGGGGGGCGGCGATCACTGCTGGCGGCCAGCGAAAATCATTTTTATAAGGTTTAAAAAAACCTTAGTTTAAAAAGTTTTTTTTAAAAAAACTTTTAAAATATATATTAAAAAGAGTTTTTATTTTCCAAAAAAGGGCATTTAAAAAAAAGCTTGGAAAAAATCCCAAAAGAGAGAGGAAAACCTGAATTTTGAGAAAAAAATTTCTTTGAAAATTTTTGGAATTTATTTTCTTGAAAACTCTTGGCTTTCCACATTCCCTGGAAACCTTTTGGCTTTCTGAATTCTGGAAAAACTTTTGACCTTCTGTATTCCGGAAACTTTTGACTTTTCAATTTCGATTTTTTTTGTCTTTCATTTTCTCAAAACTTTTGGCTTTCCGTATTCCGGAAAAACCGTTGGAATTCTGAAATTTTTTGATTGTTCATATTCTAAATGCGTTGGGGGTAATTTAAAAATTTCAAAAAATTCCTAAAAATTAGTGAAAAATTAGACAAAGGGTATTTTAAATTTCGAGAAAATGTGGGGTTGGTGTTTGGCATGTGGTGTGTCCATTCGGGTGCCCGTGACCATTCCAATTCCTTTAAAAATATATTTTTTGACCCAAAATTTTAGAAAATCCATTAAAATTATAAATTTTCATTGGATTTGAGAATTGTCGGGCGGAATTGGAAATTTCGTGAACAATGGGATTCTCAGAAAAAATTAGGAATATTCTAGAAATTATTTTTAGAAATCCTAAAATTTGATATTTTTAAAATATCAATGGTATTTTGGCAAATTACATTGCTAAATTTTTTTTGAAAAAATATAGGTTTGGAATGCCATAAGATAGGTTTGGTGGAATTCAAATCATTATATTTTGAGGCCCTAGAAAATTAGAAAAAATTAGGAAGAAATCATGATAATTCTTTTTCTCAAGAATTTAATATTTTCGAGGGTTATTTAATGTTGAAGTACGTTTTCTCATGCTGACATTAAATAGATGCGGATTATTCGCATATCATTAATACGATTGTACCTCGTATTAGTAGTTATTTTTATTTGGATTATTTCTAAACGAGGTTTTCATGATTTTTGGCCTTTGTTTAGCCATTCTTTTTGGACATGTTCCTTAAGTTTTTCAATGAAGGCTATAATCTGTGTTCAAAGTGTGTTTCACCTTTGACAATTCTCCATGATAATTTATTTTTGCACTTGTTTAAGTGTGGTTTGTGCTTAATTTCTTAAGCCTAAGACAAATTCAATCATGGGTCAATTGATCGGTTTGTTTTGGTGGATTTTATTGGATGTTTTCCAAGTTTTATATGGACTCATCAGGTTCTACCTAGATTACTTGTGTCTAGGGGTTTTTTATTGAGTGCTACACACATGTGTTTCACTTGCTTACTTTGGAGTTTTGCTTGAACGACACCGCGTTCATATACTCTAGATTGATGAGTTGGCCACCAATTTTAATGCTTCTTTTGGCATGATTAATGACCACTAGATGGCATGCATTGATTGTTATGATCAACTATGGTTTTTATGGATTCGAGGTGCTTCTATGCTTTTATCCATGGTTTTATAAGGATATTTTTTTATCTTTTGGATAATTTCATGTGCTTTGAAGGTAGCATTTGCCTTCGTTTTTTGCACTTAATTTTGGAATATATTGCTTGTACTCTTGTACATATTCCAACTCGGATACCTACTTGCTTATGTATCTGGGTGAGTTATTTTTCTACCCTAAATTTATTGTGTATTGGGTAGTTATGTACCTACTTGCTTATGTATCTGGGTGAGTTATTTTTCTACCCTAACTTTATTGTGTATTGGGTAGTTATCATTAGAAAGGCGCCAATAATTCAAAATTCTTTTCTAATGATGTACTTGGAAGGAGTTATTCCTTGATGTAGTCTCAGGAATATAGAGACAGGTTTTAGTATGTGAAAGTCTGGGATAAGGCCATTTTATTCCTTTTATATAGGATTTTATTTATTTTTTTCCTAAGACGACATACTAGGGAGTTCAAATTGTTAAGGTATATATGGGTGGTATCATGGTGGTATGGGACGCTAGTGATCCCTCACATATATTATCTTATGGAATAATTTGGGCTCAAGATTGCTGCTTTACTTACATCACTTAGCATGTTGACCTCAACACTCAAAGACAATCTCATTTTCTAAATTCACTAGAAGTTATAGTGTGGGCATTCTCTAGATAAACTTCTTTTATCTATAGCCTGTATGTTTTGATGAGGGTAATCTCGTCGGCATTTTCACTTGTTGAAATTTCTTTCTTTAGAGTTCAAAGTTTATCTTGTTGTGTTCGGATAAGGAAATTTGGATTCTTCCTTTGTTGGCATTTCTTTCTCTAGTTCCGTACTTGAGGTGATTTATATAGTCAACCTGATTGTTTATATGTGACTCATCGAGATGCTGATGACTCTCTATGTTGATATGGGTGACTCGGGACGTCGATTATTCCATATGTAGATGTGGGTATGTCGGGGCACCGATGAATCCCTAGTTTCTGCTGTTATAATGCCATGTTTTCCTACTTTATTCTGAATGGTTTACAACGAGGAAGTTACTTTGAATGTGAATTGCTCTGATCATCCGCAATATCTGATGGGCAAACAGAGTGTATGAATCAGATTGTAGAGGGTATGCTTCGTGCATATGTCTCTGGAAAAGCATCAAATTGGGAAAATATCTTCCAATGATAAAATTTGCCTATAACAATTTTAAATATACGGCTATTGGTTTTAGTCTGCTCATGCATATGTATGGGTATCAACCCAGGGCACCTATTGATGTCGGTCTTGACATCGAGCTTGATGCATCAAGGGATTTCTTGCATGATATTGCAGGGCATGCTGACCGAAGCTCGAGATTCTATCAGAAGTGCTTAGGATATGGCACAGTCTATGCTGATAGAGGACGCTCAATTTGGTCTTTTGAACCAGGAGCGTTGGTTTATTTAAATGTTCCTAAAGATTCTCAAACTTTGTCAATAGGAAAATGCTCAAATTTATCTCCTAGATATTGTGGTCAATTTCGAGTTATACATCGGATTGGCACGGTTGCGTTTGAACTTAAAACTACCTCCACATGTTAGAGTTCATCCAGTCTTTCATATCAATAGATTGAAAGGGAAACTAGGAGATATGAGGATAACACAGTTACTCCTCAATAACTCGTTGAAGTCGAAGAATTATCCTATGTTCCACATGAACCTGATAAGGTACTTGAATTCAGGGAAAGGAAACTTTGTAGTTGACTAATCCCTGAGGTTAAATTTAGGTGGAAAAATAAGGAAATAGAGATTTCGACTTGGGAGTCGGTTGAGATTGTTCAGCGCAGTTCTCCTTCTTTTCATTGCAAGAGTGCAATGTTTTGAGAGAGGGGAAGTATGTTATTATGTGTGCTATGTTATATGCACATTATGTGTGCATATACTAGGAGGCTAACCCACATTAGGCTTGTGAGCATGGGAGCATGGGAACAAGCTCTAGTGGAGCATGGGTTAGGACTAACCTTAAGGGTTAAGGTTAGGGTGGTCAGTCATCCAAGGGTCACACATGGGAAATGGAAAGTCAAGAGTCACTTGAGGGCCCTCCTATATAATAGGGACATGGGGCACACTCAAGGGGGGCTTGGAGGCTTGGAGGCTTAGGCTATGGTCTCTTGTAGAGGATCATATCTACTCACCTACCATTTCACACTACTACATGCTATTGGATTGGAGTTATACCTCTTGATGGTATGGGACATCAAGGTAGAGGTATGATGTATTTCATTTATAATTCATGTGTGCATCCCGTGGGCTCGGGGGTGGTTGGGTGGATGAGTTCATGCCTGATTTATGCATGTTTATGCATAACAATTATCTAGAGAGATCTTAGGGTTTTAACAGGTAGGCAGTCCATGCAGAGCCCCTATACTAAGAACCAAGTGGAAACTAAGGCATACCATACTAAGAACCAAGTGGAAACTAAGGCATACCATACTCCAGAGTGGCCCTCAAGTGCTAGTTGTCTCGAGGACTCCACAACAAGCCTCGGGTACCTATGGGGATCCATGTGATTGATGCGCGATGGAGTTATGTGACTATCTGGAAGAGTGCATCACTACCATTAGGGCTACATCAAACTTTGCCTAGATAATCCTGTGTGGGACTAATGGGTTTTCTACAGATCATATGGGAGAATATCATGACGTAGGGCCTCTCAACTCTATGCCAATCCTCATTAGATAAATCTAGCACCCAAAAGGCTACTCCATACATCAAGGCTGGTGTGGCGAGGGTGTGTCAAAAAGCCATATATCAAGGCTGGTGTGACGAGGGTGTGTCAAAAAGCCAACCCTTCATCCTGGGCTCCTAGAAATGTGCCCGGAAGCATTGTTGCCATACTCAAGTAAGCTTAAGGCTACATATCCATGTGTGTGCTGTGAAGCATGGTGAAGTGTGGACCATTGAAAGTGACACCAAGGTAGACATAGGATGAGATGATCTCCACAGGATCCCCTCTATATGTGAAGCTCAATCCGGATGTGAAGGGGCGGGAAGTATTGAAGACCATTACCTTGGTTTCACTAAGGTTAAGAGAGTTTCAACTGAGTGCAGAAGTCCTATAAAGGCATCCACCCAACTATCTCTAAAGCCCCTCAGTTGAATCGAAGAGGAGGACAATGTCATCTGCATAAACTAGTATGGGGATCAATATGATTGTTAGTGTGGGACTAGCCCTTGCCTAATTTTTCACCACTAATCTATCAATAAATCTCGAGATCTCATCAATGTAGAGGCCAAAAAGAGTGGGTGATAGAGGGTAGCCCTGTTTCACCCCAATAGTGTTGAAAATCTCCTGCGATGTACCTCCTGGGGCTCTCACTCGTTCGGTGACGAACTAATAAAGGAGGGCGATGATGCTCCAAACCATGTCAAATGGGGCCCCTATCTCCTATAAATAGTGTAGGAGGTGGGCTCGGGGTACAATATCAAAAGCTTTGCCGAAATACACAAAGCAACACTAAATCCTATGATGGCCTGCTCTCCCTCCTCGATGATGGCACGGAGAGTGAAGATGTGGTCAAGGGTAGAGCAGCTCCTTTGAAAGCCTGTCTATCCTAAGGCTCTATCATCGATCCATACAGTTTGGCCAATGTGTGGCCAATCATGATCATCCTGTAATTATTAGGATCAAGTGGAACATCCAGCTTTGAGGGTGGGGATGATGGTTTTAATGGACCAAGAGGGTGGAAATCCTTCACAAAGGGCTCTATTGAACATGTAGGCTAGTAGGGGAACCAGGGTATCATCAGCATGTGAGATGTACTCGATAGTGAGTCCCTCGTGATCTAGGACCATGCCCTTTGTGAAGAAGGTGGAGGTGGTGGGGCAGGGATCTGGTGGTGGGGGTAGAGGTGGCTGATGGGAGATGGGGGATAAGTTTGTAAATGACAATAAAACCCACTATGTTGGGTATTGTAATCTCCAACTTTGAGGCCTTCTCCTTATCCTCCTCTTCAACATCTTAGGTTATGATATCAAATGGCTTATAAGCAGGCGTGACAAGCATCAAGCTTCTTCTACTATCTATTTTTGTTGCCACTTAAGTATAGAACTAATCTACTCTTTTCTCTCCAATTTCTCTCTCTCTTATAGGATGCAATAACATGCACAATCTACTACAATTGAAAATTCTAATGTACAAGGTCTATAGTTTGCTATATATTACAACATTATGAAGATTAAACATAAATAAGTATTGCTATTAAATACTTTACAATGAGAAGCAATAATTTAACAAAAGAAAATATATTCTTCATTAACTGGTAGCATTGCAAAGCATCGTCAAGGCATGAATGGTCCCTTGCAGGTCAAGGCAATTATGAACAATATTTATTTGATCATGTGGGTGTTGAGATCCTTTGGGTTGAGATATTTATGTAGAGCTTGGAAATACTCTATTAGTTGCTTAAGGTTTTATAGAGGAAGGGGGATTAAGCCCATGATAAAGAAGAACAAGATAGGAGAATCTTTCTTAAAACTGAGAATAATTAAAAGTTATGGAGCTTAACATGGATAAGATTTTTAGTGCGTGCATAATTTTAAGTGATGTAAGGTTATGATATTATGATGAACATGAGTAGGAGAGGTCAATCGAGAAAAGGAAAACTCTTCACTAATGCAAGTGGATCAAGATGAGATGGTTGACCATGTAATTATTTAAAATTTTACTTGAATCTCTTTCGGTGTTGGAGTATGTTTAGCATTGATCGTAGTCTGTTTAACCCTGTTCCACTATGAAATCTTTTTAGATTGTGTAGGGAAATGCCATCGGGAGGCCTTTCCCTACAGGAAAATGGGGAGTTGGCACTAGCCAGTGACCCATTTTCCTAGGGAAAGGCCATCCCATGGCATTTCCTGATCATCATGGTCTTGGGGAGTGGATTTTTAAAAAAAAATCTTCTTGTTGATGTGGAAAATTTTTATTAGCTCTCTATTTTTTAACATTCCATGTGCTAATGTGTCAAGGTTTTATTGACCTATTTTTTAACATTTTAAATGCTTGTGTCATCAACTCATTCACTTTCATTTTAGTAAAATTCGCACTACTACTATGTCTCTATGGTGCATTCTTTAAAAACAAAGCTTGTTGATTTGATGGCTAGGATTTATTTTCCCGACCCAGGACCATGATAGAGTGGGTAAAGAGGTGGTCAATGTTTCTTCACCATAGCCACTTTAGGCAAGAAATCTATCATCTCCTTTACCTACCTTCTTCATGCTTCTTCTTCTTAATGTCTTAATAGTTTGACCATTGTGGATTGGAGTTCTTGCTTTTTGTACTTGCAATCTCATGAGAGCATGCAATCACTTTTGCTTTCTGTTGAACACTAAGTACATTGATAATAGTTTGCCGAGTCTATAAAACATATAGTGGGTGCTATCATCAAGCAATCTTTAAATAAGAGTTCCACACCACAGTTATTTACATGTAGGAGTTGTTCAGACTACAATTGTCTCTGAGCTTATCGAATTTCTTATAGGACACTCCACAACTCTGTGAGATTCTTGGCAATCACAACACTATATAGCAACTCTACATGCTGTTGAATTAATATCCTTGCCTCAATCAAAAGGTCACTTAGTCCTATTATTTCTAATCAAGTCCTTAAAGACTACAAATTCCAAATGGTTTAATAATCATGTGACTTCATTCCAAGAAACTTATCATTTAACACATGTTTCTTTATATATACACTATAGATAAATGGTACATAAATGTTTTTGACATATTGAATAAAGTTTTCTCTCTCATCCTTAGTGATGAAGAGGTAGGGTGCTATAAGTTGAAAAAAATTCATCCACCTTCTCCACATGACCTAAACTAAAGTTATGGATGAAGGTTGATTTATTGCTTGCCCATACTTACTTTTGTTGCATCTTTGTCTCCAACCTTTAATATTTTTTAAAAGTATTTTTCACATGTATCACATCAATTGTATTACAAATTAATAAATTGTATTGATGAGGAAAGTTGTTAGGATGTAATAACATATACACAAGATATTTTGTATGTATATTTTTTGCTTTTAAAAAAGAAGTAAATAAGGATATCCCCCAATAAAAGCACATAATCTACTTTGTTGGATCTTTCTACTTCACACAATTTAAATTTCCAAGCCATCTCTCTCTGTCAACATAAGCTTGCCTCACAATCCGATGGTGCCATATACAAAGGTGCTTGAGACTTTTCTCTATGTTACCATTAAATGGTTTTTTTCAAAACATATGGTCCATTGACAAACTTAACATCTATATCCAATGTACATATATTTGCCTAATGAGTGAGACTATCTTCCCTTGAAGCTTATTCCACATATAGGGCATCCACTGGTAACCCTTTGTATTGTGACCACGAATGAGACCATAAGCACCAAAGGCCGTGAATTGACGATAGTAATGTTCTCTTTAAGGTATAGACCCTTTGTGACCAACATTCCAATCCAAATAACAATAACAACCTATGTAAAAGTGCACACATCACAAACTTCATTCTACTTTACTAAAAATAAATAAATGTAAAGCATAGTCAAAGATCTTACACCTAAGATTAAAAATGGAAAGAAGGATTTGGATCCCCTATCCTATTATTATTATTTATCCCTTATTCACTCAAAGTATGTTTAATTTTTATATTATACGCCTTAGAAAGGAAAACGTGGGCAGATAAAATTATTATTTATGGGTTTAACAAGAGGGCTTCACTTCCGTAATTAGTGCCCAAAATGGAATGCTCTAGCAAGACCTCAACAAAACCCAAGTACGTACACACCACCTAAACTTGCTATTCCACTCTCGCTAAGCGCTAGAACAATCAAACCGACCACCATCATGATGATCCTATGACCCCCACACATGCAGCATGACATGACTCTCATTCATGACCACATCATAAGCCACCCTCCTGCCCCCCCACGCCCACAATTAACATGGGATTAAGCCCAGTGTGCTCTTTTTGCATTGCTTTGGCACTATAAAACACTACCTACTGCTTTTACATGAGCCCATCTTGTGTATACAGCTGCTCCTGCCCTCCCCCATCTATTTATTACTGCTTTCTTCCATAGCCATCGCCTCATCTTTGCTCACTTAGTGCATCCTTCCTCACGCGACATGTACCATGACCATTGAGGACACTGGACAGGGTAGCCTAGGTGAGGCAAGACCGTGGAAGACCATGTTGTAATCCATTAAGAGACAAGGTCATTGAGTGAGAATTGTGTGAAGACGGACGTATTGAAAACTCGAGAGGACAATCTTAAGACTAAAAAGCAGGATGTTCGAATGTGTATCTGATGACTGGAAAGTTTGGAGTGATTAACAAAACGGAAATAGAAGCCCAGAATAGAAAAGACAAAGGAAAAACCAAGAAGATCAAAAGATTTAACAGCTCCCTCACTTACGAGAGAAAATGAAGAAAATGCAAAGAATAATTTGCAGCCAGCAATCGCCCTGCAATTGTCGCGTTTTCAAGAACCCTGAGAGCCCAAGTACAACCCCCTGAAAGCCTGAAACTCTCCAAGGTAGAGTCAAGCAGTGAAAACCCTCTAAATGACAGCATTTTGGTGATTGTTCAGTTCAGTCCACATCAGGAGTTTCTTTCGAGTTCCTGACCTATTATTAGCTGCAAACACAAGTAAGGTATCGCAGTTCAGCCCCTTTTGGAACTCCATTTTCATATAAAATAAAGTAAATACTTCAGAAGGGAGGGAGCCATCCCGGCGAGGTGTCCTGAGCATCGTGAATGTTTTTCATTCCTGGTGTTTATAATTCTTGCATTGTTTGAGAACACAAGGAAGATATCACAGTTCAGCCCCTTTTATAACTCCATTTTCATAACAAATAAAGCAAATACTTATAGAATGGAGCCGTCCCAGCCATTGGGACCCACTGGAGGTGTCTTGAGCATTGTGAACGTTTGTGTTTATCATTCCTGGTGTTCATGATTCTTGCATTGTTTGATAAGTAAAATAAATCACTTCTGTTGACACACGCTCTACGCATTACTCAAGTTTCACTTCCAAGTGACAGACACGTATGTAATATGCAGCAGCCTGCAGGTACCTCGGCTCACATCCCAACCTGCTGACGGGCACAAGATTATTTGCTTTTGAAATCAAACAACCCATTGATGAGAGTGCATTGCAAGAAGTTTGCATGCACACAAAAGGAAAAACAATGAGAATTTGTAAGGAAAATGCAAATTGTTATAGCAGAGAGGTTGTCAGTAACCCATGCTCTCAGATGTGAAAGAGCTTAATAGCAGCGCTATGTAGCCACTGCTATCAGATGTGAAAGTGACCCTAACGACAGCAAAACACATCAGGAGACCGGTTGTACAAATGTACTAGCACAGTAAGCTCGCCATTTTTTGTGTAGCCAAGATACAACCTCTTTTGTGCACTGTCCATCTATAGAGCCACTATGTGCTTCATGGGCAGGATGTTTCCTTACCTAGGACTGCAGTACAAGCGGGTCATCCACCCTGAGCAGATATTAAGATTCATGTCACTGCCATAGTGATCCACGTAAGGCAAATTACCTGCCTATGGTAACTCATTACTCAATTCAACAGACATACACTCACATAGCAATAGCAAGCATTCATTAGCTTGGACAATCCCTAGCACAACAACAATAAGAATCTTCTTTGTAAGCGTACAAGAAGCTAAAACACGTGGCAAATACATGCTACAAAATGATAACTCATCACTCCCGAATTAAAAACATCAGTATTTGCTAAGAAATATCGAGATTTAAGCAAAACAGAGAATACATGCTACAACATGATAGTTCATCACCCCCCCCCCCCCCAAAAAAAAAAAAACCAAAAAACAAAAAACCAAAAAAACTGCAGTGTTTGCTAGGAAATGTCCAGATTTAACCAAAACAGAGAAGATATAGCAATTCAGAAACTCAAAACCACAAATATATTTGCTGAAATTATTTGTTGTGATGATTTTTGCAGCCCAAAAACTGCTGGTATTACAAGGGTTAGGGTTTTGGATGCGTATATGCACACCGTCTTTGAGAGCAGCCAGCTTTCGCGTTAGGGCTATGTTTCTCTGTACATGCCAACATTGAAGAAAAGAGCTATGATGTCTATAATGCATGCCATGATGATTCTATGTATATGCCAGCTATGGTAAGGGTTTTCTTGCCCAACAGTGAGGAGAAGCTATGAAATATTCAATGCATGCCATGGCGATTCTACTGGTGACACGCATGCCATCATGATTCTACATACATGCCGAACAGCCAGCTATGGTAAGGGTTTGCTTGGAGTAAAAATGTCACCATTGAGGAGAAACTGTGATGAAAGTGCAACAATCTGTATGACCTAGGGCATATGCAGAGAAACTATCCAAGGTACCTGAGCACGGGTTGTAGGAATTTTTTCTCAGAAATCTTGGCGCGCACCGCAGTCAGGGCAGAACTTGAAGGAGTGCTCCAGAGGGCGAGAGCAGGACCAACACGGCCTGTTGCCGCCTGCGGCCGCTTCGGGCGACCGTGAGTGGGGTTTGTCCGGCAAGGCCTCGAAGCGTCCGGTGGGCATCAGGAAGCCGCAGTTGGTGCAGTGAAGGGCGGGCTGCTTCGCAGGCCATCGCCAGACGGGCACGAAGAAGAGCTCCAGCACGGTATCGTAGTTGACGAGATTGGCTGGGTAGCCGCATCGGAGACATTGCCCGACGTCCCTCTGCAGGATCTCCGTCACCTGCTGCCGCATGCCGCCCAGAAAGAAGAAGAACATGGCTATGTGGAGAGGCGGAGCTCCTCTGACCCTCTGCACCATATGCACGAATTTATATAATCCACCATCTTCCAAGTGTTTTTAGTTTTTTTAAAAAACTTAATTAAAACAAAATTAATTATAACATAAAACTCTACATTTGATGCATGTCCCCTACTAATCATTGTGAGCATTTTGCATTTTGCTAGAGCTTTCATTTTTCTTTTTTTTTTGGCAAAGAATGACACACAACCTAGAGGAATGTATGATCTTAATTTAGACATCAAGTAAAATTTCTTACATAAATCGACATGGTTGTTCGACTTATGCTGAATCAACTTACAAAGCCTGAAATTTTGAGGGTGTTTGATTAATGCGGAACATTGACATTGACTCTAATGCAAAGATTAGACATTCAATCATTCTTTTGATGTGTCCAATTAGCTCACCTTGGTACCGAATATAAGGATAAAATCAAACAATGAGAAGGACTACAACAACCAAGAAGTCTGGAAGAGATTTTATCAATGAGGAAACGTGGTGTTCTAGCATGACTTTAAAAGGAAACCTCATTGTATGCCATCCATAAAGATGAAGTTATACCTCATGCTTTTAATTTATGCAAATATCTCTGCCTTTATTAAGAAATAAGTCATGCCTAGCATAATGAGAGCCATAGCTACTAAAGTTGTGCACATCCCACAATTCATGGACTAACTATGCACGTAAATCCCTTTTATTGATAAACTAGCCAAATTTGATTGTCCAAAATACATGGCCAACACCTCTCTTAAGTGCCAAGGAAAGTGGTTGAAACTTCATCAATGAGTTACAACTCATCAATTAGACAAGTATGCATGGACAACAAAAGAAGGAACATCTTAGAATGTGTCTATTTGAAATGTAAAATATATATATGACTTTTGGTGCAAGACTCAAGACGTTGTAAATTATTTAGTAGCAGGCAATCATCTATATTTAAATACTTTTGTGCAACCATCGTAATTAACGCTAGAAATTTAAAGAAACTATATCCTTAAGAAACAATTTCAAAAAAAAGTATCATTGTAGTATTGTAGTAACTCCCACTCCACACTTGGTAGATGCCTTCCCACATCTTTCTCATTTTATTGACATGGAATAGTTTGAAAAGAAAGTTTCAAGTTTGTTAGTATACAAGCTAAACTCAAGCTTTAATGTAAGCTTTGCCTTTTAGATTGCTAAAGCATATGATTTTACACAAGGATATTCATTTTTTTGCATTTGGCATTCTAGAATGATCAAGTCACAATAGGTATAAAGCTCGTTCATGTTGCTTAGGAAATACTTCAAGGAACCCAAGAGCTTACTTTTGGGAAATTTTCTTGCTAAAAGGCAATAAAGTATTTCAACTTTCATCCTTCTTATCTTCTTCCAATACACGCCTCTACCCCTAGCAAGGCATGATGATAATTTTCATGTTGTTTGGAGTGTTCTATTAGACAATAATTTTAGCCCAACTCAAGCTTAAATGTATGTACTTTTTTAATTTGCCTTCTAGATTGCTAAAGCATACAATTTTATGCAAGGATATCCTCTCTCTTTTTTGACATCTGACTTTTTGGAAATATCAAGTCATGAAAGGTATAAAGATTGCTTGCTTATGTTGTTTAGCTATTCATGTTGCGTTTAACTTATTAAAAAATTGTAAGGCACAAAGGAAGTGTTCTCTCACCTTTTTCATGTTGTTTAAAGTGTTCTATATTAGACCATATCAAGCAACATTTCAAAACTACAAATGTTGTATTAAGGAAAAAAAATTACAAAATAAATATGAAAGCAACACACTACAAATAAGCATAAAAGCACTTATTAAGGTAGCCTACACAAGTAACATTCTTAGTCATGGGATATATTACTGACACGAGTTACAAGAAGCACTATGAAAGAAAGCATTCCTTGAGATCCTCCTTAAGTATATCGACACTAGTCTTCAGGGCTACCTATTTCTAAGAGCCATTTTTACACTTTGATATTTTGCCATATTCACTCTACATAATCTAAGCTTTATGTTTCCATGACTATTAAACGAATCTATATGGTGTAGACTAACGAAGATGGCTATGTAAAATTTGTTGAACTAGGTCTTCAAGGTGAGGCGATGTTGCATTGATAATCACCTTTAAATACCAAATTTATTTGCTTCGTATGCTAGCAATTTCATTACAGGTTTACAAAAAAATTCATAATAAACATTGCAAAATCAAACTTTACCATTTTTGATGAAATGTAATCTTCTTCACAATGAAATAAGGTTGGATAATCTAAACTCGCATATATATTAAGTAAAACTGTATGAAACATGTGTAAAGGGTTCTTGAAGTGGAAGGAAGTTATAGCTCACAAGCCAAATTATGAAACATGTAAAGGGTCCTTGAGTGGAAGATGGAAATTGTAGCTCACAAGCCAAATTTATAAATTTTTTAAATAATCTTAATAGAAAAATTTAAAAGAATATGAGATGGAGACATGCCACATGGTGACGTAGTACTACATGCCTTTATTTATTTGCTATTGAACCATCCTAGTGATTATGGTGTTGAATGAGAAGATATATTGAAGTATCCTAGTGAGTATGCCTTTATTCCCTTATTGTTAAAGTGTCCTAGATAAGTTTTTGATCATGGAATTGGATGTGAAGATATGGGTTCTTTGGAAAATGGATCACCCTATCCCAACTAATGTTGATGTTGACATGGATCATGGATACTACTTACGATAATCGTTTGTGATATCTTCCTTCTGAAATGCTTATTATCAATGTAAGCGGATTGTTTATTATGCAAGAGATTGATTGGAAAAAGAGGATAGCTAGGGGAAAGAGGCAACATATGCAGAAAGAGATGAGAGGAAGGAAGATGAAGGGTGGACTAGGAGGGAAGATGTGGAGAAGACTTACTACTTCGGGAAAAGCAAGAGGAAAGAGGCAATATAGATGTGGAGAAGACTTATTGTTTTGTGACTAACAGGAGGAAAGAGGTGGTAGATGTGGAGAAGACCTATTCCTTCAGGAGTAGTAGGAGGAAAGAGGCAACAAATAATGAGAGGAAGGAAGACAAAAGAGGGGATTGGTAGGAGTAAAGAGGCAACAAAGAGGCAACAAATATGTAGAAAAACATGAGAGGAAGTAAGACAAAAGGGGGATTAGCAGAGGAGAGATGTGGAGAAGACATATTTCTTTAGAGTCTCTTGGAGGTGGTGGTTTGGTTGAGACCCGATTCGGGGTGGCTAGTTGCTGACATAAAGAGGAAAAAGGATGTGTAAGATTCCTCTCTCTAGCTTTTGAGATGTAAAGGTGTAAGAACCTCCCCTTCAAGATTCCTCCCTCCAGCTTTTGAGATGTAAAGGTGTAAGAACCTCCCCTTCAGTCTCGGTAATCATCCCCTAATTTAGAATACAAGAAATTTTAGCCTAGAGAGAGAAAATGTTCTAGAGAGAAGTAATATAAAATTGAGATAATTTTTGATACAAAGTTTCTCCTAATATCTAAGATGAATTCTCCTAAAACAAAAGTTCAAAAAGAATTTTCCAATGTGTATAAGAAATCAATTGAATATGTGTATAAGAGGCCTTAGCCTAAGGGTCCACATTTTCAAAAAAAAATAATTAAGGTCCAAATAAGGTTCCAAATGGCCAATAGGATTAATCCAAGTGTTGGGATGACAAAAATACAAAGAATGAAAGAAAATACCCCAAAAATTGAGTAAATGCTCACATAAGATGACGAGTTGACCAAGTACTGGGTTTATTAGTTAAAAATTAACGTTTATTAGTAAAAAAATCAAATTTTGACACCTCAGTAAGGAGGGAAAGGGCTCATGAAGGAGGCACCTTTTTTTCATCAACTGTAAAGTCAAATTCCAATAACAATAGTAGCCATCGTGTGATTCTCCCCGTGGTGCAAGGTTTATTTAGTAAGTATAGTAAGGCTTGATGGTCCACGAAAAATACGAATTTGTTGGCCAAGAGGTAATGTCGATATTTCTTGACAACGTAAACCATGGCAAATCCTTCTCTCTCTATGGTGGTGTAATTCACCTCTGCATCTTTCAACTGACGACGACTACGCGAAGCAAACTGGATAGTCCTTAAAAATTGGCTAGTATGCAACCAATGGCAAAATTTAATGCATCAATGTGCACGTGAAATATGAGATCCCAATTGGGGGGTCGTAGAATTAGCGCGCTTGCCAATGCTTGCTTCAGACGATCATATGCTTCTTGACACTCCTCAATCCACTCAAAGACAATGAGAAGCTTGTACAAAGGTCTGGCTATCTCAGCATAAAAAGTTATGAAGTGTCGCGATAATACCCCACATGACCCATAAACCTTTGCACTCCTTTGTAGTTGGTAGGCGGTGGCAGCTCCAATATCAGTTTGACCTTGCTATCGTCAGTAGATATACCATTCTTTGAGATAATGTATCCCAATATCACACCATGCTTGACCCAAAACTGACACTTTAAGGGGTTCAGTGATATATGATACAATCGACATCACTCGAACACTTTCCTTAAGCAGGCCAGATGGTCTACCCATCGAGAGTGTGCACATAGATTGTCAATGAATACCTCCAACAACTTTTGCAAGTAGTCCTTGGCTGTGCACATCAATCGTTAAAAGGTTGCTAGGGCATTTATGAGGCTGAACGGCATAACCTTGTATGCAAATGTCCCCCACATTGTGTTGAAAGTTGCTTGTGCTGGTCCTCTAGTGCTATGGACACCTGATTGTAGCCGGAGAATCCATCCAAGAAGCTGTACACTTCTCTCCCAACCACTCTTTCCAACCAAAATGTGTTCTGTATAAGGCAATGGATAATGATCTTTCCTAATGGCTGCATCATTAACCTTTTTAAGATCAACACATACCCTAAGCTTCCCATTCTTTTTTGGCACTATGATGATTGGTGACAACCAATCCGTATGTTCAATTTCATAGATGAAATCCACAGCAATGAGCTTGTCAATTTCCTCCTTTACAATTGTCGCATACTTAGGATTCATCTGGTATGGTTTCTGCCTGGTTGGTCTCGATCCTTCCATGATTGGAATCGTTATGTTGTACCACCTCAAGGTAGTACCCCCTTCATCTCCTTGTAATTCCACGCGAAACAATCCTTAAATTCTTTGAGGAGAGCAATAAGCTCTTCTGCTTCAACCGAAGTTAAATCTTTAGCAATGTATACGGGCCGAGCTTCTTCCCCTGGTCCCACAATATCCACCTCCTTAACTTCTGCCGGGCCATCGTACGATGTGGACAGCCCATCCTCTTTCACCCTTGTAGCTGTCTGGTTGGACCACCTTGCATTCGTCTCAATAGTGTAGTTCTTGAAGTGGTCGGGTACTGAAAGCAAGCCTGGCTTGTCTTCCCCATTGTCACTTTTGGCTTTAGCCATGATCTTTTTAGCCTCACGTTCTGCCTCTGCTAGGGCTTTATTGCATTTTCGGCGCCCATCTTTTGTAAGCTTGGGTTCATCTAGCTCTTGAAGGACGACTTTCTCTTTGTGCCTTCCCTCCAACGATATCTTACTCAACTCCTCGCCCCAATCCTTTGAGAACTCATCATGCATCTTAGTGGCCTCAAGGTATCTTGGCCACTGGGTATTCGTGGGTTTTCTTCGTAAATAGGGCATTTCGTCGAGCTATATATCATTTCTATTTCTGCCATCGTCTAAGGCGTTGAGCACTGGTACGGCTTCATGCTATAGTACCTTCTGTACTTGATGTATCCCCTCTTGATTCCTCATCCATGATCTGCCAGTTAACCATGTAGATAGAGGTCATAAGGACGGTTCTAGATTCCAAATATTGGGTTCCTCTGGGCTGCATTACATCAATGGTATCCAACACATGCATCCAGTTTTCACTGAAGTCTGGAGGAGGAAGTGATGCATACATTTTCATTCCCTCCTCATCCTTGAAATTTCCCTCCGAGGGTTGGCATATCTGTATAGAAGTGGTTTGTTCCGTTGTGACCGAATCGTTACCAAAACAACTGCCCCTCCATGGGGTGTGCTTTCCATGCTCTCAGATCAATCTTTAAGATTTGAGAATCCCTACATACATACATGTGATCCAAGGCCCAATCATGCACCAATTTGGATTCCCTCATGAAGGGTCACCCCAATATTATGTCATATGTATCAGGTTGGCGCATGAAGTCCATGACCACGAATTTATGATGATAGTGAAACATAAAAAAGTCTGAATTTAACATTCTCCAGAAGCCCAATGGGCCTCGAAGCTGTCCCGTCAGCCATTTTAACGATCAAATCTGCTCTTTTTAGTTCGAGTTTCCCCCAGTTTTCCCAGTAACATTTTGTAATGATGCTAACCCCCGTCCCACCACCCAGGATAGCCAATGCTTGGTACCCATTATGATGAATTGGAATGGTAGCATTTGTGTCGTCGCTTTCGTAGTAGCATCCCAGTTGGTTAACTGGTATCTTAACGACTCGAGTTTTCCTTGTATGCCTCAAGGTTCTTTCTACCGGGGGTGGCAGAGTCTCATCTATAGTATCGGATGGCTTTAGTCCCCGCCCTCTACCCATTCTTTTACATCTATCCATAGGGTCGGTGAATTGCGGAATAGTTGCCTCAATGGCATTTGGACAGGCATGGATAGCATAGCCGCGAGACTTCCTATGTCTCTGGGTTCTTTGGAGATAGAGGGTTCTTCCCATGTAGGTGTCTCGTATTCTTCCATAGGGAAGGAATGGATGGACTCCTCCAACCCATTTTCCTCAAACATTCTGGACAGTGTGTTTGCTTGGGACTGTTCCTTCTAGAATTGGGGTTGGCACGTCCAATTCCCTATCCCGGGTTGGCTCGTTTCATGGATAAATTGTATCCCTTACTCGGTTGGCCCTCAGCTTGTTGTTGGCCCTCAGCTTGGCTTCATGAAGCCATTGGTACTCTTCAACTAAGGCCTTGGCCTCTTTGAGCTTCCTTATTTCCTTGTCGACATTGGGATATTCACCGACTCCCTTAGGTGTTGTTGGTTGCTCTTCTTGCTTTTCCTGATCTAATCCTCTATGATTGATCCCTTGACACCCCTCTTCCCCTTCGATTGGGTGGATCCAGTATCAATTGTATCTTCTTCAGATCCGTCTTGGATTGTGACCCTTGTGTCGCCCTTATCTACTTTTTTCACTCTTCTCCTGCGGCCAGTTCTGGAATTAGTCACATCCGCTCGATTTCGTCCCTTGTCTTGAGCTTGAGCTCTTGTTTAGGACATTGAGTGGTGTGCTCTTCCCAGATTGTACACTAATGGTCCAGATGGTGGCGTGATTGGTAGTAGAAGCAGAGCCACTTGCTCAGTATGGACAATCCTTGATCAAATGGTCAATACCACATTTAGTACAGGTGAGCACTGGCATGTCATTGGGTGAAGCCGCCACTTATTGTGGTTAATGTGTATGACTCATATTCTTGTTTGGGCACTCAGCTACTCGATGTGGCCCTCCGCACAGCCAAAGCATTGTAGCGGTCCTCTTCTCATATTCGAGTTCATGTCCTTGCCCTTCCATTGTAGCGGTCCTCTTCTCATATTCGAGTTCATGTCCTTGCCCTTCCATTGTACCGTGGTTTGGAACACACGTACTGGCGTGTTATTTTATAGGACGTAGTATTCTGGTGTAACCTCAACCGTTTCCTCGTAGTACTCTCTGCTAAGTTCTATTTCTCGCACCATGTCAACATCTTCTGATGGCTCTTTGATCAATACTTGATTGATCTTAGCATGTGGTGGTTGTGGTAGTAGAACTGGTGGCGGCAAAGGTGAAGCGTCTTGTACCCGGAACATCCCCCTAGGTAAGTAGGAAGAGTTGGGTTGTCCAACAGTAGCGGTGATCTGTGCAGGTGGCGCTGATAAAGCCAATGGGGCTCTAAGTGCTGGTAGCTGTGCAACATTTTGAAACCTTGGATATCTACACATTGAAGTGTCATGGTTTCCTAATTTTACACAGTGAGCACAATAGAGTAATGGCCTTGCTCTTAACTATGGACACTCGGTGGTGGTGTGATTTAATCTGCACATTGAGCACCACACCAATTCCCTGCAGGGACAAAGCTGATTATGCCCATGCCCAGATGTTTCTCTTCCCTCGACTTTCAACTTCTCTAATATGGCATTACTGAGCTCATCCACCGTCATGTTTCCGAATTACTTGCTTTGAGTTCCAATTTCTTGGTGGCTCGAGACACGCGAAGTCGTAGTTGTTGAAGATGTTTTAACATCTTTTGGTTGTGCAGCAATTCTAAAATATTGTCTTCATATTTGATTGCCAGTTTGCAGCATGCATCAAGAGTAACAGGTCGGTCGGGCTAGTACCAAGTAATCATGCATTTTATGGTCTCTAACCCCCCTCTGGAAACAAGGCAACAACTGATCATTAGTTAACCTTTCCCGACGTTTGCACCTTGAATTTAAGTGCTTCAGACGAGAAACATAGTCTCTCACCGACTCATCTTCCTTTTGTTTGATATTATGTAATTATGCCATAGGGCTCCATCTGTCACCACTTCGGGCAAAACTGGGCACAAAAACATTCTTTATCCTTGTGAAGTTAACCTTATCCTCAAGCTTAAGGGTTCGGAACCATTGATGAGCTTTTCCTTCCAAGGTCAGTGAGAAGGCATGTATCATTGTCACGTCATTGACCGGCCCGCAGGTTTTATATGTGGATTCGAAAATCTCAACATGTTGGATGGGATCCCTATTCCCATAGAACTTTTGGACAAGTTTTGAAATGATATGGGGCTTCATCTGGGAAGGTCGGGATTCTAGAGCAGTGCCTAGTTCTCTGACCATCCCCCGGTTCATCTCTGCCACCATATTTAGCAGGTCTGCACCCTTGTGGCTACATTAAGGTCCATGGTTGGATCTATCCTAGGCCTTTGAAGAATTGCTCCCCCGCTTCCTAGACCTCGTCCCCTTCCTGTATTGGCTCTTCTAGGTATTTCGGGTCCATGGGATGGTCCAGCCCGTGGTACCTTGGAGTGACTCCCCATTAGTCGCCTCCGTACATCTTTACAAAATCAGGAGTTCCATGTCTTGTAGAAATGTAGGGTTATTGATCATTTGCTCAATATCCTTTTTGGTGTAGAGTCGTTCCTTTACTTCACCTGCTATGCTTGCTAGGTTACCCTCTTCTTCTATGGTTGTAAAACCTTCCTCCGTTCTGGATTCCTTGTTTATTGGTTTCAAGTTTGGAATCTCTCCCTCACTTCTACCCATAACTATTTTTGGTTCCTTCCCTCATGATTGGAGTAGGTTAAAAACTCCCATTTCCTTTTGCTCAACTCTCATCCTACAAGTATCAACTCTTGTTTCCTTAAGCTCAATTGTCATAGTTATCTTTCCACCTCACTCCGTTTGAGGTCTAACTCTACTTCCTCTATGGTGGGGAAGAATATTTGACCCATCCTAACCGCACTTTCTATGTCTCATCTTATTCGAGGGGTGCCGGTATTCGACAGCCTAGAATTCGACGTTTGGAATGGCACTTCTTATCGTGGACCGAGTCCAGCGTTGGCTGACGAACCCATGCCCGTAGATTATGCTTCTTCATATAACTGGTTTGGAGACCAAAAAATCCCCGGGCGATATCAAATGATACCATTGGATCTGGTTGGGGAGGGTGGTTTCTTCTCTTCCCCAAACCCAACGTACCTCAGCCCTTCTTCCATGGACTCTTCGCTACTAGTTTTAACGGTGGTTAGGTTTCTTAAAACACTCAGGTGTGTGCTTGCACAATGTCCTAACCCCACACTTCTTTGATAGGAAGATCCTGGGTGATTCGATGCACTATCGTAAGCGTAAGATCGTCTCTCCGATGAGTTTTCCACATCTTAAGTGCATGTATGTAGGATTTGATGAGATATTTGTCAACCCAATTTTGATTTTGCTTTCGACTCTATTGCTCTAATTCAAAAGCCGGGAAAATGCAAGAAATGGTTCACGGCATGAACAGTATCCTACACTTTCATGTGCTCAAAATTTTTTACCTTTCGGGTTAGATCCCTTCTTTTTGAGATAGGCTACCCTCCTTAATTGACCCTCGTGGCCTCGGTCTGTCTAATCATTGGATTTGGCCAACCCGTGAATTTGCAAAGAATGTTCACGTCGTGAACCAGTAAGGGTTTCACGTTGTGAATGACTTTAAATGTTTCACATCGTGAACGTTTTATTGAACTTTCACATGCTCAAAAATTTCAGCAAACTTCGCGGTGTCAGAGGTGTTAGGATAAGGTTTTCTATTTTTAGAAAGGCAATCCCATGATTTTCGACGTTAATTGCAGCACTAATTTTGTGAGCGATTTCGACGAGAAACTGCGGGAAATGGTTCACACGCGTGAACGGATTTTTTGCACTTTCACGTGGAACTTCCCATGTTGAAAGTTTGTGATCTTGGGTGTGTAATACTTATCCAATTGATACCAAATCGATTGTGCCACTCCTAAGGAATGAAATGCAAATTCTTGGCACAGTCAATGGTCCCTTATGTTTTTGATTTTTATGAATTTTTAAAAAAGAAAGAAAACAACACACCAACCTGCTCATTTACATTGGTGGTTTCAATGATGCGAATATCAAAATTACCAAGAACAAACAGTGAAGTCTTATCCTAAAACCACTCTACCACAAACATACACAACATCACAACCAATTTCTCACAATTTTTTTCTACCACACAAGAAGCAATAAGGAAAACATCTTCACTCACCAACACCTTACTCCCCTAGCCAACCCTACCCAGCATATATTTACTGCATTATCTCCTCTCAAGGACTCCGTGCTGGCAGACACACCAATTGAAATAGCTCCAAAATCTGCCACACTCATGCAAGCTAAAGAAACAAGAAGTGAAGAAGCAGCCATGGCCCAGACACCAGCAGCAGCTGAGGGACCTAGGGAAGAAAGAAAACGCCAAAGATCTCCAGAGCCATCAAGTCCAAGCAAGCCAAGACGATTGGAAAATGAAGAAGGGCTACCATAGCTTGCATCCTTGCACAACTTCGACTACTAACAATTCTTGCAAGAGACTGTCGAGAGACTGGACGAGCTCCTCAATCAACCATTAACTAGGCTGGAAACAGAATCGGGGACCGATACACTAAGGGAGTAGGAGCAAAAAGTTTGGCGATGCCATCTCCTCACCACCCATATGCTCCATGACCGTAATAGTGAACTCTCAAAAAGCAAGTCAAGGACACATCAACACAAGTGCAAAAATTACAGGAAAACCTTGAGGTAGCAGAATCAACACACAGGGAAGTTATTATGAAAAGCTTGCACGTTGCAAAAGAGCTGGAAAAGAGATACACATCCCTAGAAGGTAATAACCTTGTGTTAAGCCAAACCATAGTCCAAAAGATAAAAGAGAATGCTGATCTCAATGCCAAGCTAGATAAGCAAAGGAACAACTCCAGAAAGAGGTAAATCACACAAAAGAAATCACAACATTACATGAGCAACAAACACAAGTCTTCCAGGAAAATTCCAGGGCTAAGGAAGAGGTGCTACAAAACCAAATTATGCTACTAATATAGCATAGCATAGCTCAAAGCAGAGGAGGAAAGAGCAAATCGCCTATAGCAAGAATAAGAACTAACCAATAAGGCTCATGTAAAAAAAATTGGAGCCCTCAATGAAACCATAAGCGCAAGCCAGGCAGAAGCACACAAAAAAGAGCTGGCGCACCAAGAAACAATGACACTGCTCACCCAATAGCTCCAAGACACTCAGTCCCTGGCAGCCCAAAGACTCACGAGATTATTGCAGCTCAAGAAAGCGAAGCAAGGTCCCAGCGGGCCCAAGAAATTACCACAAGAAGATTTGAGGACTTAGATGTTGCAGAGATGGTCCAAGAAACAACCATTTCTAACCTCCTTATTTAGCAACACGGACTCCCACCTGCAAAGAGCTTGACCGCCAGTTAGCATTACAAGAAAGAAGTCAAAGGCCAAAGTCGAGCGATGACCTTCGTCTCCTCATTGAGCGTGCCTCCGAGTTGGGACAATTGCCAGTAACTCCTCGGGTCCCTCCTCAAACTCTTTCTATGTTTTTGTCTACACTAACCCTCTCTTTGCTTCAATATGATATAAACCTTGCTGAAGATATAGGCCTAGGTGAACTAACTTTAATCAAACAAAATACTGAAAGAGATGTTGACCCCACAATAATTACGAGTGTTTTGAGAGGTGACTTAGTATTAACTAACCCTCAAGATATCTTTTTCTATCCCCTCCGCCCTATCGTCTCTTAAACCTTCGTAGTTGGTGTCACACGTGCTCCAAAACTCTGAAATTCTAGACAACAGTGTCAAAAAATTAGACCTGTTTGTTCCAGATGACGCCCACCAACTACGAAGTCGTAACACAAAGTTACCAATGGGTCTAACTCACCGACTGGTTAGAGGTCTATAACACTCACCAACATCTAAACCTTTGTGAGTTTACTCTATATCACCATTATGGCATTCTAAAACTCTACAATAATATTTACAAACATTTAGAAGCCATGATGACAATTGTACAATACAATTTTGATACTACCCATATATAGTACCCTAGTATAAACGAAGAAGAAATTCCAGACTTAAGGGAATTTATTAAGACTCATAAGCTTAGTCACCCACCACCACCTAGCATAGAGTATGGTCAAGAAGAAATGTCTTCATTTTTAAAATCCACTTACCCTGTCTGCGCAAATGTCACTAGTAAATTACTTAACCCCTATCCTACCTCGCAACCTACTAACACCTCTCAGGCCGAATGTATCTTCTCGTCTTTTTATCCTACGAAGACTGATTTTCCCACTAACACTCTCGCCCCCAAGGAGGTACGGGCAACTACCCCATCACCACGGCACGCTCAAGAGGTAAGACATACTACACCAAAAGATAAACTTTAATCATTTATTGATGACACAGCTTTGGATGATTTGATAGTTGCAAAATACGAGGGACTTATCAGAGCAGGCAATCCGCTTTTGAAGCCCAAACTGATGTTCAAAGCACTAATGCATATTATTCCTTTTGAGCCTACCCGACAGATCATGCCGGAGGCATACTCAAAGATCACTCCAACAAGGCAACATAATGTACCATACCCTCTCCATGCACCATGACCTGATCTTGAGGAACTGCTTCCATTTGGCAGGAGAGGGCACTTTATGGGCAAACATGGCCAGGCACACAAATCTCGCCAACCCACAATTGGCAGACTTATTGGAGATCAGAATAGTCACGTTTATGATCAGCTCTACTGTTTTCCTTAGGTGGCGAAAGGCAAACCCTATACACACGAGAGGCGGCTATGCTACCATCACCACCATTGAAGAGCACCCCACCTGGAGGATTTCGGACTTCAACCCGAATGGAGAAAGGAGTGATTCCAGAAATAGCCAGGTGTACATGACAGCGCCACCCACATTGCGGGTTGACCCATTATACATGACAATCAAGAGACGATGGACTCCGCTAGAGTTTCACGAAGCCAAAAGACGTGACTCTCATGTGTGCTACAATTTCCCAATCTTTGTACCAGCAACTTTTGGCCACATACAAGAACAAAGACAACAGTTATTGACATGGATCCGGGCGTGGCGCAGCATTCCCGACCCTGCTATTGTAGCCATTGTCAGATTTTTGAAGCTGGTGGTGGTCCTCATAGACCAACTAAAGGAACATTATGATGGTCATGAAGCAGACAACTTAAGGTTCGACATGAACCAAGGCCCATCAGATCAAGGGATCATGCTTTATTATACCACCGTCTACGTTGTCGTCCAGGCTACATGCACATCACATTTGAAGATATGGTGGATATTGAATTTTGGAGATCCCATTCAACCTTCAAACGAACACTTAAAAATCTCCAACCCAGAAGGAATTTTTACTGACATGAGTTCGGTGACCAGGTCTTTCGACCTAGGTAACAAGTTCTGAGGAGGACAGAACCTACATCAGGAAGGGGGGGATGTTAATCCCATTTTGGATTAACAAACATGATCCTCAATTGAGGACATTAATAAGTGTCATGAAACGGCACTATAAAAGTTGTACATTATGAGATATTGGCCACCCAAGTCCTCGTAAGTTTTGGGCGCCCAAGTGTGAATAAGGGCCAATTGTATATAAGGCATTTTCTCATAATGAAGAGACACAATCCCCTTTGTGCTATTGAGAGTTCTCCCTTTGTGTCTTGAGAGAGATTGAAGAAGTGAGTAGAGTTATATCTCTGAAACAGGTTTAAGGAACCTTAAAAAGTATAAAGTTAATGAATTTAAGAGTATAGTTGTAGAGAGAGAAAGATGAGAAACTTGTCTCTAGTTTTTTATGGCATGAAATTCAATAAATGAAGGTAAAAATCTTATTTTGAACTTTAGAAATCAAAATTGAAGAAGCTATGTCAATTATGGGAAATATTCTTCCTTTAGAAGTCAGAGAATCAATTATTAAAGCTGCTTATAAGATCTTAGATTATAATGACCTTAGTAAAAATGAGTAAATATGTAAAATCTTAGATCCTTATAGAGGTTATCTTTTAAACTTTATTTACTAATTTAGATCCTTAATTTAATCAAGCCTTAGAAAGAATTAGAACAAATAGAGGATTTTCTCTTAAGTCATATGAAGACCTTAGCAACCATATGCTAGAAGTCGAAGGATAGATGAAAGATTGAGAAAGTCGAGATAAACCCAAAGAACCAGACTTGGCTCATGATATTGAGGAGACCTCACCAAAATCATGTGGTTAGAGGAACTACAATCAAAGTTACGACTCGAGAGCAGGGAATGTCTTGTCAGACTTGCAATGGTTTAGTTGCATGTGTGATGCATGATTGCTTGAATCATGTCTTTATACTATTTGACATTATATTCATTTAGGGTATTGTATTTGTAGAAACTTGTAAAGGTACTACACATGTTTGAGCTATAATGAGTGGATATCATTTGAGTGGTGGAGCCACATCACAAAGATGGTGCTCGCCGAGACCTTAACCCATTCGAGTCGGACGTCGATGTGCTCCTCACATGATTGGTGTGAGGGACATAAAGCAACTCTCGGCAGGGGGTTATGGTGGCTTAGATGTATGTGTTAGTTATATGTGGCTCCTGATGTTAATGCTTGGAGT